>NC_040083.1:58492584-58825223 GCF_003369695.1 Bos indicus x Bos taurus | reverse complement strand
TTTCAATATGCTATCTAGGTTGGTTCATAACTTTCCTTCCAAGGAGTAAGCGTCTTTCAATTTCATAGCTACAGTCACCATCTGCAGTGATTTTGAGCCCCCCAAAATAATAAAGTCAGCCACTGTTTCCACTGTTTCCCCATCTATCTGCCATGAAGTGATGGGACCAGATGCCATGATCTTAGTTTTCTGAATGTTGAGCTTTAAGCCAACTTTTTTCACTCTCCTTTTCACTTTTGAAGATCTTATACCCATTAAGTAGCCAGTATTAAAGGCAGTTCTATTTCCAGTTTTTTAAGGAATCTCCACACTGTTCTCCATAGTGGCTGTACTAGTTTGCATTCCCACCAACAGTGTAAGAGGGTTCCCTTTTCTCCACACCCTCTCCAGCACTTATTATTTGTAGACTTTTGGATCGTGGCCATTCTGACTGGTGTGAAATGGTATCTCATAGTGGTTTTGATTTGCATTTCTCTGATAATGAGTGATGTTGAGCATCTTTTCATGTGTTTGTTAGCCATCTGTATGTCTTCTTTGGAGAAATGTCTATTTAGTCTTTGGCCCATTTTTTGATTGGGTCATTTATTTTTCTGGAGTTGAGCTGTAGGAGTTGCTTGTATATTTTTGAGATTAGTTGTTTGTCAGTTGCTTCATTTGCTATTATTTTCTCCCATCTGAAGGCTGTCTTTTCACCTTGCTAATAGTTTCCTTTGATGTGCAGAAGCTTTAAGGTTAATTAGGTCCCCATTTGTTTATTTTTGCTTTTATTTCCAGTATTCTGGGAGGTGGGTCATAGAGGATCCTGCCTTATGATCCAGCAATCCCACTGCTGGGCATACACACTGAGGAAACCAGAAAGGAAAGAGACACATGTACCCCAATGTTCATCACAGCACTGTTTATAATAGCCAGGACATGGAAGCAACCTAGATGTCCATCAGCAGATGAATGGATAAGAAAGCTGTGGTACATATACACAATGGAGTATTACTCAGCCATTAAAAAGAATACATTTGAATCAGTTCTAATGAGGTGGATGAAACTGGAGCCTATTATACAGAGTGAAGTAAGCCAGAAGGAAAAACAGAAATACAGTATACTAACGCATATATATGGAATTTAGAAAGATGGTAACAATAACCTGGTGTACGAGACAGCAAAAGAGACACTGATGTATAGAACAGTCTTATGGACTCTGTGGGAGAGGGAGAGGGTGGGAAGATTTGGGAGAGTGACATTGAAACATGTAGAATATCATGTAAGAAACGAGTTGCCAGTCCAGGTTCGACACGCGATACTGGATGCTTGGGGCTGGTGCACTGGGACGACCCAGAGGGATGGTGTGGGGAGGGAGGAGGGAGGAGGGTTCAGGATGGGGAACACATGTATGCCTGTGGCGGATTCATTTGATATTGGCAAAACTAATACAATTATGTAAAGTTTAAAAATAAAATAAAATTAAAAAAAAAAAAAAGAAAATAACACTGTTGAAATAAGGGTTTAAGATCAAAAGTTAACACGCATCTGCATATATAATTCCCGTAAGGTTTGTTAAAAGGGAAAACAAAAGCTACCTCGGTCCTTGTTTAAATATTGCTCTCTGCCAAGAACCAGGTGGGTCCGACCCCGAGGAAGCAAGGAGGAGGTGGGTGACGAGGATGAGGCGGCGGCTCTGGCTGCCCCTGGGACCTGGTGAGCCCCAGCAGGCCTGATAGGACTTCCAGGCATGCTTCAGGGGCGAGGGCAAGTTCAGAGTCTGAATTTGGGGAGAAAGTTATACTTGCTTGAATCTGGGCCCTGAAAAGGGCACTCTGTAGTTAGAGTGTAGTTACACAGCGTTTGGAGATTCTTCCCTGACTTGCTTTAGGAGACCCAGCTTCTCAGCGACTTGGTTATGTCACCTTCTACTCTAGGCCTCTAGGCTGCACCTGAGGGTCAGTCCTGTGGCCCCGCTGTTAGCCAGTTTGGCATTCTGTAGTAGTTTTTGTATTTGTTGTTTTCCTGCTGGTGTGTAGAGAACAAGACATTATCGTGCATTTATATGCTAGACACAGATATTCATCGATACCTATTTTACAAGTTCATTCATCTAATTTTCATAATTAGATGGGGTCATACACTTATTTTATTTCTGATCGATGAAGAATTTTAGACCTAAAAATGTTAAGGGACTTGTCCAGTTAATAAAAGAGCATTTGATCCTCAGATGTTGTAAACCAAAAAGCTCTCACTTTTAAACCAAAAATAAAATGATAAAATCGTGAAAAATAGACACTCTACTCCTGTGGCTCCTACAGAAATAACGTAACATCAAGTTACTTGAGGGACATATAGTCAGGTTTTATTGAGATTAATTTGTATCTGTCTCTGCCTGGAGTCATGGTAGGTCTTGAGCTATTTTCACTTCTTCCTCAGGAGCTACAAACATGTTAATACTAGAAAATGTTTTTCTGCTCTCTGGATTCCTGTTGATATTTTATGGATCTCTGGCTGCCGTTGTTAGGAAGATCTGAAAGGTATGATTTTGGTTGACAGTTCCTGTATTTGAGGCATAAGACTTAGCAAAAGAAATAGCTGCAGAAGGCAGCAGTGGCCTGGCTCACCATTCGCAGCTTAGACCTGAGGGCTGCTGCTGCTAAGTCGCTTCAGTCGTGTCCAACTCTGTGCAACCCCAGAGATGGCAGCCCACCAGGCTCCCCCGTCCCTGGGATTCTCCAGGCAAGAACACTGGAGTGGGTTGCCATTTCCTTCTCCAATGCATGAAAGGGAAAAGTGAAAGTGAAGTCGCTCAGTCGTGTCCAACTCTTAGCGACCCCATGGACTGTAGCCCACCAGGCTCCTCCATCCATGGGGTTTTCCAGGCAAGAGTACTGGAGTGGGGTGCCATTGCCTTCTCCGGACCTGAGGGCTGGGGGTCCTCAATTCCCCCTCTGCCCAGCTTCTCCCTCCAGTTTGGAAGGTTTGGAGTATACTGGGCGTGGAAGGTGACTCATTGCAGTATAAGATGGCTTGTGTAGACAATGTGTATGTGTGTGATACCCATCTTTTCTATTATTTACAAATGAGTGAAAATGCAGTGCTTTCACCAGGGAAGTAGAAAAATTTAAATTTTGCTATAAGTCATATACTTTGAATCATCTTTCATCTGTAACTTGGTTTGGGTCCAGCTGGCTGAAAAAGGTAACAATATTAGGAATAAGGAGAGGTGAGCCCACACCATATTTTATACATACACACACTGAATTACTTTTCAGAGTTGTCAAGTCTCAGTAGGAAATATTTGACACAACTTTCAAATGATCAAAATAACCTTCTTAAGGTCATTGTTAAACCAGGACTTAATATCATTGGTGACATTATTATTATCACAATGCTCTTCCAACTCTTCATAAGTTATTAAATTTAACGTCACCAGTGTCATTTGGTAGACTTGTGTCCTAAGCCCTATGACTATTTTCTGTGAGATTAACAAGCACAACATTTGCCTTACTGTACTTGTTCAAGTAAAGAAGAACTGAACTGAATTGCTTCATCTGATTGTTTACTTGGCAGCCATTAGCTGCTTGGGTAAATTGGGTTGCTTCTATTCCATGTTCTCATACAGCTGTTCACCTTCCCTTCCTCCCATTCAAATGTGATTAAAAAAAAGAAAAACTTTTGTCATTGACTGTTATTGCCATTATTTCAGCCAAATTATTCTGCACACATTAGAGTGCCGGTTTTGTGCCAGGCACTGTCTTACACACTGTCCTAGGTCCCTATGAGACAAAGAGGGAGAGGATATGTAGTTTTGTTACCAAAAAAGGGGTCTGGCTGCTTGCTGTTTAAAAGCCAATAAAGAGGCCAGGTTGGTGGAAAGTTTGCTTTATTTCAGATGCTGACAATGGGTGTGGGGGGTTGGACATCTGTCCAAAGGCCGAGTCCCGCTGCACCCCCCCACCCCCTTTCCAGAAGCAGAGGTAAGAGCTTTCATAGACAGAGGGAGGGGCACCATGCAAAAAAAGTCATCTCTCACAATTGTCTTCATATTGGTCATCAGTGGTCTGACCAGTGTCGTCTTGGTTGTTTTAGGTACAGTTAATCTTCAATACCAGGGTCAATTTCTTTCCATTTCTTTGAGGCCAAATTTCAGAATTGTGGCAGCTTATTTCATGGCTACAGTCTGTTTATCAGGTAGTTAATTTCTTCCACCTGGTGGGGGTTTCGGTCTCTACAAGACAGCTCACAGGATATGGCTCAGAGTATTATCTATAGTCCTTGAGAAGGAACTAAAGGCCATTGACTTTGCTTAATGAGTACATTATTATTTGGTCTCCTTGGACTGTTTTAATTTCTGCAAGTTTTCATTTCTCTGATTAAACTTATTCTTTGACTAAAGCTTTTCCAAAGATAAAAGAGGCATTCAGGGGCAAGGACCATAGCGTCCTGCTCCATTTTGATTTGTGCTCTCAAGAATTTCATAGTGTGAGTGAAAAATTTCTCACAAATTTCCTTGAAGAGCTTGTAAAGGCAGGAGAGTTATTTGCAGGAAGCTCCTTATATTGTGGGCATAGCCTGACCAACAGACTGAGAACAGGAACTTTCTTTGAAGCCTTCTTGAGTTCTTATCTTAAAAAAATCATGTACTGTATTTGTTCATTTTACTCTATATTGGGGCTTGTTTTAACTTAAAATGTTATATTTTCTTCCAAGGGGAAAATTGTCTCTCTGGGAAGGTGTGCCATTTCATCTGGTGGCTTAGTTTCCACCTGGCATTCCATCTCCCCCCAGGTCACCCTGTCTCATGCCTATCCTGGGAGGTGTTCATGTACACTTTGAGGAGAATATGAGAATGTTTGGTTCCTGTAGAGGCAAAATGTAGTGGTGATTTCCATTTCAAAGATAAATACAAGCTCTTAGATCAAAATATTAAGCAAATGTGGGTTAAATTCCTCAGTCATCAATAATGGTGATAATTAGAAAATAATATTGCATTGGAAAAGGATAAAAATGGTCTCTGGAATGTTGTTAATACATTCTTAAGTTCATTTCCTCTTAGAAAACTGAGGGACTCTTTTCCTTAAAGGCCAAGGAGGGGAGTGTCTTGAGCAGCCATGTAATCTATTGACCTGGGCTGGGCCAGTGTAAATGGTTAAGAGTGTCAGCCTAGGCTGTCACCATTTCCTAGTAAGCTGGAACAAGGTCAACCGACAGGTGAAACCAGAATGGGCAAGGCAATGTAGTTATGTAAGAGAACTCTGGAAGGAGGATTGTATTAGGCCAAAAAAGCATATGAAGTGGTTGGAGAATGTCTGGGGAGAAACAGAGAGCTGCTGCTGCTGCTAAGTCACTACAGTCGTGTCCGACTCTGTGCGACCCCATAGACGGAAGCCCACCAGGCTTCCCCGTCCCTGGGATTCTCCAGGCAAGAACACTGGAGTGGGTTGCCATTTCCCTCTCCAACGTGTGAAAGTGAAAAGTGAAAGCGAAGTCGCTCAGTCATGTCCGACTCTTAGCAACCCCATGGACTGCAGCCTACCAGGCTCCTCTGTCCATGGGATTTTCCAGGCAAGAATACTGGAGTGGGGTGCCATTGCCTTCTCCGAAACAGAGCAGACCTGTAATAACCTGGCCTAGCCAGTTTCTGGTGCCAGGGGCATTATCTTGGTGAAAGTGGGGTTTGTACCTAGTAGGTACTTAGTAAATGTACTCAGTATTTGCTGAATGAATCAAATAAACCTGTGTTCTTTGATTCCTTGCTTCATATACTGAGACTGCAGCTCATGCTGCCTGCTTTCTCTTCATTTCTTTTGTTGGTTCCATGTATTTTCTTTTTTTTCTAATTTTATTTTGTTGGTTCCCTCTCTATACTTTGGGAAAAGGAAATGGCAACCCACTCCAGCATTCTTGCCTGGGAAATCCCATGGTCAGAGGAGCCTGGAGGGCTACAGTCCAGAGGGTTGCAAAGAGTCAGACACAACTGAGCAATGAAGCATGCATCCCTGTACTTTCCAGTTCCTAGTGAGAGCTGGTATGTTCTGAGATTGGCAAGGAGAGGATATAGGGTGTGTGTGCGCGTGCATATGGGTGCATGTGTGTGCACTTACACACACGTGCATATTGAGCATTTGACTGAGGCAGGTGCATGGCAGGAATTCATCTCTCAGAGTCAGAGCCAACACTTTCCAGACTTTTCTCCTTTACATTTGTAGTGATAATGTCATTTGTGGACTGATTCACATCAATAAATTAAGTTAGAATCTCACATCCTCAGAAGCAGAAACACAGGGTTCCAGCAGCACTGGAACCTCAGTGCATTTGTGAATGGGCACTGATTTTTTCCCCCATAACCAGACCACACTCAGAGTGGGTGCTTCCAGTGTAATAGCAGTTAGTGTGATTTGGTCACCTGCCAGACAGGGCTAGGGTGGGATTTGTTCAGGCACTAAAATTGAACCTGTGTGGTCAGCTGTTTCACATGATTTGTATCCTTTCTGCATGTACAGTGTTGAAGAGTCTTCTGAATAATTTAGAATCAAGAAATTTAGTTGGGAAGAACCGAAACTACCCATGTGCGACCCGAATATGGGTTGTCAAATGTTTTATTTCAGCCTGACAAATAACTATAAAGATGATGACTAAAATAGAGAGGAAAAGAGCAACAGGTTCCACAGGGCCAGACCCACTTCACTAGGAGATTTTAAAAACACACACACAGCTACAAGTGGGCAGAGGCATAGTTTCAGCACTGGTCATGGTTTCCTTTACATTTCCCTTTCTTGGGTTCCACGTTAGGGCTTTCCCCACTTCGCCTACATGATATGGTGCTTTGCAAGATGGGAAAGGGAGAGAAGAGAGGTGGATGCCAAGAGAAACAAACACAGAGAGAGGGTTGGAGACATGGAGTGAGGCCTCAGTTTCCCCTCTTTTCCTGCTCAATGAGGTTATGGCCCTGAGGCAGCTTTTGATGTGAGAGTTAAATCGGCTCTTCTCTGGTTGATCTCAGCTCTTGAGTATCTTCCAAATGTGAGCATCTGGGTGCTTTGGAGTGTGTTTATAGTGTATGAAGATAAAAACCCATTTCTTTTACTCATATGGCCAGTAGTGTCTGATGCTCATCCAAGGAGATAAAAGATTTGTTCCAGCCTTGAGACATAATGGTGGGTTGACCCTCAGTCCTGGAAGAAGTTCAGGGGTGTTTTTGACTGTGTGTGATGCTTTCCTTTGGCACTGGCTTTGGACCCCATCAGTGTTCTAGCCATGAGTTTTCCAGTTAGTCTCTGCCTTTTATGCATTCAGAACTGGAGGTATATAGAGATAGATATATAGGTAAATGAATACCTTTATCTCTATATCTTTATCTGTATATCTCTCTATGTATCTTTATTTTCTAACGGTTGCTGGTATGTTGCTTTTTGTTTTCTCTCTTCAGTATATCCTCTATCACAATTACTATATTACCCTACTCCTGAGTGGGAGAAACCTGTCTGTTAAGACAACAGCTCTATCTTGAAGCTTTCAAACCTTGCTCCTGGATCCAGCAGGAGTCTGTGTGTGGCTTAGTTTTTATGAGCTCTGCTTGCTGATGGTGACCCTTTCAGGTTCTAATATTTGAGTTACATCTCAAGATAGTAATTTCTTTTTGGCCTCTTGGCCCCAGAAAGGTATGCTGGCTTTCCCATCCTTAGAGGACTGTCAATGTTGGCCGTTGGGACAATGGCTGGCTCTGATGCTCAGACCTCACTGATTTTTCCGAGTTTGCTGTCAGGTTTTGATGAGAGACTGTTTACTCTGCCTTACGGTGTGGGCAAAAAGAGAAATGCTTAAAATGGGGTGTCACTGGAAGACTGTGTTCCAAGAACCACAGACTCTTTTCTGACTTGTTTTTTAGCCTGAAGTTTTCATTTACTCCTATCTTGAATCACTGTTCAAATTTATAGTCATACTACTCCTGTCACTTTGAGCACATAAACATCTTTTCCTGTTTCTCCATTTCTTCCCAGATTACATGATCTTATTTCATTTGTAAAATGGAAGTAGCTGAATCAGGCTAATCTGCTTTGAATGGAAGCGTGGTGGCTGATGGCGGAGAGACCTTTTAGATGCTAGGAGAGGTTAAGTTGCTGTAGTGATTCAAATGTCTACTTTTTTCTCCTGAGAGAGTATATACAATATACTTTCTTGCTTCATGTGTAGCTTGTTAAAGCTTAGGTGGCATCTGACTGTGGTATGTCGTTGGAAGGAAGAAATGGGAAGAGATTATTTATCATGGTATTCAGGCTGCTTCCATCTGGCTGTATTAGTCTTATGCCACATTGTGAGATGGGAAGTAAGCACTGTTTTAGCTGAGGAAAGTTGTAATGGTGGAATAACACGTATGGTTTCTTTGAAATCAGTTCCTCAAAAGGACAGTTTCATTGCTTTAGCTGGTGAATATTTGGGGTCTTCCAAATTTGTAATTGCTTTTGTCAAATTACAAAAAGCAAAAAGTGAATTTTAAATCTTAAGACCTTAGTCTGTATTTCTTAATATAAAGATGTATAGATACAGTAGCTCAAGCATCTTTCTATAATTATTTCTCTAACTCCCTCAGTATTCATGTGCCTGCTGATGTCCCAGGCACTAGAATGACACTGACCTTTCAGAAACTTATTGTCTCATCTTTTTAAATAACTAGGAGTTTCGGACACTTGAAGGACCTAGGATGCTATATAATAAATGGAAAAATACCTCTGGGCACATCCTCGGACTATGTCAACAATGCTTCTAAGTCAGGGGTCCTTCGGGTCTTTACTTGTATGCATGGGAGTCTTAGAAGATTAAATATTTTTGTTTTCATTTTCAGTTCAGTTCAGTGGCTCAGTCATGTATGACTCTTTGCGACCCCATGAATCGCAGCATGCCAGGCCTCCCTGTCCATCACCAACTCCTGGAGTTCACTCAGACTCACATCCATCGAGTCAGTGATGTGCCATCCAGCCATCTCATCCTCTGTCATCCCCTTCTCCTCCGGCCCCCAATCCCTCCCAGCATCAGAGTCTTTTCCAATGAGTCAACTCTTCCCATGAGGTGGCCAAAGTACTGGAGTTTCAGCTTTAGCATCATTCCTTCCAAAGAAATCCCAGGGCTGATCTCCTTCAGAATGGACTGGTTGGATCTTCTTGCAGTCCAAGGGACTCTCAAGAGTCTTCTCCAACACCACAGTTCAAAAGCATCAATTCTTCAGCGCTCAGCTTTCTTCACAGTCCAACTCTCACATCCATACATGACCACTGGAAAAACCATAGCCTTGACTAGATGGACCTTTGTTGGCAAAGTAATGTCTCTGCTTTTCAATATGCTGTCTAGGTTGGTCATAACTTTCCTTCCAAAGAGTAAGCGTCTTTTAATTTCATGGCTGCAGTCACCATCTGGAGTGATTTTGGAGCCCAGAAATATAAAGTCTGACACTGTTTCCACTGTTTCCGCATCTATTTCCCATGAAATGATGGGACCAGATGCCATGATCTTCGTTTTCTGAATGTTGAGTTTTAAGCCAACTTTTTCACTCTCCTCTTTCACTTTCATCGAGGCTTTTTAGTTCCTCTTCACTCTCTGCCATAAGAGTGGTGTCATCTGCATATCTGAGGTTATTGATATTTCTCCCAGCAATCTTGATTCCAGCTTGTGCTTCTTCCAGCCCAGCTTTTCTCATGATGTACTCTGCATAGAAGTTAAATAAGCAGGGGGACAATATACAGCCTTGATGTACTCCTTTTCCTATTTGGAACCAGTCTGTTGTTCTATGTCCAGTTCTAACTGTTGCTTCCTGACCTGCATGTAGGTTTCTCAAGAGGCAGATCAGGTGGTCTGGTATTCTCATCTCTTTCAGAATTTTCTGAAAGGGGATCTTCCCAAACCAGGGATCGAACCCAGGTCTCCCTCATTGCAGGTGGATTCTTTACCAGCTGAGCCACAAGGGAAGCCCGTAAAGAGCTTACATCTGGCTTATGTTTGTTCATAGTTAAGTAGCATGATACAAACAATGTTTACATCATTTATAGAGTCCCTGGGAAATATTTTCTTTAATAAGGTCTGTATGTTACTGAAGTGTGAAAAATACTGTTCTAAAGGAACTTGAACTCCTTGAGAACTGTAAAAGATTGAAATCATTATTTTCTCCATTTTTCCTGCTTATTGATCTTGTCTGTCATTTAAATTGAGGGCATGATATTGTTAAAGAAGTTCATCTTAAAGTGGTCCTAGTCTTAAGGATCATCTTTGTCTTTTGCCCACAGAAGAAACTCCTCTTGCCTTTTCCCTCTGTCATTCATGTTCGATCCCTGGTTTGGGAAGATCCCCTAGAGCATGGAAAGGCTACCCCACTCCAGTATTCTGGCCTGGAGAATTCCATGGACTGTATAGTTATATATGTATATAATATGTAATAGTTTTTTTTTTTTTAAAGGGCTTCCTTCAATTCCTTCATCTAAAAAACGTTGTTTTGTTTTTTTTTTTAATCTACTTGTGCCTAGGGCTGCACTAAGAATTGTGTGCTTTAAATTGTATCCAGTCAAAAATCAAAGTTTCTTGGTCAGTTACTCTCTTTCCAGAGGTGATGGCACCATTGAGTGTAATGAATGGGAATCACAAGGTAGATAGTCTGGGTTGAGCTCTCACTAGAAGTCAGAAATCAAGCAGACCAACTAAATTCAGGGGGTTTCTTCCTCTCTTCAGTAGGGAAATTATCTTCATTTATCTTGTGTGGTGGTGTTATAGTTTAGTAAGAGAGACTCTAGGCCCTGGTCGGATTATCTCCTGGTACCGCCCCCCGCCCATCTTCACCATCTCGTGGGTTGTGTGATGTCACGAAGTGGGGGACTCAAAACCTCTGGGTCATTCAGGAAACATTGACTTGTTAGAGTGGAGTTGGGGCACAGTGCCAATCTCTGCTTTATCTGCTGGGGGCAGGGACAGATGCTGCCATGCAGGATGTATGCCCAGTGTTGCCAGCAATGTCAACTTATGAAGCATGGTGAAATATCCAACCTTTCCATATAAATTTCCAATTTTGCATATTTTGTGAGGTGGAAAAGATACTGTTTCCAGTTTGAAGTCCCTGTTTCCTACATGTGAACATGCCCTGGTAAATTCAAGTGTCAGTTGTGAACTTGCTTTGAAGACCTGTGGTTCAGTGGTGCCCTAACTTAGAAATAGATGGGGGAAACAGTGGAAACAGTGTCAGACTGTATTTTCCTGGGCTCCAAAATCACTGTAGATGGTGATTGCAGCCATGAAATTAAAAGACGCTTACTCCTTGGAAGGAAAGTTACCACCAACCTAGAGAGCATATTCAAAAGCAGAGACATTACTTTGCCAACAAAGGTCCATCTAGTCAAAGCTATGGTTTTTCCTGTGGTCATGTATGGATGTGAGAGTTGGACTGTGAAGAAAGCTGAGCACCGAAGAATTGATGCTTTTGAACTGTGGTGCTGGAGAAGACTCTTGCATGTCCCTTGGACTGCAAGGAGATCCAACCAGTCCATTCTAAAGGAGATCAGTCCTGGGTGTTCTTTGGAAGGAATGATGCTAAAGCTGAAGCTCCAGTATTTTGGCCACCTCATGGGAAGAGTTGACTCATTGGAAAAGACTGATGCTGGGAGGGATTGGGGACAGGAGGAAAAGGGCACAACAGAGGATGAGATGGCTGGATGGCATCACTGACTCGATGGACATGAGTCTGAGTGAACTCCGGGAGTTGGTGATGGACAGGGAGGCCTGGCGTGCTGCGATTCATGGGGTCGCAAAGAGTCGGACACGACAGAGAGACTGAACTAGAACTAGAACTTAGAACTTTAATCATGTTACTTGTTCCCCTTCCAATTTTGTGGGATAGTATTTTGACCCAAAGGTAGTCTGTCTTTACTCTCTTTTTCACTCTTGGATGTTCTTGTACTTTTTAGATTTACCTTGTTCAGGCTCAACATGTGTTGCTGTACAGTATTTTCTGCCTCCAGATTATGCTGCTCTATTAGGTGTATTCTTGTGGGAGGAAGGCCGAGCTCTGAAAGCTTTGAGATGACCAGAACACCTTATACCCCACTGTCTTTCCTTATCTTTATTTAAAGCTAAAAGTACTTATCTGTCACATTTTTAAACATGTTAAAAAATCAATTGGAATGGCATTATTTCTGATTAAAAATAAGGAAATTTAGTGATGAGAGTTATGTTTTGTGGTACCACAGTGGTATTTCCTTTCATTGTTGGGATATTTTGTCCTTCAGGTGAAAAAAAAAAAAACTTTTAGGGGATGAAAAGATGCTCAACATCACTAGTCATCAGAGAAGTACAGCTCAAATTGCAGTGAAATATAATTTCATATCTGCCATGATGGCTGTTGCCAAAACACAGAAAGTAGTAAGTGCTAGTGAGAATGTCAAGAAATTGGGACCTTTGTACACTGTTGCTGGGAATGAAAAGTGTGGGCACTATGGAAAACAATATGGAGATTCCTCAGAAAAATTAGAAATAGAACTACCATATGATTCAGCAATCTCACTTCTGCATGCATAGAGCTAAAGGATTGAAATCAGCATCTTGAAGAGACATCTGTATACCTGTGGTATTTGCAGCACTAGTTACAGTAGCCAAGAGGTGGAAACATTTCAAGCGTTCATTGACAGACGAATGAAGAAAGAAAATGGGATGTACACATACAATAGAATATCACTCAGTATGTGACAATATGGGTGAACCTTGAGAACATTATACTAAGTGAAATAAACCAGTCACAGGAAGGCCAATCATGTGTAATTCCACTTATATGACGTATCTAAAGTAGCCAGCTCTTAGAAAGTATAATGATGGTTGCCAGAGGCAAGGGGATTGGGAAATGAAGAGTTGCTGTTCAGCAGTTTATAGTTTCAGTTGTTTAACATGAACAAGCTCTAGAGGTTTGCCATGTGATATGGTGCACGTGACAATACCTTATACCTGCAAGTTTGTTAAGAAGGTAGGTATCACATTATATGTTTCTGTATATTTGCAAGTTTGTTAAGAAGGTAGGTATCACATTATATATTTCTTAAACACAAGAAAAGCAAACATTATGGAAATATGAAATTTCTTTTTTATAGAGATAAGAAATTTGGATAGCCACAAAAGATCTGTGTCTTGTATCTTTTTGGGTCAGTACCAAATACAGGCTCCACCAAGGGTTGCCCCTTTGTTTTCTCAGGTCTCACTGTGTAGCGTGTGGGGTCTTAGTTCCCTGACCAGGGATTGAACCTGGGCCCCCCAGATTGGAAGCACAGTCTTAACTACTGAACCACCAGAGAAGTCCCAAGGGTTGCCCTTCAAAGATACTCACACCTGTGTGTGTGTGTGTGTGTGTGTGTTTTCCTTTGAGGCATGGGCACCCCAGTTGGTGCAGTGGTAAAGAATCTACATGCCAAGGCAGGAGATGCAAGAGACACAGGTTTGATCCCTGGGTTGGGGACATCACCTGGAGAAGGAGATGACACTCCTTTCAGTATTCTTGCCTGGAAAATTTTGTGGGCAGAGGAGCCTGGTGGCCTACAGTCCATGGGGCTGCAAAGAGTTGGACGTGACTGAGTGGCTTAGCACATACATACATATGAGCCATGGTACCTGCTTGTCATCATTTATAACTACACAGTTATGGAGTCTACCTAAGTGGCCTTTTTATCATAATGGTATCTCTGACCTAGAGTATTATGTCTGACCAGAAAACAAAAAAGTGCAAGTGAGTTATTTATTCTGAAACCTGAATGCAGTGGTAGAAGTCTCCCCTGCCAGCAGCCTCCTTGATCCCCAGGTGGAGGGTCCCCAGGTGGAGGGTCAGGAGGTTGTGGCAGCATGGGCTGGCTTGTTGCCAGTCCCTTAGGTGTGGCGGCTGTACAGTTCATCCCTTCATGTGACAGTCACCTCATAATTCTCGTTCCTGTAAAATAGAGTTACAGTCTACTCTGGCTGAGGTATAAGAATTTGTGAGGAGTCAACTAACATTTGCTTAGAAAAATCCATGTTTTAGGATGTTCATAGGTCATGTTTTCAGACAAACATGCCATAAACTAGTGTTAGCCTTTGTGATGCAAACAGTTTTTCTTTTCCTTCCTGGGATCTGTTGGCATAGCATGTACTTCAGTTTGGCAGATATGGTTAGCTTGGGGATGTTAATGAATGTATTACAGTACATGAATTTCTGCTCTAACATAGTATATGCATTCCAGAAAAACCTAATATTCTGCAAACACACATAGGACAAATGGGGGAAAAAAGTAGGAATGGGGCCAGTCTCTCCATATCTGTATAGCTTTGCAACCAGAATACTCAAAAAATAGTAACCATCCTAATAAGATGTTAGCACAATAAAAAGTCCCATGTTACATTCTTAATAGAGACATAAAACAATCCAGAATACCAGTGCAGAATAAACTGTTGATTTTAAAAAAAATTTTTTTTAATTGAAGGATAATTGCTTTACAGAATTTTGTTGTTTTCTGTCAAACCTCAACATGAATCAGCCATAGGTATACATATATCTGCTCCCTTTTGAAACTCCCTCTCATCTCCCTCCCCATCCCACCCCTCTAGGTTGATACAGAGCCCCTGTTTGAGTTTGCTGAGCCATATAGCAAATTCCCATTGGCTATCTATTTTACATATGGTAATGTAAGTTTGCATGTTACTCTTTCTATACATCTCACCCTCTCCTCCCCTCTCCTCATGAGCATAAGTCTATTCTGTATGTCTGTTTCTCCACTGTTGCCCTGCAAATAAATTCTTCAGTACCATTTTTCTAGATCTGTATATATGCATTCAGATCAGATCAGATCAGATCAGTTCAGTCGCTCAGTCGTGTCCGACTCTTTGCGACCCCATGAATCGCAGCATGCCAGGCCTCCCTGTCCATTACCAACTCCTGGAGTTCACTGAGACTCACGTCCATTGAGTCAGCGATGCCATCCAGCCATCTCATCCTCTGTCGTCCCCTTCTCCTCCTACCCTCAATCCCTCCCAGCATCAGAGTCTTTTCCAATGAGTCAACTCTTCGCATGAGGTGGCCAAAGTACTGGAGTTTCAGCTTCAGCACCATTCCTTCCAAAGAAATCCCAGGGCTGATCTTCAGAATGGACTGGTTGGATCTCCTTGCAGTCCAAGGGACTCTCAAGAGTCTTCTCCAACACCACAGTTCAAAAGCATCAATTCTTCCGCGCTCAGCCTTCTTCACTGAGCTTCACTCAGTCCAACTCTCACATCCATACATGACCACAGGAAAAACCATAGCCTTGACTAGACGAACCTTTGTTGGCAATGTCTCTGCTTTTGAATATGCTATCTAGGTTGGTCATAACTTTCCTTCCAAGGACTAAGTGTCTTTAAATTTCATGGCTGCAGTCACCATCTGTAGTGATTTTGGAGCCCAGAAAAATAAAGTCTGACACTGTTTCCACTGTTTCCCCATCTATTTCCCATGAAGTGGTGGGACCGGATGCCATGATCTTCGTTTTCTGAAGGTTGAGCTTTAATCCAACTTTTTCACTCTCCTCTTTCACTTTCATCAAGAGGCGTTTTAGTTCCTCTTCACTTTCTGCCATAAGGGTGGTGTCATTTGCATATCTGAGGTTATTGATATTTCTCCCAGCAATCTTGATTCCAGTTTGTGTTTCTTCCAGTCCAGCGTTTCTCATGATGTACTCTGCATATAAGTTAAATAAACAGGGTGACAATATACAGCCTTGACGTACTCCTTTTTCTATTTGGAACCAGTCTGTTGTTCCATGTCCAGTTCTAACTGTTGCTTCCTGACCTGCATACAAATTTCTCAAGAGGCAGATCAGGTGGTCTGGTATTCCCATCTCTTTCAGAATTTTCCACAGTTTATTGTGATCCACACAGTCAAAGGCTTTGGCATAGTCAATAAAGCAGAAATAGATGTTTTTCTGGAACTCTCTTGCTTTTTCCATGATCCAGCAGATGTTGGCACTTTGATCTCTGGTTCTTCTGCCTTTTCTAAAACCAGCTTGAACATCAGGAAGTTCACGGTTCACATATTGCTGAAGCCTGGCTTGGAGAATTTTGAGCATTACTTTACTAGCATGTGAGATGAGTGCAATTGTGTGGTAGTTTGAGCATTCTTTGGCATTGCCTTTCTTTGGGATTGGAATGAAAACTGACCTTTTCCAGTCCTGTGGCCACTGCTGAGTTTTCCAAATTTGCTGGCATATTGAGTGCAACACTTTCACAGCATCATCTTTCAGGATTTGGAATAGTTCAACTGGAATTCCATCACCTCCACTAGCTTTGTTTGTAGTGATGCTTTCTAAGGCCCACTTGACTTCACATTCCAGGATGTCTGGCTTTAGGTGAGTGATCACACCATTGTGATTATCTGGGTCATGAAGATCTTTTTTGTACAGTTCTTCTGTGTATTCTTGCCACCTCTTCTTAATATCTTCTGCTTCTGTTAGGTCCATACCATTTCTGTCCTTTATCGAGCTCATCTTTGCATGAAATGTTTCTTTGGTATCTCTGATTTTCTTGAAGAGATCCCTAGTCTTTCCCATTCTGTTGTTTTCCTCTATTTGTTTGCATTGATCACTGAAGAAGGCTTTCTTATCTCTTCTTGTTATTCTTTGGAACTCTGCATTCAGATGTTTATATCTTTCCTTTTCTCCTTTGCTTTTCGCTTCTCTTCTTTTCACAGCTATTTGTAAGGCCTCCCCAGACAGCCATTTTGCTTTCTTGCATTTCTATTCCATGGGAATGGTCTTGATCCATTAGAATACGATATTTATCTCTTTCTGACTTACTTCACTCTATGTAATAGGTTCTAGGTTCATCCACCTCATTAGAACTCACCCAAATGCATTTCTTTTTATGGCTGAGTAATATTCCATTGTGTATATGTACCATAACTTCTTTATCCATTCATCTGTTGATGGACATCTAGGTTGCTTCCATGTTCTAGCTATTGTAAATAGTGCTGCAATGAACAATGGGATACATGTGTATTTTTCAATTTTGGTTTCCCTAGGGTATATGCCTAGGAGTGGGATTGCTGGGTCATATGATGATTTTATTCCTAGATTTTTAAGGAATCTCCATACTGTCTTCCATAGTGGCTGTATCCATTTATATTCCCACCAACAGTGCAATAGTGTTCCCTTTTCTGCACACCCTACCAGCATTTATTGTAGACTTTTTGATGAGGGCCATTCTGACTGGTGTGAGGTGACGTGCCATTGTAATTTTGATTTGCATTTTCTAATGATGAGTGATATTGAGCATCTTTTCATGTGTTTGTTAGATATTTGTATGTCTTCTTTGGAGAAATGTCTGTTTAGGTCTTTTTCCCAGTTCTTGATTGGTTATTATTATTATTATTTTTTTTTCTGGTATTGAGTTGTACGAGCTGCTTGTATATTTTGGAAATTAACCCTTTGTTAGTTGTTTGATTTGCTATTATTTTCTTCCATTCTGACAGTTGCCTTTTCACCTTGCTTGTAGTTCCCTTGCTGTGAAAAAGCCTTTTAAGTTCAATCAGGTCCCCCTTGTTTACTTTTGTTTTTATTCCCATTACTCTAGGAGGTGGGTCATAGAGGATCTTGCTTTGATTTATGTCATCGAGTGTTCTGCCTATGTTTTCCTCTAAGAGTTTTATAGTTTCTGGTCTTACATTTAGGTCTTTAATCCATTTTGAATTTATCTTTGTGTATGGTGTTAGGAAGTGTTCTAATTTCATTCTTTTACATGTAGCTGTCCAGTTTTCCCAGCACCATTTATTGAAGAGGCTGTCTTTGTCCCATTGTATATTCTTGCCTCCTTTGTCAAAAATAAGGGCCCTGTAGGTGCGTGGGTTTATTTCTGGGCTTTCTATCTTGTTCCATTGGTATATATTTCTGTTTTTGTGTCAGTACTGTACTGTCTTGATGACTGTAGCTTTGTAGTATAATATGAAGTCAGGAAGGTTAATTCCTCCAGCTCCATTCTTCTTTCTCAAGACTGCTTTGGCTATTCAGGGTATTTTGTGTTTCCATATGAACTGTGAAATTTTTTGTTCTAGTTCTGTGAAAAATGCCATTGGTAATTTGATAGGGATCGCATTGAATCAGTAGATTGGTAGTACAGTCATTTTCACAGTATTGATTCTTTCTACCCAGGAACATGGAATATCTCTCTATCTGTTTATGTCATCTTTGATTTCTTTCATTAGTATCTTATAATTTTCTGTGTGCAGTTCTTTTGCCTCCTTAGGTAAGTTTATTCTTAGATGTTTAATTCTTTTTGTTGCAGTGGTGAATGGGATTGCTTCCTTAATTTCTCATTCTGATTTTTCATTATTAGTATATAGAAATGAAATTGATTTCTGTGTATTGCTTTAGTATCCTGCAACTTTGCTAAATTTACTGATTAGCTCTAGTAATTTTCTGATACCATCTTTAGGGTTTTCTATGTACAGTATCATGTCATCTGCAAACAGTGAGAGCTTAACTTTTTCTTTTCCAATCCTTTTATTTCTTTTCCTTTTTCTTCTCTGATTGCTGTAGCTAGAACCAGAACTATGTTGAATAATAGTGGTGAAAGTGGACCCCCTTGTCTTGTTCCTGATCTTAGGGGGAATGCTTTCAGTTTTTCACCATTGAGAATAATGTTTGCTATAGACTTATCATATATGGCCTTTAGTATGTTGAGGTAGGTTTCTTCTATGCCCATTTTTGGAAAAGTTTTAACCGTAAATGGGTGCTGAATTTTGTCAAAGGCTTTTTCTGCATCTATTGAGATTTTCGTATGGTTTTTGTCTTTCAATTTGTTAATATGGTGTATCACATTGATTGATTTGTGTATATTGAAGAATCTTTGAAACCCTGGAATAAATCCAACTTGATCATGGTGTATGAGCTTTTTGATGTGTTGCTGAATTCTGTTAGCTAAAATTTTGTTGAGGACTTTTGCATCTATGTTCATCAGTGATATTGGTGTGTAGTTTTCTTTTTTTGTGTTGTCTTTGTCTGGTTTTGGTATCAGGGTAATGGTGAGCTTGTAGAATGAGTTTGGAAGTGTTCCTTCCTCTGCAATTTTTTGAAAGAGTTTTAGAAGGATAGGCATTAGCTCTACTCTAAATGTTTGATAGAATTCTCCTGTGAAGCCATGTGGTCCTGGGCTTTTGTTTTTTTGGGAGATTCTTGAGCACAGCTTCAATCTCAGTGCTTGTAATTGGGTGTTCCTAATTTCTATTTCTTCCTAGTTCAGTCTTGGAAGACTGAACTTTTCTAAGAATCTGTCCATTTCTTCCAGGTTATCTATTTTATTGCCATATAGTTTTTCATAATTGTCTCTTATAATACTTTGTATTTCTGCATTGTCTGTTGTAAACTCTCCTTTTTAATTTCTAATTTTGTTGATTTGATTTTTCTCTTTTGTTTACTTGATGAGTTTGGTAAAGTTTTATCAATTTTGTTTATCTTCTCAAAGAACCAGCTTTTATTTTATGAATGTTTACTATTGTTTCTTTCATTTCATTTTCCTTTATTTCTGCTCAGATCTTTATGATTTATTTCTATTAATTTTTATTTGTTGTTGTTGTTCTTTTTCCAGTTGTTTTAGGTGTAAAGTTAAGTTGTCTTTTCGATGTTTTTCTTGTTTCTTGAGGTAGGATTGTATTGCTATAAACTTCCCTCTTAGAAATGCTTTTGCTGTAGCTCATAGGTTTTGAGTTGTCATGTTTTCATTTTCATTTGTTTCTGGATACTTTTTGATTTCCCTTCTGATTTCTTCAGTAACCTGTTGGTTATTCAGAAATGTGTTGTTTAGTCTCCATGTGTTTAAGTTTCTTACAGTTTTTTTCTTGTAATTGATATCTAGCCTCATAGCATTGTGGTCAAAGAAGATGCTTGATATGATTTCAATTTTCTTAAATTTACTGAGGTTTGATTTGTGACCCAAGATGTGGTCTATCCTGGAGAATGTTCCATGTGCACCTGAGAAGGTGTGTTCTGCATTTGGATGGAATGTCCTAAAGATACAATGAGATCCATCTCATCTAATGTATCATTTATGACTTGTGTTTCCTAATTAATTTTCTGTCTTGATGATCTCTCCATTGGTGTGATTGAGGTGTTCAAGTCTCCTACTATTATTGTGTTACTGTCAATTTCTCCTTTTATGTCTATTAGTGTTTGTGTTATGTATTGAGGTGCTCCTATGTTGGGTGCATAGATCTTTACAATTGTGTTCTTCCTCTTGGATTGATCCCTTGATTGTTATGTAGTGTCCTTCCTTATCTCTTGGAATCTTCTTTATTTTAAGGTCTATTTTGTCTGATATGAGGATTGCTACTCCAGATTTCTTTTGCTTCCCATTTGCATGGAATATATTTTTCCATCCTCTCGCTTTCAGTCATATGTGTCTTTAGGTCTGAAGTGGGTTTCTTGTAGACAGCAAATATATGGGTCTTGTTTTTGTATCCATTCAATCAGTCTGTGTCTTTTGGTTGGAGCATTTAATCCATTTACATTTAAAGTAATTATTGATATATATTTTCCTATTGCCATTTTCTTAATTGTTTGGGGTTGATTTTGTAGATCTTTTTTCTTCTGTTTTATTTCTTGACCATATGAGTTCCTTTAACATTTGTTGTAAAGCTGGTTTGGTGGTACTGAATTCTCTTGAGTTTTGCTTGTTTGAAAAGCTTTTTATTCTTGCATCAGTTTTGAATGAGATCCTTGCTGGGTACAGTAATCTTAGCTGTAGATTTTTCCCTTTCAATACTTTAAATATATCCTGCCATTCCCTTCTGGCCTGCAGAGTTTCTGCTGAAAGATCAGCTGTTAAGCATATGTGGTTTCCCTTGTATGTTACTTGTTGCTTCTCCCTTGCTGCTTTTAATATTCTTTCTTTGTGTTTAGTCTTTGTTAGTTTGATTAGTGTGTGTCTTGGCATGTTTCTCCTTGGGTGTATCCTGTATTGGACTCTTTGTGCATCTTGTACTTGATTGACTATTTCCTTTTCCATGTTGAGGAAATTTTCAGCTCTAATCTCTTCAAAAATTTTCTCATATCCTTTCTTTTTCTCTACTTCTTCTGGGACCCCTATAATTCAAATGTTGGTGTGTTTGATATTGTGCCAGATTCTCTGAGACTTTCCTCAATTCTTTTCATTCTTCTTACTTTATTCTGCTCTGCAGAAGTTATTTCCGCCATTTTATCTTCCAGCTCACTGGTTTGTTCTTCTGTTTCAGATAGTCTGCTATTGATTCCTTCTAGAGCATTTTTAATTTCAGTAATTGTGTTGTCTCTGTATGTTTATTCTTTAATTCTTCTAGGTCTTTGTTAATTGATTCTTACATTTTCTCCATTTTGTTGTCAAGGTTTTTGATCATCTATACTATCATTATTCTTCATTCTTCTTCAGGGAGCTTGCCTATTTCCTCTTCATTTATTTGGACTTCTGTGTTTCTAGTTTGTTCCTTCATTTACGTAGTATTTCTCTGCCTTTCCTTATTTTTTTTTAAAGAAGTTATTGTGTTTGAGGTCTCCTTTTCCCAGGCTTCAGGGAAAGGTGAATTCTTTCCTTAAAGGAGGTTGAATTCTTTCTTCCTTTTGGTTTCTGCCCTCCTAAGGTTCGTCCTTGGTGGCTCAGAGGTTAAAGCGTCTGCCTCCAATGTGGGAGACCCAGGTTCAATCCCTGGGTCGGGAAGATCCCCTGGAGAAGGAAATGGTAACCCACTCCAGTATTCTTGCCTGGAGAATCCCATGGATGGAGAAGCCTGGTAGGCTACAGTCCATGGGGTTGCAAAGAGTTGGACACGACTGAGAGACTTTTTTGTTTTTGTTTTTTTGTAAGGTTGATCCAGTGGTTTGTGTAAGCTTCATATAGGTTTTTGTTTGTTTGTTTGTTTTTCCTCTGATGGGAAAGGCTAAGTGAGGTGGTAATCCTGTCTGTTGATGATTTGGTTTGTATTTTTGTTGTTTAGATGAGGCATCCTGCACAGGGTGCTACTGGTGGTTGGGTGATGCAGGGTCTTGCATTCCAGTGGTTTCTTTTGTGTGAGTTCTCACTATTTGATACTCCCTAGGGTTAGTTCTCTGGTAGTCTAGGATCTTGGAGTCAGTGCTCCCACTCCAAAGGCCTAGGGCTTGATCTCTGGTCAGGAATGAAGATTCCACAAGTGGTTTGTTATGGCATTAAGTGAGATTAAAACAGATATCCAAAATCAAGATACCAAAGATGAAACCCAGACAAATGGCAATTACAATATCAGATGAATAATTATTAAAATAATGGAATATACATATATACTTACACATCCATGAACGAAGTCAAAATAGTCCAACAAAAATAAAGTACAGTAGATTGACCCAGCAAACTAATGAAATAAAAAATTATATTTATGAGTTAAGAACAAAACTAAGTTAAGCACAAACTGGAAAATAAAACTAAAGCAAGGCGCCAGATGGGGAATAAAGAAATGGAATAAAAACTAACAAATATGTTGAGAGGGAAGGAAAGAAAGAAAAGAAAGAATAGATATGTGAAGTTAAATAAAAGATGAAAAAGATTTATATACATTAAAGATTAACTGCAAGGGGAAAAGAACAGTAGGAAAGGCAAACAAAGGAATAAATGTAGAAAAAATATAATAGGTTTTAAAAAATTTAAAAAGTTAAAATTATAAAAAAGAAAGAGAGGAAAAAAAAACAACAGAAGAAGAAAGAAAAAAGGAAAAGAAAAGGAAAACTCCACAGAATTGCAATAGCCCAACGTAGAGACAGAGGAAACAATAAAAAGTGTGACTGAATATACACATATACATATACACCCATAATCAAAATCAAAATAGTGCAACAAAAATAAAGTACAATCGATTGACCTGGCAAACAAAGGAAACCAAAAATTATATCTACCAGAGCAAAACTAATTAAAGCAGAAACAGGAAAGCAAAACTAAAGCAAAGTGCCAGTTGGGGAATAAAGCAATGAAAATAAAACTAACAAATATTTTGAGGTGAAGGAGAGAAAGAAAAGAAAGAATAGATATGCAAAGTTAAATAGAGGTAGATAAAGAAGATATATATGTTAAAGATTAATTGCAAGGGGATAAGAACAGTAGGAAAACTAACAGAAATACATGTAGATAAAATAATAATAGATAAATTAAAAATTAAAATTAAAAAAAGAGAAAAGAAAATAAAAAAGGAAAACTCCACAGAACTGCCAATGCCCAGCACAGGGGCAGAGGTTTATAACAATAATAAAAAATGTGACTGTGAAAAAAAAACCAAAACAACTCAAAGGCTTAATTGGATTTTATAGTCCTAAAAAATGGAGAACGACAACAGAGTGGGGAAAAAAGGGAAAATCCAAAAGAATCTATAGAACAGTCAAAAAATAAGAGTAATAAAAGTTTTTCTTGAGTCACTGCTGTCAGAGTCCTTTCCCTCACTGGGAGTCACAGTCCACCTTACTTCCCTAGGGTGCCCTCTAACACTGTGCTATCTCTGGACCTGCTGTGGGGGCAACTCAGATTCTAATCTCATCCTATTCCTATGCGTTCTTGCCTCCAATGTCCACAGCTATCTAAACTACTGTGTTTTCTTTCGTGGGAGCTCTCAATGACCTTTTATATCTTCCATAGACACAGAGTCTGCCTAGTTGATTGTGTGGATTTAATCTGCAGCTAATACAGCTGGTGGGAAGGTTTTGCATTTTCTTCCTTAGCTATACTTCCCCTGAGTTTCAACTGTGGTTTTATTTCCACCACTACATGTGGTTTTTCCACTGGGGTTTGCTCCTGAGGCTGCCCTGCAGGACTTGGATTTGCCCCTGTGAGGGCCAGGTGTGGAGGTGGTGCAGCTTCTTGGGTCACAGGGGTTCTGGAAGCACCAGGTACTCAGGGGAGTTGGTGGCTAGAGCAGCAGGATATATAGTGCTCTAGAAGAGTATAGCAACCAGTATTGGCCAATACGCTCCAGTGTTCTTGCCTGGAGAACTCCCTTCCCTGACAGAGAAACCTGGCAGGCCACAGTCTACTGGGTTGCAAAGAGTTGGACATGACTGAAGCAACCTTGTGCACATAGATGCAAGACTTTTTTTGCCTGTGCAGCTCTGCCCCAGTGAGAGTTGAGCATGAAGGTGGCACAGCTGCTTGGTTTGTGGGGACCCTGGCAGCACCAAGTGTGCAGGGACATGGACTGCTACTGCAGGAGTTATGGCCCTATCAGAGTATTTTTTCGAGCCTCTTGTAGCTGGCTATCAGAAGGCCTCTTTGGCTAGTCTTTTTCCGTAGCTCCTCCCATTCAGGCATTTAGCGGGCTCCCTCGCCTGGGGTCCTTCTGTTGTTTGGCGTGTCAGGTACCTAGATGGGGGCCCCTGGGGTGGCGCATCAATCTCCTAAAGGAGCACCTTGGGTGGGGTCCTACTCTGTAGTTCAGTGCATCCGGCATTTGATGGGCCAGCCTCTCTATTGTTCAGCTGCTGATGTTGGTGTGTGGGGGGAGTGAGAGGCTATGGTGATGGCTGTATCCCCTATGCATGACTCAGCGGTATCGCCTTGCTTCCATGGCTGCCTGATTTCCTCCACTGGCATTTCCCACCAGGATCTCCTCCCTCGCATCCCCTCAGTTTGTCTCTCCACAGTCAACAGCAGCGCTCGCCCTGGGATTGCTCCACAATCCCTAAACTCCAGCTCCCAGCTGTTGCGCCTTCCAGGAGACTAGCATTCCTGTCTGGCGAATATATGGCTGCAGCAAGGACTGTCTGATTCTCATTCCATTTAAGCTTCCACAGATCAGCTGTTTCACTCTCAGCCTTGAATGTTTCTCCTCTGACTCAGACAATTGCCCCAATGTGGGGATCAGACCCCTGCTTCAGTTTCCCCCAGCCTCCCAGGGAAGGTCCAGTCCTACTAACACTCCTGTTTTCCCCCCAGTTCCTTTGTCCTACCAAGTTTTGTGTGGTTCTGTATATTCTTTTCCGCTGCTCAGGTACTCTGGTCTGCTCTCAGCTGGTGTTCTGCCTGCATTTCTATATCTGAAGGTGTGTTCCTGATGTATCCTTGGAGAGAGATGTATTTGTCTACCTACCCCTCAGCCATCTTGTTCGAGCCTCAACTGTTGATGTTTTAAACAGCAAAAATATAGGATTTTGTGGGTTCTTTTTTAAAGTGAAGGTAATTTGATGGATGGAGGTATATGGACTGTGACCACCGAGTCATTGGGAAAAGGACAGCATGCCCAAAGACAAAGCTTGTGGACAGTCTGTGCCAGGAGGAAGTGCCCAGGGAGTGGGCATTGAGCTCAGCACTGTGTGTTCACTTTCAGCTGACTGCATTCAGCTGTAGTAATGGGCTTGTATTGGGTGGCTGTTACTTGGGCCCAGAGCATTGAAATGCTGCGAAATGCAACTTCCATTCCTGCATCATTCACCTGTTGACCTAGGGGACAAGCTAATTGATGCTGTAGGAACATGCACTGTGTCTGAGCAGTCCTAGTCTTCAGTCCAAATTCACGGGAGGCTAAAGCATGGCATCAAGCCAGAAATGAGAGTTAGATTAATTCTGTGTGTACAGATCTGGAGGATTTATATTGGTCTGAATAGATAGTGCATTGCCTCTCTCCTAAAAGATTACAGAGAATAAGCTGTCTTCAGGCTAATAAAACCTGTCCACAAAAGTCTTTATAGCTATTAGACAGGCTGTTACAATCCTAATGAACCCTGGCAAGAATTAAAATGTTATGTTATAGGTGAGCATTTGGGCCCTTAAAAAGTGACCTATTCTGTTGAATGATATTTAAAATTAAAATTCTTATTCAGCAGCCAAGTAAGAATTCAGTTCTTACTGAATTCAACTTATTCAACTGTAAGTAAGCTGAATAATCTTACTCAACTCTTTTAAGCAGTGCTAACATATATTCACTGTGAAGCTGGTACATTTGTTTATGTAATTAACTCCAGTGAAAGTACAATGATATATAACTAATTATATTAGTTAGGGTTATCCAGAGAAACAACTAAGAAGATGTGAGTGGGTGTGAGTATATAGAGGCGGGGGCTGGATTTATTTTAAGAAATTGACTCACATGATTGTGGAGGCTGGCAAGTTTGAAATCTGCAGGGTGGGTCGGCAGACTGGAGACCCTGGGAAGAGTTGATAATAGCAGTTTGAGTCCAAAGGCAGTGGACTGGCAGAATTCCTGCTGTTGTGGGTGGTCAGTCTTCATTTAAAGGTCTTCCACTCGTTGGAAGAGGCCTACCCACATTATGGAGGGTAATCTACTTTACTCAAAATCTATAAATTTCATGTACAATCTATTAGTCTCATGCACCATCTAGACATGGATGACCAAATATTTTAAGCATTGCAGCCTAGCTAAAGTGACACATAAAATTAACCCTTGCAGCTGCTAAAAAATGTTTTTCAGATACTCTGTTTTTAAGATTTCCTATGTTATAGGAATCAGTTTTGGAGAGATCAGAGAGCATTTTTTAAAAAATTGCTTCCATCTGATAAAATATGCACCAGAAAATTTTCAAATATTTATTTGAATCTGGGAAAAATCCCTGTATATATGTTATATTCCCCTGGCACCCCTTCCAAATGCCTAAACACTTCAGAACCACATACCAAGTTTCTGGGGTGGTTGTAAAGTTATTAACATTTTTCTATCTGTCAAGAAAAGTCTTGGCCTACCTGTGTTCATGACTTTGAGGTGCCACCCTGGGAAAAGAGGGCTTACTCATCTTGGTGTCTACCCCTCCATTCTCACTCTACAATCTCACTTATCACATATCCTTAACTTCAAACTGAGCCCCCTCACAGGAGAGACATCTTGGATTTAAGAAGCCTCAGCCATCTGGCAAGTCATGCCAGCACTTTTCTTTGCTGCACTTTCCCAGGCAGACTAACTGCTTGCTTGCTCATTTCTTTTCCCTCCTTCTCCATCCTTCCTTCTGCAAATACTGTGGAAAAGACACTATCTAACAAGTCCAAAGGTGACGTTTTAATGAGAAATAGTACAAAACTCCCTCCAGAAGGAACTAGTTCTTACTTTACTGTCCCCAACTGCTCGTTTTTGTCCTTGAGTTGGTGGATGCTGACAGGGATGCAGGGGTCAAGAAGCAACAGTTAGAACCAGACATGGAAAAATGGACTGGTTCTAAATTGGGAAAGGAGTACGACAAGGTTGTATATTGTCACCCTGCTTATTTAACTTATATGCAGAGTACATCATGTGAAATGCCAGGCTGGATGAAGCACAAGCTGGAATTCAGATTACTGGGAGTAATATCAATAACCTCAGATATGCAGATGACACCACCCTTATGGCAGAAAGTGAAGAGGAACTAAAGAGCCTCTTGATGAAAGTGAAAGAGGAGAGTGAAAAAGCTGGCTTAAAATCAACATTCAGAAAACTTAAGCTCGTGGCAGCTGGTCCCATAACTTCATGGCAAATAGATGGGGAAACAGTGAGAAACTTTATTTTCTTGGTCTCCAAAATCACTGCAGATGGTGACTGCAGCCATGGAATTAAAAGACGCTTGCTCCTTGGAAAAGTTATGACCAACCTGGATAGCATATTAAAAAGCAGAGACATTATCTTGCCAACAAAGGTTCTCGTCAAAGCTGTGGTTTTTCCAGCGGTCATGTATGGATGTGAGAGTTGGACCATAAAGAAAGTTGAGTGCTGAAGAATTGATGCTTTTGAAGTGTGGTGTTGGAGAAGATTCTTGAGAGTCCCTTGGACAGCAAGGAGATCAAACCAGTACATCCTAAAGGAAATCAGTCCTGAAGATTCATTGGAAGGACTAATGTTGAAGCTGAAACTCCCATACTTTGGCCATCTGATGTGAAGAACTGACTCATTGGAAAAGACCCTGATGCTGGGAAGGATTGAAGGCAGGAGTAGGGGATGACAGAAGATGAGATGGTTGGGTGGCATCACCCACTCTATTGACTGAGTTTGAGCTAGCTCCAGGAGATGGTTGAAGGACAGGGAAGCCTGGTGTGCTGCAGTCCATGGGGTCGCAAAGAGTTGGACATGACTGAGCAGCTGAAGTGAACTGACTGAACAGGGATGCAGTTAGAGAGGCATAGGGATGCCCAGAATGTTGTAACAGATATGAGTCCTAAAGTGTCTATGCTCAGATTCCTGGGATGGGGCATTCCTCAGGTCCCAGGAGCTTGGCAGACACTGGTTTTAAGTTGCATCTTTTGTCAGGCTCTGAAGACCAGTAGTATTAGCCACCCCTGGGAGCTTTTCTGGGAGAAGGCAATGGCAACCCACTCTAGAACTCTTGCCTGGAAAATCCCATGGACGGAGGAGCCTGGTAGGCTGCAGTTCATGGGGTCGCTAAGAGTCGGACACGACTGAGCAACTTCACTTTCACTTTTCACTTTCATGCATGGAGAAGGAAATGGCAACCCACTCCAGTGTTCTTGCCTGGAGCATCCCAGGGATGGGGGAGCCCAGTGGGCTGCTGTCTATGGGGTCGCACAGAGTCGGACACGACTGAAGCGACTTAGCAGCAGCAGCAGCAGCAGCAGCAACAGCAGGGAGCTTTTCTAGGCATGCAGGCTTTAGGTCCTGCCACAGACCTACTGAAGCATCTTTGGAGATTTGTGTGTTAAACTCTCCTGAGGAAATGAGAAATGAGGGTGTGGTGTGTGACCACACTTGGTTGGGAGTTGCTTTTCAAAAAGTAGAAGAGCCCTAGAAAGAGAATGTGGAACTGAGGTAGGAAAGATAAATCATGCACTTCAGATTTTGCAGAGGGTTGCCTCTGGTTACTTGAAATCTGTATTCATGATTGGATTTACCATGAAGATAAGAAATTTATATTTCCAAGTATATTGTGTAATATTTTGTGAATGTGTTCTTCAGAGACAAATGCACATAGAGAAAAGGACAGAGAGTTGGGGTACAGCTTGCCTAGTCTTTCCAGATGGAAAGATTTGCATACTTGCATACTCAGCACCCAGATCAGGAAACAGCATGTTACTAGAAGCCCCCATGCTCCCTTCCCATCACTATAGCCCTTCTCTGTCCCCGTGCACAAGCTCTTGCCTGTTCTTTTTCTTACTACATGGGTTTGGCTTCTAGCATTCAAAACTGTTGCTTGTGAACTTTTGTAGATCTTTCATTTCCATTGCTATAGATATTCATTGGGTGAAGATACCACAATTCATTTATCCATTTTACTGTTCATGGCCATTTGGGTACTTGGTACTTTGTGGTTGTTGCATATAGTGCTGCCATGGGCAGTCCATCATACATCTTTTGGTAAACATATGGAGTCACTCGATGCCTTGCTTTTAATAACTGTTAAAATAACTTCAGCTTTCCTTGTATACTTAGGGTCATCATTATGAAGCTGAGTTTCATCCTGGGCTGTGGTATAGTGATATCCCCAGGATTTGTGGGGATGGTAGTTCAGCTTGGCTTTTTGAGTTCTTGTGTGCATTTTCATTTGTGTTCTTGCTGTCAGGCTACTGTGTTACAATTTATGATGGTCAATCCTTCTTTCCTTCCTGGGTACCTGAAAACTCAGAAAGCAAAATGATCAGGTATACTAGAATTGTATTTTAATCCCTGTTATTCCTGTGCCAAGGAGGGATATCTCACAGGCTGCTGTTCATTCTTTCTTGATTTTCAGTCTGCTTTTGGATTCTTCATGGTACCAAATACATGAATTTCAGATGACTGGAGTACTGCTGTCATTTTGAAATCATTATTATTATTTTTAACCATTTTATTCCTTTTCCATTTTGATGTATATTTTAACTCCTTTCCCTCTTTTGTTCATTTTGAAAGTTCGCCAAAGTAGACACTGTAGTTCTAAATTACCTTTATAGAAATCATGCCATTTCAAAAGGTCAACACGAAACATGGATTTATAGTATCACTAATACATGTGAGAAGTAGTTGTCTGGCCAGAGTGGGCATAGTATTATGCTGATATGAAGCCACAAGAGTCTGGCAAGATTCGGGCTTGCTTCTGTGTCTTGGGCCCTCAGTGCAATGGTTGGTCACTGAAATTATTTTTAATGCTTTTTTTTTTTTTTTCTGAGTCTTGAGAAAATGCTACAGAAACTGTACGTGGAGGGAAACAGATACTACCACTTTGTGGGTTCTCCTTGTCCATTCAAGATTACTGTACTAACTTTATTACAGCTTCTTCTTTAGCACCACTTGCTTTTAAAGAAACCACTCTGCATTTATTTCTGTTTTGATTAGTAGCTTTTAAACCAGTTGTACTGCCCCAGAAGGATGTTATCCACACAGGTGAGAGAGGGCAACTCATACCTCAGGGACCCAGAACTGGAAACCACGGAAGAATAAAGGATTGGGATGAAAAATGTAAACTGAGATAAATGTAAATACACAGTTGATTGAAATTGCCTTTTCCTTATCTGATGAACCAGTGAATTAAGTGATGAATCAATTAAGACTGACTTAAAAAAATAATTTCATTAATCAATAGCTGGGTCTTCATTGCTGTGCAGGCTTTTCTCTAGTTGCGGAGAGGGGGGGCTACTCTTTGTTGCAACGCACAGGCTTCTCATTGTGGTGGCTTCTTTTGTTGAGGAGCTTGGGCTCTAGGGTGTGGCACGTGGGTTCAGTGGTTGTGGCTCCCAGGCTCTAGAGCACATGGGTGCGTGGGCTTAGTTGCTCCACAGCATGTGGGATCTTCCTGGACCAGGGAGCAAACCAATGTCTCCTGCATCAGCAGGTGGATTTTTCTTTTTACCACTGAGCCACCTGGGAAGCCCAAGACTGACTTTTCTTTTCTTAGCTTTCCTGAGGTTTGAGGTCAGATTACTTCAGGACATAGTGTTTGCAAATCTGAAGATTGTGTGCTGTTTTAGTGAGGTGTAGCTCTGGGAGCTTAAAAGTGGACTAGTTTTCAGGGCAACTGATCCTGGTATAATGTGAAAAAGTCAGGTCTTAATAGGATTTTTGGCTACTTTCTTTTTAAAATAACATTTCAGAAAATCACCCTTCGGTTCTTCAGAAAATCAAATGAAAAAGTAATTAAACTTTCCTGCAGGTTTATGGGGAAGCAGTGAAGTGCAAAGTTGATGAGCAGTGAAGTGTAACTCAGGAAACTTCTACCTTGTGGAAAATATTAATACACCCCAGGCATCACTGAATGAGACCAAGACACTCTCAAAGGGTTTTAACCATTGAAATGTCAAAATTGAAGATATCAACAGCATTTTGTTTTAAAGAAGAAATGTGTTCAAGAAAACTGTAAGAAAATTTCTTTTTTTTTAATTTTAGTTTGATATTTTTTTGGTCTCTCTTTGCATTAAACAGAAAGACTGGAAAACTATCTCTGTAGGAGACTTGGCATCAGCCTTAGTTTGACACAATATGTTTCTCACCTACATAGTTTTGAAGAATTTATTTAAAAAAAATCTTTTTCTTTCAGGAAAAATGCAAAGCTGAGGAAGCCCTCAGTGACCTGTATAAAACAGAACTGACATATCTACAGTGATGATAAAGAAACTCAAAAAGGTAGGTACAGGGCAGCTGGACTCTGAGGATATTTCAGTGTGTATGAATTATTAGCAACCTAAAACATATGTAATCATATTGAAGCAGTGGATGGATCAGATTTCAGAATCAAATTGGACTCCCTGGCAAGAAAAAAAATTTAAAGGCCTCTAATTTCTTTTTCTGTTTCTAAGGGAAGACTACCATTTAAAAAAAAGTATTTATTTTTAATTGAAGGATGATTGCTTTATAATATTGTGTTGGTTTCTGTCATACATCAACATGAATCAGCCATAGGCAAACATATATCCCCTCCCTCTTGAACCTCCCTCCCACCCTATCTCACCCTTCTAGGTTGTCACAGAGCCCCAGTTTGAGTTCCCCGACTCATACAGCAAATTCTCAATGGCTATCTATTTTATATATGGTAATGTATATATTTCCATGATACTCTCCATTTGTCCCACTCTCTCCTTCTGCACCATGTCTACGAGTCTGTTCTCTATGTCTGCATCTCCATTGCTGCCCTGCAAATAGGTTCATCAGTATCATCTTTCTAGATTTCATGCATATGTGTTAATATACAATATTTATTTTTCACTTTCTGACTTACTTCACTCTGTATAATAGGTTCTAGATTCATCCACCTCATTAGCACTGACTCAAATTCATTCCTTTTTATGGCTGAGTAATAATCCGTTTTATATACACACACACACACACACACACACACACACATGCCATGGCTTATATATGCATCTGTTGATGGACATCTAGGTTGCTTCCATGTCCTAGCTATTATAGATAGTGCTGCAATGAACATTGGGGTACCAGCCTACCTTTTGCATAGGTGTGATAGAAACCTATATGCAGGTCAGGAAGCAACAGTTAGAACTGGACATGGAACAACAGACTGGTTCCAAATAGGAAAAGGAGTACGTCAAGGCTGTATATTGTCACCCTGCTTATTTAACTTCTATGCAGAGTACATCACGACAAACGCTGGGCTGGAAGAAGCACAAGCTGGAATAAAGATTGCTGGGAGAAATATCAATAACCTCAGATATGCAGATGACACCACCCTTATGGCAGAAAGTGAAGAGGAACTAAAACGCCTCTTGATGAAAGTGAAAGAGGAGAGTGAAAAAGTAGGCTTAAAGCTCAACATTCAGAAAACTAAGATCATGGCATCTGGTCCCATCACTTCATGGGAAATAGATGGGGAAACAGTGGAAACAGTGTCAGACTTTATTTTTTGGGCTCCAAAATCACTGCAGATGGTGATTGCATCCATGAAATTAAAAGATTCTTACTCCTTGGAAGGAAAGTTATGACCAACCTAGAGAGCATATTGAAAAGCAGAGACATTACTTTGCCAACAAGGGTCCGTCTAGTCAAGGCTATGGTTTTTCCAGTAGTCATGTATGGATGTGAGAGTTGGACTGTGAAGAAAGCTGAGTGCCGAAGAACTGATACTTTTGAACTGTGGTGCTGGAGAAGACTCTTGAGAGTCCCTTGGACTGCAAGGAGATCCAACCAGTCCATTCTAAAGGAGATCAGTCCTGGGTATTCTTTGGAAGGAATGATGCTAAAGCTGAAACCCCAATACTCTGGCCACCTCATGCGAAAAATTGACTCATTGGAAAAGACTCTGATGCTGGGAGGGATTGGGGACAGGAGGAGAAGGGGATGCTAGAGGATGAGATGGCTGGATGGCATCTCTGACTCGATGGACGTGAGTTTGAATGAACTCCAGGAGATGGTGATGGACAGGGAGGCCTGGCTTGCTGCGATTCATGGGGTCGCAAAGAGTCGGACACGACTGAGCGACTGAACTGAACTGAACTGAATTGAATAGATATTTCTGAACCCTTGAACAGTTGTCCATCAGACCTCAGTTTTCTTTTATTGTCTTTACCAACCAACTACCCTTAGGCCCTAGGTGTCCAGTGGACTGTCTGCTCATGACAGCAGGGACACCGTCTTTCCTAGTCATGTAGCCCTACACCCAGCTTACTGCGAGGTACATGTATTCAGTGAATATTTATTAAATGAAAAGAATATTTCTTTTCCCTGTGAAAGTTCCAGATCTAGAGGATCCCTGATCAGCAAGAAGTGGGAGAGAACCTGTTGAAGTGAAAGCAAAAGCGTGATTGGTTTTGGCCTTTGCTCTGTTTGGTTTCTCATGAGTAGGTTGGTTTCATTCTGCTGTGCTGGTAGATGTTTACCAACAGGCTCTGCAGAGAGGGAGAAAGGAAGGAGGAATTTGTAGTATTTGACAATTTCCATGGAATAATTACTCCACCATTTCTGATTTCAAGCTACCAAGCTGACATCACTGAATGTAGAGTTGGGGAAGAGATGCTTAAAATAAATAGGCTGTCACTTGCTGGTACACATTGGCTCTGGCACAGAACTGGATTCACTTTCTGCATGTGGATTTTCTCTATAACTAATGGAAATATCTCAGCTAAAATGAAAATGGGTGCTTAAAAAATAATCATCCCTGAAAGTGGCATTGTAAAATTTGGGTACCTCACTTTGCTTTCCCAGTTGTTCATAATATAATCTTTAGTGCTCTTTCCAGTGTTCATACTGAATGAGTTTTGACAATTAAGTACATTTCGTGGGCTATTGCCATCTAAACCTCTGGAATTTTTAAAAATTCTTCCCAGTATCCTCCTTGGAAAATTATAAATGTCAACCTTATATCTGATTTCCAGAGGTCATTAGACTATACATACTATGCTTTTATTACAGAATTTGAACCAATTCTTTGCTTTATGCTAGAGTCACTGGTGCTCCTAGACACTTTTTACTTATTTCAACATCATCCCAAATCTTTAGACTAAGAGAATGTTTGCAAGAGAACACAGAATTTCTTGCCTTGATACAGCATATGATGAAGACCATATAGGCACTTAACAGTAAGAGTCAGGGGTGACAAGACCAGAGTCCTTATTAAGACTATGCTAATTTTTGCCTGTAACATGTGAGACAGTTGTTTTCATCATTCTGTTTGTTAATGTCTCATCTGTAAAAAGGGATTAATAATAAACTGTCCTATCTTACCATAATTGACATTTTATTGACTGTAGTTAATTATGCTGTTTTTCATAATTAAAAAAATAAAATTCTCAAACTTTCCCTGAGGAAGGTACAAATTTTCCTCTTTTATAGCTGAAGACAGAGTTACATGTTTAATAACTTGTTCAAAGTCCCTCAGCTAATGAGCAATGGGTTGTCTTTCTCTTTACACAATTAGTGCTTTCTTGCTTGTTCCTGACTTCCTGCCTGCCTGATAGGTTGTGCGAGAGTCAAAGATGATTCATGTGAGAGCCTCTTATTGGCTGTAAAGTACTATACAGATTCCTGTCTAACTAGGCAAATAGATCTGTTTAGCTCAAGGTGTCTCCTTGAAAGATCATCTTCCTCAGAGCTCTGTGCGTGAAGCTGTGACCTTGATTACTAGGCGCATGGGGCATAGATGTTCAAAGAGAAGCCTTAGCTTTCCTTTGGGGAATCATTCAGTTATTTTTTAAAAAGACAAACAATGTTTTGCTGCTTTTGAAATCAGTCAGTTCAGTCACTCAGTCATGTCTGACTCTTTGTGACCTCATGGACTGCAGCATGCCAGGCTTCCCTGTGTGCCACCAACTCCCAGTGCTTGCTCAAACTCATGCCCATTGAGTCGGTGATGCCATCCAACCATCTCATCCTCTGTTGGCCCCTTCTTCTCCTGCCTTCAGTCTTCTCAAACTCATGTCCATTGAGTCGGTGATGCCATCCAACCATCTCATTCTCTGTCGGCCCCTTCTTCTCCTGCCTTCAATCTTTCCCAGCATCAGGGTCTTTTCTAATGAGTCAGTTCTTCACATCAGGTGGCCAAAGTATTGGAGCTTCAGCTTCAGTACTTCCAATGAATATTCAGGACTGATTTCCTTTAGGATTGACTGGTTTGATCTCCTTGCAGTTCAAGGGACTCTCAAGAATCTTCTCCCAACACCACATTTTAAAAGCATCAATTCTTGTGGAATCAGCTCTGGCTTATCTGCTCTTCTATAGAGTAAGAGCAGGTATGGGCTGGAGAGGCAGTGTGCCTTACTATACAATTTGAGTCTCTATTTTCAACACTCCTTCTCACTTTCTGGGGTTCTACATGACCATTTGTTTCTTCTTTGCTCTACAGCAGAATCTTCCACACACATCTTTTGGATCTCCTTTTCCCCAACCCTCCTCCCTTTGTTAGCACATTGCCATCCAGTTTCCTTTTTCTAGCAATGTGTTAGGTCACTTGACTGCTGATGGACTCCTCTCCCATTCTTTTAAATTTTATTGGTTTATTTCCTTTGGAATTCCATATTAATGATCTCACAAGGGAAAGAAGACAAATTCATGTGTTCTATCCACCACACTGAACTGGAAGCCTCCAATGATTTCTTCTTCCTTTTTAAAGAAACAAACTTAAAAGCTTTTGAATAGCAAAGGAAACCACACACAAAACAAAAAGGCAACCTACTGAATGAGAGAAAATATTTGGAAATGGTATAACTTATAAGGGGTGGCTCTAGTGGTAAAGAACCCACCTGCCAATTCAGGAGATGTAAGAGATGTGGGTTCAGTCCCTGGGTTGAAAAGATTCCCTGTAGAAGGGCATGGCAACCCACTCCAGTATTCTTGCCTAGAGAATCCCATGGACAGAGGAGCCTAGCAGGCTATAGTCCATAGGGTTGCAGAGAGTTAGGCACCACTGGAGTGACTTAGCATGTGTAAGGGGTTAATATTCAATGTATATAAACAGCTCATTTAACTCAACATCAAAAAAACAAACAACCTGATAAAAAATGGGTAAAGAACTGAATAGACATTTTTACAAAGAATAAATGTAGATGGCCATTCGGCACATGAAAAGGTACTCAACATTACTAATCATCAGGGAAATGCAAGTCAAAACCACAGTGAGCTATCTCCTCACACCTGTCAGAATGGCTGTCATCAAAAATACCACAAATAAAAAATGTTAGGATCTAGAGAAAAGGGACCCCTGATATACTATTGGTGGGAATGTAAATATATATAGAATGGAAAATTACTCAGCCATAAAAAGAATGAAATTTTGCCATTTGCAGTAACATGGATGGACTTGGAGGACATTATGCTAAGTGAAATAAGTCAGACAGAGAAAGACAAAATCTATATGATATCACTTATATGTGAAATCCAAAAAATACAAGAAACTAGTGGACGTAACAAAAAAGAAGCAGACTCACTGATATAGAGAACAAACTAGTGGCTACCCATGGGGAGAGGGGAGGGAGGAGGGGCAATATAGGGGCAGGATTAAAAGGTGCAAACTGCTGGTTATAAAATAAGCTACAAGGATATATTGTACAACATGGAGAATATAGCCAATATTTACAATAACTGTAAATGGAAAGTGAACGTCACTCAGTTGTGTCCAACTCTTTGCAGCTGTATAGTCCACGGAATTCTCCAGGCCAGAATACTGGAGTGGGTAGCCTTTCCCTTCTCCAGGGGATCTTCCCAACCCAGGGATCGAACCCAGGTCTCCTGCATTGCAGGCAGATTCTTTACCAACTGAGCTATGAAGGAAGCCACTATAAATGAAGTATAACCTTTAAAAATTGTGAGTCATTATATTGTATACCTATCATTTATATAATATATATCAGTTCAGTTCAGTTCAGTCACTCAGTCATGTCCAACTCTTTGTGACCCCATGAATCACAGCACTCCAGGCCTCCCTGTCCATCACCAACTCCCAGAGTTCACTCAGACTCACGTCCATCGAGTCAGTGATGCCATCCAGCCATCTCATCCTCTGTCGTCCCCTTCTCCTCCTGCCCCCAATCCCTCCCAGCATCAGAGTCTTTTCCAATGAGTCAACTCTTCGCATGAGGTGGCCAAAGTACTGGAGTTTCAGCTTTAGCATCATTCCTTCCAAAGAAATCCCAGGGCTGATCTCCTTCAGAATGGACTGGTTGGATCTCCTTGCAGTCCAAGGGACTCTCAAGAGTCTTTTCCAACACCACAGTTCAAAGCATCAATTCTTCAGCGCTCAGCCTTCTTCACAGTCCAACTCTCACATCCATACATGACCACAGGAAAAACCATAGCCTTGACTAGACGGACCTTTGTTGGCAAAGTAATGTCTCTGCTTTTGAATATGCTATCTAGGTTGGTCATAACTTTCCTTCCAAGGAGTAAGCGTCTTTTAATTTCATGGCTGCAATCACCATCTGCGGTGATTTTGGAGCCCCCCCCAAAAATAAAGTCTGACACTGTTTCCACTGCTACAATAAAATTTTAAAAAACTTAAAAGCATCTTGTAAGTTTAATTTTATTTCTTTTGTGGACTTACTGGGTTTTAACTTGTATGTTTGTTTTAGTTTTGTGCTTTTTCTAAGAACGCTAGCAAAAATATAACTTATTTTATGTTTTTATGTATTTAATTATAATGAAAGTACTCTTTGGGCAGATAAGAATAGTTTACTTTTAAAAGGGTATTTATATAATTTGAGTTTGAGAAAATCTGATCTATAGCTATATTATTAATTTAGATTCTATATATTAATAGAGTTGATTTTTCAATTCAGGATTTTTTCTCCTTCATTCCCTATCAAAAATATGAATAGATTAAAAAAAATAAAATTCTGACTAGTAATGACATGGAGCTGAATTTGTACTATATTGTAGTAGAATGACTTCCTTAGGTTTCTTACAGATTGATCTAAAATCAGTTTCAGAAAGAGAGTTTCATAAATGATGAGACTAACAGAAAAAATGTACAGAAACTTGCACACATGGAGTTAGCTAGGTAGATTGAGAGATGATATGAAATTCCTGTTCCGGGATGAAGACTTTAAAATTGAGCAGTATATTTAGAGAGAGTTTGGTGGTTACATTACCCTTTTAGTTAATTTTAAACATTAGCTAATGGCACCAAAATACTTTTGACTTAGATTTATACGGCTTATATTTAAGATTACCCTCTTTTATTTTTTAGCTTATTTTTACTTTATTACTTTGTAAAAAATGTATTTTATGTTGGAATATAGTTGATTGACAATGTTGTGTTAGTTTCAGGTGTACAGCACAGGGATTCAGTTATACATATATGGGTACCTGTTCTTTTTCAAATTCTTTTCCCATTTAGGTTATTACAGAATATTAAGCAGAGTTCTCTGTGCTGTACAGTAGGTCCTTTTTGTATATCTGTTTTTTTCCTTTGACTCTGAATTTAATAAGTATAAAAATAATCCATGGGAAGAATAACTGAAATGAAACAAAATATCAAAACATTGTTTCCAGAGCTTCCTGAAGTAAAATATTTCCTTTTTTTAATATAAATTTATTTATTTTAATAGGAGGCTAATTACTTTACAATATTGCATTCGTTTTGTCATACATCAACATGAATCCGCCACGGGTGTACACATGTTCCCCATCCTAAACCCCCTCCCACCTCCCTCCCCATACCATCCCTCTGGGTCATCCCAGTGCACCAGCCCCAAGCATCCTGTATCATGCATCGAACCTGGACTGTATATCTGTTTTAAATGCAGCAGTATATACATACCAATCCGAAACTCCCAGTCTATCCCTCCCCTCCATCCTTACCCCTCCCTGGTAGCCATAAATTCATTCCCTAAGTCAATGAGTCTGGAGATTATCGTGTCAAGTGAAGGAAGTCACACAGAGAAAGACAAATATCATTTGATACCACTTATGTATGGATTCTAAAAGAAAAGATACCAATGAACTAATTTACCCTCTCTTCTCTAATAACACCCATGTCTTACTATTATATCTGGAGACCTGTGTACCCCGCCTCTTTCTGATGACGTCATGTATGCCAGCTGATTAGGATGGTGCCCAGTGTGTACTGGGGACTAAATAAGTTGTAGCCATTGTTTTTATTTCAATATAAACTTAATTATGGGAATCAAATGGAAAAGCAAAAGTAAATTTAAAAAATGCAGTTTCTTTGATTCTTTTATTCTCCTCTTTGATATTAACTTCTCTCTCACTTATAAAATGTTAGAATTTCCCAACTCTAGAAGTTAGGAGTTCCAGCCTCTGTGTGAGGCACCTCCCTGTTAAGTCTCTCCCTTAGGAGTCTTCCACACACGTCACCACTTAGTGGCAGAAAACTCATCTCAGATGTCAAACCATTCCAGAGCTGCATTTCTAATTGCCTGCTGTTCTTACCATGTTGATTAGAGATGTGACTCCAGAAAGGTTCAGTTGACCCTTATTTTGTCTTGTGCAGCCTGAGGCAGTGTATTCTTTCTGTGTCAGCTCTTCAGGTATTTGGAGAGAGAAACCATTACAATTTAAACTCAGTGCACTGACCTGAGGGCTTTAAGTGTCATGTCATCAGTTGAGTTTCTTATCCAGGTTCTCGGCATCCCTTTTCAGTAGAAATAATATCCAGAAATGGATAGCTGTTCAGAATATGGTCTGATCACATTAGAGGAGAAAGGTTCATATGTTCTGTGTGCCTTTTTCTTACACAATTTGAGATTGCATTTATGTCCTGGACATTCTAATTCTTTTTGTATCAGGAAATAAAGAAGGTAATTAAAAAAATAGTTTATTTTATTAATTGCTTGATTTAAATGTCTTTATCTTAATTGATTGTTGCATAGAATGAACTGATATTGCTCTGAGCATTTTATTTCCCCTGATGCTTAATCATGGAATACACTGTGGCTCTTGGCAAGAATGAAAACGTCAGTCTTCTTGATTCCCTTGCTGTCTGATTTCACTGCTGTGTTGTCTTCAACATTGCCAGCCTTCAGGTACAAAAGTCCTCTCCTTTGTCACCAGGTCATTCTGTCTCCCTGCATGGGTGAGGACTGTGGCTCTCTGGCCCTCTGGGATCCCATGCAGAGGATGAATTGTGACATTGACACCCTGCCCAAAAACTGCTTTGACAGTAGGCTGTCTACCCTGAGAGACTACAATGAGTAGGACTCAGAGGTGGAGTACCAGCACCAGAGGGGATTCCAGAGATCACAGGGTTTGCAGGAGAGTTTTGAAGGTGATTTTGAGACACAGACATAAGCCCTTAAATCACTGCTCACCTAGGTTCCATCTTCAGTAGAAAAGCATGTATCATCCTGTTTGACCTTTATCTGTCATGGGCATTGTTTTAAAGGTTATACATATGAAACACAGGAGTGTGTTTTTCTCTACCAAGTTAGGCAAAACTCACAGGTTTCCTTTTGGGGCCATTTTGTTCCATAACATCATTGACTGTAGATTCAGGTACATATATTTCTTCTTTTTACTTTGTGATATATATGTGTAATGAAAGACTGTTTTATAATAGCTGACTAAAAATTAAAAAAAAAAAAAGCTTCCTGAATATAAGGGATGAAGAGATGTATGGATCAGAAGGTGCAGCTTCCATCCTGGGTTGGAAGCCCTGGGATCTGCCAGTGAAGACAGCGCTGTTAGCTCTTCAAGAAAGCTCATCTTAGCTCTTTCATCACAGGTAGTTGGTTTTGCAGGCACTTGTATTCATGAACACTTAATTTTTGAGCCACATAACTTACTAGGAAGAAAGCTGACACTACCTTTGTCATCCATGGTGGCTTTCTTTCCCTAAACGGATGGTGGATGATAACCACAAATGCTGTGGTTCACAGAAGCCTCACAAGATTGTGCTGGCTGGGGCTGCTGCAGTGGGGAAGCCAAGTTTCCTCATGAGACTTTGCAAGGATGACTTTGAGGAAATACAGGTGCCACCCTGGGTATGGTTCCTTTTTCAGTGAATAATGGGAAGAAGACCTTCTTTAGCTTGATTCTATTTTCTATAGGGATTATATACACACATACACAGGTCTTGCTCTTTCTTTCTGTATGATACATGGGCTTCCCAGGTGGCTTAGGTGGTAAAGAATCCACCTGCAATGCAGGAGACCTGGGTTCGACCCCTGGGTTGGGAAGATCCCCTGGAGGAGGGCATGGCAACCCACTCCAGTACTCTTGCCTGGAGAATCCCACGGACAGAGGAGCCTGGCGGACTACAGTCCATGGGGTCACAAAGAGTTGTACATGACTGAGGGACTAAGCACAGCATGCATGCATACACAGGTCTTGCTTTTTCTCTTGGTATGATACATGTGTATATAAGTAGGGGCGTGTGTATAGAATAGTCCTCCTCTGTTCTGGCTAAGGCCTAAATTGGGGAAAGGAAGACTGACAAATAACTTAGATATATATTTACCCAGTGAGATCAACCAAACCAAATTTAGAGCCCGAGATGACAGATTCGCTTATGCAGCAGCACTTCCTGAGTCTTCCTGTGAGTCATGTGCTGTTGTAGGACTGTGGATGCACAATAAACAAAGTTGGCTAAATCCTAGGCTGAAAGGAACTTACATCCCAAAGGAGGGAATTGGATGAAAAGCAAATTAAAAAAATAAAGTTTGGGAGAGGTATAGTTCTACACAGGGTGCGTAAGGAAAGACTTTGTGATCAGGTGTCATCTTTTCTTGGTAACGTGATCTTACTGATGCCCAGTTTGCCATTATGGTCAAAACTGTAGCTGCATGTATGTTCCTTCCACTTCTTCACAATGGGGTATATGAGTAATACCTCTCAGAACCAGGAAAAAGTACTGTCTTGACTTCCAAAATTTGCATAATCTGAAAAAGGCATTGAAAATATGCAAATTATCATTTATTTTTTCTCATCTAAAGAGTTCTTATTTTGATAACCAGAAATGTTAGAACAGATTGATTACCCTCTTCACAATGGGTATTTTTGTAAATTTGTGGTTCCCTGTTATATCCTTCAAGATACCAAAGTTGAAAGTTCATTTCAATTTAATTCATGAAAAGATACTGGTTCAGTTGCTAGAGAGCATGGCATATATACGTATCATATACATGTACATATATACATAGAATATTCTTGCATATATACATTTATATGTATACACATAGACATGTTTATGTGCATGTACACACACAGATATAACTGAGTCCATCTAATAACATGGACAAATAGAACATGGATTTTCCTTTTATCTGTAGATTAACTCCTTCCCTAGGTCAGCCAGCCTGCAGATGTGTGTCTGTGTGCACATGTGTGATCTGACATATAGTTTGTGAAGGTCACTCTTCTTGAAAGCCAGGTTCATTCCTCTCTACTTCACTGAACTTTGACTTATTGGCCCTTGTCTAATCCAAAGAGAGCTTGAAAGTGAAAACCAATGGAATAGTTTTTTAGAAACTGATTTCCAAATGAAAACTCTTATTATAGAAGAACCATATTGCAATGCTGGGATACCACTGTGCAGGATAGGCAAGATGCTTTGAGTTCTGTTGAGACAGATGAACCATTTAAAAAATGTATGTGGTTGACCATGAACCTATGGGCATCTTATCTTTGACAAAGGCAGCAAGAACACATTATGGAGAAAAAACAGTCTCTTCAATGAGTGGTGCTGGAAAAACTGGACAGCTACGTGTTAAAGATTGAAATTAGGATGCTTCCTAACACCATACACACAAAAAACTCAAAATGGATTAAATACCCAATGTAAGGCCAGAAACTATAAAACTCTTAGAGGAAAGCATAGGCAGAACACTCTTTGACATGAATTTCAGCAAGATCCTTTTTCACCTACCTCCTAGAATAATGAAAATAAAAATAAAGACATGGGACCTAACTGAACTTAAAAGCTTTTGCACAGCAAAGGAAACTAAACAAGATAAAAAAGAACTCTCAGAATGGAAGAAAAGAATTTCAAATGAAGCAAGTGATAAAGGATTAATCTCCAAAATATATAAGCAGCTCATGCAGCTCAATATCAGAAAAACTAACAACCCAATTAAAAATTGGGCAGAAGACCTAACAGACAATTCTTTAAAGAAATAATACAGATGGCCAATAAACACATGAAAAGATGCTCAACATCGCTCATTATTAGAGACATGCAAATCAGAATTGTAATGAGGTATCACCTCACCACCGGTCAGAATGGCTATCATCAAAAAATCCACAAACAATAAATGCTGGAGTGGATGCTGGAGAGGGTGTGGAAAAAAGGGACCTCTTGTACTATTGGCGGGAATAGGTAATTGATGCAGCCATGATGGAGAACAATATGGAGATTCCTTAAAAACTCTAGGAACAAAACCACCATGTGACCCAGCTGTCCCATTACTGGCATATACCCTGAGAAAACCGCAATTCTAAAAGACACATGTACCCCAATGTTCACTGTAGCACTATTTACAATAGCTAGGACATGGAAGCCACCTAGATATTCATCAACAGATGAATGGATAAAGAAATCATGGTACACATATACACAATGGACTATTACTTAGCCATGGACAGGAACGAATTGGAGTCAGTTTTAGTGAGGTGGATGAACCTAGTGCCTATCATACAGAGTAAAATAAGTCAGAGAAAAACTAATATTGTGTATTAACACATATATATGGGATCTAGAAAAGTGGCACTGATGAATCAATGTGCAGGGCAGTAATAGAGATGCAGACATAGAGCAAAGACTTGTGGACACAGTGGGGGAAGGAAAGGGTAGGACAAACTGAGAAAGTAGCATTGAAACATAAACATTACCATATGTAAAACAGATAGCCAGTGGAAATTTGCTATATGATGCAGGAAGCTTAATGTCATGCTCTGTGACAACCTAGAGGGGTGGGATGATGGGGTGGGAGGGAGGTTCGAAAGGGAGGGGACACACACACACACACACACACACACGCTTGTGGCTGGTTCACATTGTTGTATGACAGAAACCAACACAACATTCTAAAGCAATTATCCTCCAATTAAAAAAAATACATGTGGTTGACATGGCCCTGTTTAAGATCCTGTGACGTGCTGCACTAGGTTTAGAGTTAGGAAATTTGGGTGGAGGTATGTCCTTCCTCTGGTGACGCCCCCCGCCCCGTCCCATACTCTGTGCATGTGCCCTGTGATTTTCCACATGGTTAGTTCTTTCTCTGTGTCCCACATATGGGATCTGGTAGCCTGCTGCTGCTGCTAAGTCGCTTCAGTCGTCTCTGACTCTGTGCGACCCTATAGACGGAAGCCCACCAGGCTCCTCTGTCCATGGAATTCTCCAGGCAAGAACACTGGAGTGGGTTGCCATTTCCTTCTCCAATGCATGAAAGTGAAAAGTGAAAGTGAAGTCGCTCAGTCATGTCCGACTCTTAGCGACCCCATGGACTGTAGCCTACCAGGCTTCTCCGTCCATGGGATTTTTCCAGGCAAGAGTACTGGAGTGGGGTGCCATTGCCTTCTCCAGCTTGTTGCTGAGGCTGAAAGTTTTTTAAAAATTGTGCTTTCAGCCTTGTTCTAGTTATGCTTTGGGGTTTGTATATATTCTTGGAATTATTTGGTGGAGAGAATGATGGCTCTTCTAAATCAGTAGCCCAGATTCTTATCCTGTTCCCTTTCACCAGGTTACTCTAGGCCTTGGGGATGGCTGTTTCACAATAATAGGCTGCCATTAGATTCTTCTCAATCAGGGCTTATTTTAGAAGATGAGGAAAAAAAAGTGAGCATAAAAGAGATGAAGAATGAGGCAGCACCAAACTGATTGATTAGAACTGTTACATAATGAGATTTTCTGTTTTCCAGATTCATAAGTATTGCCAAGTCTTACTTCAGAAGTGCAGATGGTGTTTTGCTGGTGTATGATGTTATGTGTGAGAAAATCTCTCTTAATGTACAAGAATGGGTAGATATGATTGAGGTGAGAAATCAAACAGAGAAGCAAAAAAGTTACACTGGAGAGTTACAGGCTGTCCTGGAGAATGCTATTTTTTTCCTTTGTCAAAATGAACTTGATTCCAAGCCACTGATCCAGACTATCAAAAAGAATTGGGTGTGAGAAGCAGGGTTCCCAGGGGCATCTGGCCATATTGACCTCTGCCTTAGTAGCTGGGGAAGTTCCCACAGAGCCAAGGACGCTACTAAAGTGAGCTTCTGGGGGAAAAAAAATAACTTCTTCATTTTCTTACAGATAAAATCAGAATCCCATTGGCAGTAAGCAAAAATTCAGGCAGCCCAAGAAGGAGCAGCACCTCTCACAAACAAGGGAGCAGTGAGGCTGAGTGTGGAGTGTGATTGGAGGTGTAATAGGGGCTTCCACATGTGCTGGAAGCATAGATGAAACGCTCCCTGGGTGTGAGCTTGTGCCAGGTCCAGATTCCATAACAGCCATGTTTTCAATTTTATTCTTTGAGGTAGTGATTTGGGTGATTTACACATCCCAAGGTACCACTGAAATACCTTTGGTATTTTAAGGATATGTGGGTGACTATCTGTGCTTTCTTTTGCTCTGGTAAGATGGTGTCTTTCATCTGAGAGGCTTTCATATCCTTTGGTTTCATGGTAAATATTTTTTTTAAAGTAGGAAATGATTTTGACCACAGTTAGTGTGCTACCAACAGTCATTAATCACTATAAAACTAGAGTTCAAGCCATGGTTCATCATACTCTCTTGGGAAAAAAACCAAAACCCGTGGCTAATACAATTTTTCAAGTAAGTCTTTTGTCTGTAATTTTTTAACAGGCATTAAGTGAAGAGGTGGCTGAACGGAGAACTGATTGCTATCTGATCTCAAGTTAGCCTCTAGATTCTTCAGTTGGTCCTGTTTCATACCCTGTGAAACACTGGAATGAGTATTCTTTTTAACTAAAGAAGTAAGAAATGACTGGTTCAGGGACTTACCTGGCAGTCTAGTGGTTAAGACTGTGCTTCCACTGCAGGGGGCGCTGGTTCAATCCCTGGTCAGGGAACTAAGATCCCAAATGCTGAGATATGGCCAATTAAAAAAAAAAAAAAAAGGAAAGCAAAGACTGGTTGAAATGAATGATAAGATTCAGGCAGTAATAATGCATGTTGTTCAACTGAAATATGACTTAAAATGATTGTAAATACAATGAAAGTGTGTTGACTTTTATATTGTATTTTATTTCACATAATTTTCCCCATGTTGTGTTCATCTCTGTAACTTGTATGAGAAAGAAAGTAAGAAATATAATGCTATTCTCACTTTTTATGAGAAACCTGAGGCATAGAAAGTGTATGACACTTGTTTTTGGTTATTGAAAGGTTAGGGGTGGAAGGGGGAATTTGACCTCCTGATTCAATACTGGTTGCTCCTTTGATTAAACATGAATATGCAGAAGATTAAGAAAAAAACAGATTTTGCTATCAAGAAAGGATCTCCAAGGTCGTTAGTGTGTAGCTGAGAGGGATCTGCCCGAGGGGATAGAAGACCTTCCTGGGATAGACGAGTGAGTTCAGAGAACCCAGTGAGAATGGATAACTCTTGCTCACTCATACCCACAGATATATAAGCTTTATAGCAAAACCTTTTATTGCTGAAACTGTTGGTTCATTTTAAGACTTTAGATTATATTCAAGGCAAGGAGGCACAGAAGACAGAGTCAGCCCCTGGGTTGAAATAGCCCTGAGTGACCAGCTGTCATGGCCTGTACCAGGAGCCCCACTGCCATAATTTGCTAAATAAGCATCTACATGTGATGTGACCTTTTTAGCTATTTGTATTACCTTTCATATGGTCTGAAAAGGAAGAAAACTGTATTCAAAATGAATTCTTGAATTTGTTATGGAGAAAAAATTAGATGCCACTTGGCATTTGACTTTCACTAATCACGATGAAACTTTGCCATGGCTTAAATTTTTCTGATTTGAGGCAGTTGTACTGGGATGATTTGTACGGTCACTATAAGTGGGTAGAAACTCATGGTGAGATCATTGGGATAGGCCAGAGGATTGAGAAGCTGTCGAATGTTAGTGGTGAATGGACCCTCTGAATTAATAATTAATACACTTTGATCGAAAACAACCAAGTTATAAAATCTTACAATAAAATTAAGGCCATTTACTTACCTGTCATGAATAATTTATTGTTTGAATATTTATGTGAGATATCTTTCTGACTTTTACATCTTTAAAAATATTTTTGGGATACCTGTTTTGTGCATGTACTGGGCTAGTGCTCACAGTATATCCACTAACAAAGCAAGGAGCCCTACCCTTATGGAGCTTATGCTCCAGTGTGGGAGACATAACACAGGGCAAACATAAGTAAAATACATAGAATGATAGAAAGTGATCAATGTTATAGAAACAAAAAGAGGGAAAGGTGACAGGCCTCATAGTGAGGCAGTGGGCTAAAGACAGTGTGGTCAGGGTAGCCGCATCAGAAGGTGACATTTGAGTCAGGACCTGGAGGAGGTGCCAGGATTTATTTTACCTGTATGCCTGTGGGAAGTCATTTAGACGCACAGACTTTTGGCTCACTTAAGTGAATGTTCGACTCATGGCTTCCATGTGATGCCCCCTTGGATCTTGAGTGGTTCCCCACCAAATGCAATTACTTAAAACATTAATGGGTAGGGGATCTAGTTTTGGGGGAGGCCATTCATTTCCTTCTCCCCTTTGCTTTTACTTCACTCTGGTGCCTTCCATTGGAGGAAAATGGTCTGAAGAGAAAGGAAGTCGAATATAGTTTCATTGCTTTTGAGGCTTATTTTTTGATGCTGTCTCAGGTGTGGCACCAGAGTAGATGAGCACTTGGATGCCTTTTGGCACCACAAAGAGTCATTCCCCACATCTCAGTCAGGGCTGCTGCCTCTCTTGTTCAGACACCAGAAACCTATTTTTCTAGTCAGGTTGTCCTCTGTTCTCATCCCGCTTGCTGAGCGGAGAATGTGCCCTTACTGACGCCTTAATTTTACACATAGGGAAATGGAGGCAGAAACAGGAAGACCCCTGCCTGATTTCACACAGCCAGTGAGCCGCGAGGTGGTGGGAGGGGCGGGGTCTCCAGCTTAACTCCGCCTCTCACATCTTCCCGCTGTGCTGCCCGCTCCTCTGTGCATGCCAGGGCTGAGGGACGGAGTGCAGTGCTGATTTGGGAGCATTATCCTGAGAATCTGTAGCTTTGAATGATTGCTCATTGACTCCTCACAAGGGGAAAGTTGACCTTTAGGGCCTTTGTATTTTGCTTTTGTTATAAACCAGATAACAGCAAATGTGGAACTTTCAAACTCCAATTTTGCCCCATCATAGGGAATTCTTGTGTGTTTTGTATCTGGAATAATGAAGTTGACTCATAATCACCACTATTTGGAGTGAAAATTGTTCAAAATTATGTGGGTGCTGCAGCCAAATAAAATTTTGTGGGCACGCCTCTTGAGTTTGTATTGTTTGTGCAGTGGCAGGGGTGATAGAGTCAGTTTAGACCCTGGTCCTGGCCTTACAAGGTCTTATTTAACTCACCTGGCAGTGGGAAAAAGTTTGGCTCCCTTTACAGATAGTTTGAGGTTTGAAGATATTGTCTATAAATCAAGTGGCACATAAAGGGCTTTTGGAAATGGTAGCTGTTGTCATCATCATCCTGGTAACTTATGAAATGTTCGACATGTGCACAGTTTTTTTCTTCTCTTTGAGGTAAGATGTAGCCCATGAGAGCATTCCTCTGTGTTGGCATGAAACAAGGCTGATCTTCATGATGCTGCTGAAGCAGAGGGACAAAAATGTGTCCCAGTATACCTTGGAGAAAAACTGGCTGTGATAAGAGAGAGAGTGGGTCCAAACTGGAAGGGGTCTTTCACTGTTGTCTAACTTTACTGAAGAGGTTGTTTGACAAACCTCCACTCTGTTTGTTGGGTCTTTTGTCCTTATACAGGCAGTACTCCCAGTGGCCCCCTTCTGCCCCATGAAGGTAAGTAATTGCACCAAGAATTAAATCCCTTGTAGAGATAAAACCATCACACGATCTTTTCCCCCTGCTGAGTATCAATGACAAAGAAGAGGCAAAATTAACCCATCTTCCTCCTCGCTCTTCCCGTTTCTGAAATTCTTTTCTTGCTCTGGAATCCAGGTAAAGGAAAAATAATGGGTATCCTATCTGGAAAAGATGGGTTTGATTCTGGAAGATCTCTGTGCCAGGGGGCAGTAGATGGTGCAGTGTATCATCTTGGTGAAGAGGTGAAGAGAGTTGGAAAACTTGTTCTTTTCTCCAGGATTCGTACTCAGTTGGAACAGTATACAATTATTTTTGGTTATGTGTTTGTATTGAAGTTGAATACCATTTCTGTCCCCATTATTACTGTGAGCAGTGTTTATTCTCTTGTTATTATTATGTCACTGTGTCAGAATGCTACGTGGGTCTCTTATGACTTGTCCTACCTGAACAAGGTACGTATAGTCAAAGCTATAAACCATAGTAGTCATGTACAGATGTGAGAGCTGGACCATAAAGAAGACTGAGTGCTAAAGAATTGAGGCTTTCAAATTATGGTGCTGGAGAAGACTCTTGAGAGTCTCTTGGATAGCAAGGAGATCAAACCAGTCAATCCTAAAAGAAATCAACCCTCAATATTGATTGGAAAGACTGATGCTGAAGCTCCAATACTTTGGCCACCTGATTGAAGAGCTGACTCATTGGAAAAGACTCTGTTGCTGGGAAAGATTGAAGGCAGGAGGAGAAGGGGACAACAGAGGATGAGATGGTTGGATGGTATTGCTGACTCAGTGGACATGAGTTTGAGCAAACTCTGGGAGATGGTGAAGGACAGGGAAGCCTGGTGTGCTGCAGCCCATGGGGTCACAAAAAGTTGGACACGACTGAGCAACTGAACAACAACCCAAACAAGGAACCAGATGGGTCAAATAAGAAGTTCATAATATAGCATCTGACCTGATGTGATCACTGATGTCTGTCCTCACCACCATGAAAAGACCACTTTGTAGTATATACACATGAACTTTAAAAGGAAGTTCTGAGTTCACTATTTTAAGTTGGACTTATTCCTTGTTTTAAGCTTTAGAACTGTGAACCTGATATAATAAGAATCAAAAACTAGGCAATGAAATACAGAACAGATTCATTCAGCACATATTTAATTGTATCCACCACATGAAAAGCACTTCAGTGTGAGCTGAGCAGAGGGTAAAGAATAAAGCAGACTGTCCTTGCCCTCACATGGTTTGCTCTCAGGGGCAGACAGATATTAAACTCATATAATGCACATGTCCCCCTAGAGATCTTGTAATTCCTGGCTACATGCCAGTTTTATTCCCTAACCACAATTTTTCAGATTTGGTTATTATGCATCTCTCGACCTCCACCCTCTTGCATCTTCAAAGGGGTCTCTATTTTACCCCATAGCATATTGATTGTGAAACTTAGCAGCACTACCCATTCTACTAGAAATACATTCGTTTCAGTTTTTTAAGGTTCTCTATGGATTTGGGGGCTCATGGGTAGAGGTTTCATAGTAGTCTGTCCCTGTTACCTGGTTCTTCCCTCTTTCCCTGCTCCAGAGCACCTACCACACCCTCCCCGTCTCCCACACTGGACTGTGTAGCCACACCCGGCCCTACAACACACCCAGTTCTCCTTTCCTAAGGGAAATTGTCTCCAGCTGATTCAACAAAAACACACATAAATAACTTTGTCAGTTTCAGTTGTGCTGGGAAAATACATAAGTCAAGAGGTTTAATAATAGGAAAACCTAATATCAGCTTTTCAGAGTTAGAAAACACTGAACTTCAAGAGAGGATTACCTAAAAATCTAGAAGGTAGGTAAAAGCCTGGTAAAGGGGGTTATGGGGGCAGGGAATAACCTAGATAGTGGGGACAGCAGGTACAAAGGTCCTGAGGTGGCAGGGAATTTGGAGCACTGGGGAGATAGGGGGACAGCCAGGGTAACTTGAGCCTTGTGAGTGAGGGGGAGAGGTGGCAGATAAAACTGGAAGGTTGGCTGGGGCCACATACAAGTGAGGCCTTATCAGCTGGGTAAGCATTTCAACATTACTTGAGCGGGATGGGGGAAGCATTAAAGGGTTTGAAGCAGGAGAACAGTATGATGGATGATCATGTGCATAACCCCTGGGGGAGGTTGAAATATGGTGGACCGGACAGCAGTGACATAGGCTGCTGAATCTTGATAGAAAACGATGATAGGGATGATAGGGTGAAGGGGGAAGTGTGTTAGCTTCTGGCCACGAGAAGATGTACTTTTGAAGGACATTTAATTCCTGAGTGCTTACCTTAAGCTATCATTTTTCTCTCTCTCAAATTATTGGTAGAGAACACTTGGTAGCCTGGGTGACTCTTAGAAGTAAGAAGCTTAAATCACGAAATTTTGTACTGTAGGGTCTTTTTTTTTTTTGGATACAAATAAAAATCTAGTTAGGAGTTGTTCCTGGAATAACTAGGCTCAAACCTTTTTTTTTTTTTTTTATTAAGTAAAAAATTGAATCCGATTTCTTAAGTATTTGTTTTACCAAACTCAACAGGAGAATATTTTTATTTTCTTTTATTAGTTTTAAAAGCTAACATTCCAGGAAACCTAATCAAAGCCTTCACTTAATGGTGTGTGTGTGTATGTGTATTTATAGATCTGTGGGGCATTATTTTGTAAAACAGCCTAAAAGATGGTTTGAATATAGTGGGAGTTTGGTAAAGTTTTGCCTTGTATTTAGAAAACTGGACGCAAGATAGAATTTTCACTTAGCTGTTGCATGTGCCAAGATTCTTGACCCTAACATGAGTCTGCACCAGAAAACACTATCTAGTCTTTCAGTAGTAGTTGGAGAAACAATTAAATGTAGTTTTTATAAAAACTGGTAGTGCTGATTGTTCACTGTGGACTCTGGCAAAATATAATACCTTTGCTGCCAAACAAAGCAGGTGCATCTGAGAAATCGTTGACATTTCTGCAAATGTCATCACAAAGCTAATAGTTGACATGTATGAATCAATTCCAGGAGCTAGATTTTAAACACAAGAGACTATTATGAATATAACTGTCTATTATGACATTTTCCAAGATAAAGGGAGAAAAAAACTCAATAAAGCAAATTGTATATCATGCCAGTTGGAAGCACTTTGTTTAAATTATTACTCAGGTAATTATTAAGCTAAGGCAATGGTGTTAATAATAAATAACATTTTAGGATGTGGATTAGAATGAAAATTGCATCATTGAGGAATTTGGATTTAACTATACTTTAATCCTTGCAGTATTCTTAAGAAAGAACAGTGTTGTTGTTTTTTTAATAGCAGTGTTTTATGTTGGATTTATTTCTTCTGTACAGTTTTCTGTCACAAATGAAAAGATGAGTCTTTGCTGGTCTAAAAGAATTAAATATAAAAAAAATGTGCATTAACAAAATCTAGGCTAACGATCTTTTTGTTTTTGTTCGGTTGCTAAGTTGTGTCCGACTCTTTGTGACCTCATGGACTGCAGCACTCCGGGCTCCTCTGTCCTTCACTATCTCCCAGAGTTTGCTCAAATTCATGTCCATTGAGTCAGTGGTACTATCTAACCATCTCATCCTCTTCCAGCCCCTTCTCCTCCTGCCCTCAATCTTTCCCAGCATCAGGGTCTTTTCCAGTGAGTCAGCTCTTCCTATCAGGAGGCCAAAGTATTGGAACTTGAGAATCAGTCCTTCCATCAAATATTCAGGGTTGATTTCCTTTAGGATTGACTGGTTTGATCTCCTTGCAGTCCAAGGGACTCTCAAGAGTCTTATCCAGCACTACAATTTGACAGCATTGATTCTTTGTCACTCAGCCTTATTTACGGTCCAACTCTCACATCCGTGCATAATGATCTTTAGTTGCTGACAAAGCAAAAATGTAACTTTCGGCATGTAGTTCTTCCCCTGATTATTTCTGAGATTCTGGTTTCATCAGAATCTTAACTTTAGTAGAATAAGGGGCTCAGTGCTACCTTGGCCTCAAGCTGGGGTTGCTGAATTGCTGCCCCTACTGAGCAGGAACGGATGCTGCAGGTCAGGCCCTATGGGTGGCTCTTGGCTTCTGCCCAGCATGTTGGAGGAGTGTGGTGTCAGGAGGTTCAAAGTCCAGTCTAAAGTCTACCCTGAACACCTGTGCAATTTTGACTAAGTCTCATAGTCTTTTTTCAGTTCAGTTCAGTTCAGTCGCTCAGTCGTGTCCGACTCTGTGACCCCATGAATCGCAGCACGCCAGGCCTCCCTGTCCATCACCAACTCCCGGAGTTCACCCAGACTCACGTCCATTGAGTCAGTGATGCCATCCAGCCATCTCATCCTCTGTTGTCCCCTTCTCCTCTTGCCCCCAATCCCTCCCAGCATCAGAGTCTTTTCCAATGAGTCAACTCTTCACATGAGGTGGCCAAAGTACTGGAGTTTCAGCTTTAGCATCATTCCTTCGGTATCTCTGAACTTTGGCCACCTCATGCGAAGAGTTGACTCACTGGAAAAGGCTCTGATGCTTGGAGGGATTGGGGGCAGGAGGAAAAGGGGATGACAGAGGATGAGATGGCTGGATGGCATCACTGACTCAATGGACATGAGTTTGAGTGAACTCCAGGAGTTGGCGATGGACAGGGAGGCCTGGCGTGCTGCAATTCATGGGGTTGCAAAGAGTCGGACACGACTGAACGACTGAACTGAACTGAACTGAATCTGTACAGTGAGGGAAGGGGCTGAAGAAGATGGTGCCTAAGGCCCTTTCTAGTTCTGATGGTGTATGCTTCTGTATGTTTAACAGCCTGGACTCCACTGAATAACATAATCGCTATTTAACGCTGAGTTGTCTTGTGGAATCATATTACAGTTAAATGACTCCAGATTGCCATTGTCATACCCAGAGTGCAGGATCAATCCTCTTTATTATATCATAAAGATAGGAGAGCTGGAGGCTGTCTATGCCCTTCCCTCACCTGCTCCTGTGGGTGAATTGGGTTAGCTCGGCAGCCATGCTGTTTACAGTGTAGCTTCCACCCAGGCTTACGTTTCTTTACCTAAAACACCTTATGCAGAAGTGTTTTGGTAACATAAGCACTTCCTGTGAACCATTTATCCAGGAGTTTTAAAAATTGTTGTTGTGGTATTATGGCCTGACTTGAGGCCTCTAAGTTATGTTAACAATGTGTTAAATATGAAAATTAAAAATAAATAGTCATGTAAAGATTTTAATTTGCTTTATTATTGTGGCATCAGATTTACTTGCAAAGTACCCAAATTTTCTTAAATGAAAACAATATAGTTTCCACAGGTAACTTTACCATTTAAAAGTTTTACAGCCTTTAGAACTTTATGTATAATGGAAAACATGTTAATTTCTTGATTTAGATCTCATAAGATACTTCCTACCATGTCATGTCATAAAGAACTTGAACTAAAAGAGTTGAAGATTTTCACTGTCTGAAACAGAATTCATTTTGGAAGGAAAGTCATACATGTTTGCTTAACAACCTGAACACTGCTTTTTCCTGGAAAACCTCTCAATCCCAGGGAAAGTTTCTCCTTGAAATGCAGTTTCCTGTATGGCTAATAGGACATTTATCCTAACCACTGTAAGTACATATGCTGTCACTGGAGCCACAAATGTTCAATATTTTGCAGTAAATTCAAGTTCAACAGGCATTAAATTGATCAATGACCTGAAATTTGAAAAAAAGAAAAAAAATCTGGAGGAGGTATCAGTGGAGCTCCATTGTTGACCCCACTGGGTGTAAATCTGTCTGTAAGAGTGAGTCTTTTAAAATGCAATTGTTAAGCATATGGTATTTTTTGGTGAGGTAATTTAATTTTCCCAGCCTTAACCTGCTTTAGATGTTTAGAACTGTGTCTTCCTGATTTTCTTAAAATGGAATGTGCTCGCATTTTTGGTGGATTAAAGAAACTGAAGGCCAGGTGAACAATATGGGTACTTTTCTCTCTTATGTTTGCATTCAGGTTCAGTAATGTCTCCATTGTTATGAGTATGTGGCATGAAAGCCCTGTATATCGGGGTATATAAGATAGACCATGTAATTTAACATTAGAGAAAAAAGAAACTATATGACCAGGCAATCATACGATATGTAGCTGATAGAGGCCTAAGGGAGAGATGTGAGTTGTCTTGTGAGGATGCTGTGATTATTATACCCACTGTACATAAGAAAATGGGAAATTAGACTGCTTAATCAGCTTGCTCAAACTGACATGGCTGTTAGGTTTGTACAAAAGTAACTGTGGTTACTTTTGGACCATGAATTTTAAATCATTATAACTAGGTTCAAACACATCTTTATTAATCAAAATAAGAACCATTACAATCAACACAGTTTTTGCCGACGAGAAATGTTTGTTTATTCCTGTAGTTTGGGTTTCCCAGGTGGTGCAATGGTAAAGAATCCACCTGACAAAGAAGGGGCACAAGAGATGCAGGTTCGATCCCTGGGTCAGGAAGATCCCCTGGAGGAGGAAGACTACTCCACTATTCTTGCCTGGAAAACCCCATGGACAGAGAAGTCTGGTGGGCTACAGTCCATGGGGTCACTAAGGGTCAGGACACAACTGAGTGACTGAACACACACGCATTCCTGTAGTGTAAAAATCCTGCTTCAGGATTCACTGAACTCTTGGAAGGCATTTTCTGCTTCCTGCTGGTTGTGGAAGTGTTTTTCCTGCAAAAAGTTGTTGAGATGCTTGAAGAAGTGGTGGTTGGTTAGTGAGAGGTCAGGTGAATATGGTGAATGAGGTAAAACTTCATAGCCCAATTCGTTCAATTTTTGAAGTGTTGGTTGTGTGACATGTGGTTGAATGTTGTCATGGGAAAGAATTGGGCCCATTCTGTTGACCAATGCTGGGTGCAGGCATTGCAGTTTTTCAGTGCATTTTATCAATTTACTGAGCATATTTCTCAGATGTAGTGGTTTCGCCAGGATTCAGAAAGCTGTTGTCGATCAGACAGGCAGCAGAATACCAATAGTGACCTTGACCTTTTTTGGGTGCAAATTTGGCTTTGGGAAGTGCTTTGGAGTTTCTTCTTGGTCCAACCACTGAGCTGGTTGTCACCGGTTGTCATTATAAAATCCACTTTTTGTTGCATGTCATAATCCGATTGAGAAATGGTTTTGTTATTGTTGCATAGGATAAGAGAAGATGACACTTCAAAATGATTTTTTTTAAATTTTCGGTCAGTTTATGAGGCACCCAATTATCGAGCTTTTTCACATTTCCAATTTGCTTCAGGTGCCAGACAACTGTAGAATGGTTGACATTGAGTTCTTTGGCAACTTCTCGTGCAATTGTAAGAGGATCAGCTTAGATGATCTCAATTTGTTGTCAGCTTCCGACGGCTAGCCACTGGGCTCCTCATCTTCGAGGCTCTCCACTCCTTTGCAAAACTTCTTGAACCACCACTGCACTGTATGCTAGTTAGCAGTTAATGCACTGTTAATGTTGCAAGTTGTCTCCACTGCTTTATGACACATTTTGAACTCGAATAAGAAAATCACTTGAATTTGCTTTTTGTCTAACATAATTTCTATAGTCTAAAATAAATATAAAATAAACAGCAAGTAATAAGTGGTTAGTAAAAAACATAAAGCGAGAAATGCACATTAAAATGATGTATAACAGAGCTGCATTTATTTAAGAATGTATCCAATATCAAAACAGCAAAGTTCAACATTGAAAAACCACAATTACTTTTGCAGCAACCTAATACTAAGTGGCAAAATTGGGACTTTTTGCTACTCTGAACCTCTGGCTTGTCTTTAATGTTGGTAATCTGAAGATTCTGTTCTCTCTTCCTCTTTACTCTCTCTCTCTCTGACTGTTTTGTACCCTCATGGTTTCTAGAATTTTGTCTAGCTGATGACTTCCAGTTTCTGTATTTTAATCTCCATCTTTTAAAAAATTCCATGATCACATTCCCACCCACCAACAGATGGAAATTCCATAGGCATGACTGCCCCCAACATATCTAAAATCTAATGTGTTCATTTTTCTCTACAATTATTCCTCAGTCTACATTCCCTTTCTCAGGAACTACCAGCATTATCACTAAAACATAGTCACCCAGAGTCAGTCTTGACTCCTTCCTGGCTTCCTCCATCACCTACCTTTAGTGGGCTCTGGGTCCCTATTGACTTAGTGACCTCTCTGTAATCTTTCTTGAATTTGTCCATGTTTTTTCTCTCTCTCTGTTCTTCTTTAGGCCTGAGAATTTCCTACCCCAGTTAGTTCAGGAGGCACCTAAGTTTCTGCCTCAGAGTTTCTCCAACATTAGTTCATTCTTTACCCTGTAATCAGGGTAATCTTTATAAGTGAAAATCCAGTTCATACTTTTTTTTCTCGCACCCCGACATTGGTGTTCTACCTACAACAGAGAGTGCAAGTTCCCTAGCAAGTGGCAAATAGTCCCTCAGAGCCCAGCATCACCTACCTTTGTTTGAATCTCTTATCTTGCTTCCCAAATGACTGATAATCTATAGACACAGCAAACTTTGCTTCCTGTCATGGCCACGTTCTTTTATACCTCTTTGCCTCATGCGTGCTGTTTCCTACACCTAGGATCTCCCTCATTAAATGGAGGTGAATTCCTATGCCATCAAGAGGTTGCTCCACTGGCAAAGTCTCCATGAAACTGCATCTCCACAAAGCCTGCCTTCCCGTCACCCCAGCATGGCTGTAGTGCACCCTTTGTGTCCCTACAAAAGCTGTGCTTTTGTGTTAGCAACTTTCTTTCAGGCACATGCTAATGATTTATTTAGAAGACAGCTGTCTCTCTCTCTTTCAAAGCTCACTGGTTGAGGGTCCCAGAGCTTGGCATAAATCAGACATTTGTTTAATGACCAAATGGTTGCTATTTTGCATTGGAAAGTTGGGTGAATTTTCTGTTGTCACTGTAACAAATCCCCATTGGCCTAGTGGTTTAAACAATAAAAATGTATTATCATACACTTCTGGAGGTTAAAATTCTGAACTGAGTCTGATATGGTTTATGGGTTGAACTGTGAAGAAGGTTCAACTCTCTCTTTTCCTGAGTCTTTGTTTCCTCATCTGTGAAGTAAGTAGACTGATGCTCATCTGTTACCCATCAGGATTTTGTGGGTGTGCTTTGCATGTATTAAATAAGGAATATGTGAAAATAGTAGCATAGTGTTTATGAACACTAAAGAGTAAGAACAAGCTTTTCCTTTTTCCCCTACTCACAGGGCAGTGGTTTTCAAAGATTAGCACATATCAGCTCCTTCTTGGGCTATGCTGACCAGTTTAGTAGCCATTGGCTGCCTGACGTGTGGCTGATCCAAGCTGAGATGTGCTGAATGTATTAAATAAATACTGGCTTTTGAAGATGGTATAAACATTGTAAAATACCTCATTGATATTTTTATTGGTAACATGATGAAATGATAATATCTTTGCAATACTGAGTTAAAATATATTAATAAAATTAATTTCACCTATTTCTCTTTACATTTTGGATGTGGCTGCTAAAACATTGTAATGACATTTGTGGATTACAGTCTATTCCTCTTCAATAGTGTCACTGTCCTAGGAATCAGCATCTACTGCTCTGTAACAAACCGCCCAAACTGTAGTTGCCTAGAGCACCACTTTTTAGTTTTTATAATTATTGGAGTTGACTGGATCTCACTAGAGTGCCCACAGTTCCTCTCCCTCGTGTGTTTGCAGTCAGATGAACAGGGACTTAGATGTGGTTTGCCTGTCTGCTGCCAGGATACGCCCCCCTGTGCATCTCAGCCCTCGGGACCTCTCTGCTGGCTTCTCTCCAGTGAAGATCCCTGGGCTGCTTTTATCGCAGCTCAGAGTAGCCAGACCTCTTTTTAAAAAACATGTATTTATTTATTTGGCTACGCCAAGTCTTAGTTGTGGTAAGCAGGATCTAGTTCCCTGACCAGGGATCAAACCTAGGCCCCCTGCACTGGGAGCACAGAGTCTTGGCCACTGGTCACCAGGGAGGTCTCTAGACCTTACTAATGCCTGGGTTGAAAGTGTCAGCACAGCCTTTCCTCGCTTTTCTACTGGTCTGAGCAGTCACAGAGCAGGTAGGTACTGGCCATGGGGGAGCGGCACAAGCTTCACCACTTCGTGGGAAGTGCCAGACACTGCAGGGAGGTGAAAACTCTTGGGGACGAGCTGTCACATTCTCCTCACCCAGAGACTGTGGTTCAGCTTGTCTGAGGGTGTATTTCCCATGCATCCCCAGAGGTAGGAGACTTCTTTTTCTTAAGATTGTGGATATTTTTGGTCCAATATTGCCTCTAGAAGTTAATTCTGCAAGAAATTTAGGAAGAGGCAAGAGGAAGACCTTTCCCCCTGAATTTTAACCATCTGTTATCTCCATGATCATAAATGGTAATAAAGCAATGACTTTTATCATAAGCATTAGCTGGGAATGGGAGCCATGTTCCAGGGTCCTAAGGAGTGAGCTGTGTGTGGCAGACTATATATAAATCATGTGAAACCACAAGAGAGGGCAGGAGTAGCCTGTGTGTGCATGTGAGTGTGTACACATGTATGTATGCATTTGGGTGTGTGTGTGTGCATGCATGCATGAGTGTGTGGTCTGGTGCTCAGAATGCAGGCACTGGAATCCACCTGCATGGTTGGAATCCCAGCCCTGCCACTTCTCCAGCTTTATGACCCAAGGGAAATTTCTTCACTTTTTTTTCTTTCATTTCCTCACATATAATGTGGGTCACAACAAAATTGCATAGTTGTTGCAAGGAATAAGTCAGGACCTACAAAGGATTTAGAATGCTGTCTGGGTAGCACATAGTAAGTGCTCAGCAGTGCTATTTTATTTCTCTGTTTATGGTTCAGTTTTATACCTCAGTAATCTTTCTCTCTCTTTTTCTCTCTCCAGAGAAGTAAAAAAAAAAAAAAAAAAAGATGAAAATGAGGATGACAATTACCAATCTGAGTGGGACCGGTTCCAAAAAGTCAACCCAGATAAGAATCGTTGCAGTGGTTAAATCCCAAACATCCTTAGCCCGTGAAGACTTTGTTCTCAGAGAACTGAATGTATGTGGCTTGTTTGCTTCTTATGTAGAGTGGTGCAATCCTGTGGACACTGTCGTGTGGAGAGTTACCATGCGTGGAATCTGAGCAGTGCTCTGGGGTCCCTCCAGAACCTTGGCTCTTTTTGTGTGTTTTTTTTTTTTTTTTTTGCTGTGTTTCAATGAATGATTTGGACCCTCTGGTTAAATATACCTGTCTTGTCATTACAAAATCTTACCAGATGGCATGTAAATGTTTTTAAAGTGGTTAAAAAAAAATCATATGCTCAGATCAAAGCTATAGAAGATTGCTGACTTTGTAGATAACCTATAACATTTACTTCCAACATTCAATACTGGAAAACTAGGAAATGGGGTTTACCAGCCTAGCTGCACTGTTAACTAGTCTTGTGGTCACCAGCCCACATAGATCCGTTTTCCTCCTCTGTAAGCAGGCAGCATGGCCTTTCAGACCTGGACCCTCTCAGCTCATAGCAGCAGGAAGGACAGCATGATGGCCACAGTTAATAAGGACTCTTGTCCTTCATGCTTTTTAAATATTGGAGCATTTATTCTTCTCACTTTTTATACAAGAACAGAATTTAATTGAGAGGAAAAATAGTAATGTTTTAAACTTCAGTGGAGACAGAAAAATCTATTTTTTATGTATAAAGAATGAAAATATTTTTGCAAGAGAAAAAGTTTGTGTATAGAAGAGGGTATTTTTAAATCTCAGAATACTTATAAAGTTCATGGTTTGAATTCTGTGTTAAAAGTTCTGATGAGAACATATAAAGCAACACACTACTGAAAGCATGATGTGCAGGAAAGTTGTCACATTTCACTTAAAAAGCACACACCAGCAAGTGACTGCCAGGGGCTGGTGAAGGAGAAACAGAGTGACTACTAATGGGTATAGTTTCTTTGGGGGATGATGAAAATGTTCTAGAATTGTACAACTTTGTGAATATACTAAAACCCACTAAATTGTGTATTTGAAATGGTGAATATTATGGTATGTGAATTATATCTCATTAATGCCAAAGCCTTTGACTGTGTAGATCACAATAAACTGTGGAAAATTCTGAAAGAGATGGGAATACCAGACCACTTGACCTACCTCTTGAGAAATCTGTATGCAGGTCAGGAAGCAACAGTTAGAACTGGACATGGAACAACAGACTGGTTCCAAATAGGAAAAGGCTGTATATTGTCACCCTGCTTATTTAACTGATATGCAGAGTACATCATGAGAAATGCTGGGCTGGAAGAAGCACAAGCTGAAATCAAGATTTCTGGGAGAAATATCAATAACCTCAGATATGCAGATGACACCACCCTTATGGCAGAAAGTGAAGAAGAACTAAAGAGCCTCTTGATGAAAGTGAAAGAGGAGAGTGAAAAAGTTGGCTTAAAGCTCAGCATTCAGAAAACAAAGATCATGGCATCTGGTCCGATCACTTCATGGCAAATAGATGGAGAAACAGTGGAAAGAGTGGCAGACTTTATTTTTTTGGGCTCCAAAATCACTGCAGATGGTGACTGCAGCCATGAAATTAAAAGACACTTACTCCTTGGGAGAAAAGTTATGACCAACCTAGACAGCATATTAAAAAGCAGAGACATTGGCCCTGAATCAAGGCCAGCAGTTTGCTGAAGCTGTTGGTTTCGAACAGGAGCCTAAAGAAGTCTCTTTCTATGGTCTGTTGGCCATTTCAGATCTTGGAAATGTAATGGTCAATTCATTAGAAAGAAACATCTCAGTCATTAGTGATAGGGGCTAATACTTATTTGTAGTTGATTAATACTAGGATTCCAAAATTTAGAGATCCCTGGTTTAACTTTTTATTAAAATTAAAATAATGTTAAAAAAAAAAAAAAGCAGAGACTTACTTTGCCAACAAAGCTCCATCTAGTCAAGACTGTGGTTTTTCCAGGGATCATATATGGATATGAGAGTTGGACTATAAAGAAAGCTGAGCACAGAAGAATTGATGCTTTTGAACTGTGGTGTTGGAGAAGACTCTTGAGAGTCCCTTGGATCCCTTGTAGATCCAACTAGTCCATCCTAAGGGAAATCAGTCCTGAACATTCATTGGAAGGACTGATGCTGAAGCTGAAACTCCAATACTTTGGCCACCTGATGTGAAGAGCTGACTCATTGGAAAAGACCCTGATGCTGGGAAAGATTGAAGGCAAGAGGAGAAGGGGATGACAGAGGATGAGGTAGTTGGATGGCATCACTGACTCAATGGATATGAGTTTGAGTAAACTCTTGGAGTTGGTGATGGACAGGGAGGCCTGGCATGCTGGAGTCCATGGGGTCGCAAAGAGTTGGACACGATTGAGCAACTGAACTGAACTGACTGAAAAAAAAATACACTAGTACTTAGAATGATTTAACATCTTGCCAAATGAAAGTATGCATGCTTGAATCTCTCCATGGTTTAGAAGCATAATCTCCAATATAATGCAAATTTCCTAACTCTCCCTGCATTCTATTTCTTAAATAATGAACAGTGAATAAAATGTTCTGTGTGGTTTTAGAAAGTCATCTCTTTTGAAGGGGTATTGTGGTTAAGGGACAGGCAAGTTGGAGTCTTTTGTCTGAGGTGACTGATGACTTACTCTTGCACACAGCCTGGTGGGTCCTGCTTGCTGGAAGCTATGTTGCCTCCCAGACTTCCCCACCAAAATGTCTTTAAGAGCTGAAAGAGTCAACGCCTGACCCCAGGCTGGCTCACTGAGGCCTGGTATTCAGGTTTTGGTTTTCAGTGACCTGAACCAATCAAGTTATTCCCAGACAGAGACTTGAATTTACCTTGGTTCATAGGGCCAGGCCAAGTAGCTTGCTGAGAAAAACAGAAATAATAGTTCTTACTTATTGTACTAAGTAATCTAAGAACATCCCTTTTTGTTGAATTAAAACAGTTCCATGTAGCAAAGTGTCAATATTTGTCTTACAATTTATATATAAGACTGTACCTTTGATATAGAAGAATCATCTTGTTCTTTGCTTCTGGGTTTTACCACCAGCTTACCCAAACTGATTAGATTACAACGGTACCTCTGATAGACAAAGCCATCTTCTTTAGCTATTTGAACCTGGATAAATATTTTTGCAACAAAATCCAAATTAGAGACTTAAAGTTCCAGTTAGCAATCTTGTTTAAACAAAAGCTCTTTCTGTTGCCTTGCAATGGAATCAAGATTATTACCAACATTTGATTTCATGAAGGTGTTCACAAGTTTCAATAATGTTTTTGGTAAGAACAAAAGTATCTAATGTTTTTAACTTAGACTAAATTCAATACATTTGCATAGTTCTGTGCAAGTAACTCATCTTGGCTCAATTTTTCCTTTGAGAGCTTTTAAAATCACAATTATGCTACACTCTTTTATGTATTCTGATACACTGGATAATATTTTAGTTTCATCATGGAAAAGAACATTGAATATGGAGACATTTTTCACTGTTAACTTTTAGCCTCATACATTTTCATAATTTATTTTTTTCCACTTGCTGCTTTATATGACATATGTGACATTTGATTATTTAATACTAAATGTGATTTGCATAAAGCCAAACCACACAACCCTCTTGCTGAAGATAAAACTGAGGTTAAAGATAAAGATTTATCTTCATATTTGTATAGTGAATGACTTTAGAGTGATGGTTTTTGTGGGCTTTTATTGCATATGTGTGTAAGAATTTCATATGTATATATTAAGTAGGCCTCTGAGTATTGAATAATTGTTTTATGATTTTGATTTACATGGTTTACATTTTCATAGTATCAGCTATATTTCGTTTGTACTGTTTATGTCTCTTCAAACCATTAATAATTATCCCATAAAGTATAATTTTTATAGCAATGCAAATGTCCAAGGAACTACAAATGTTTTCTGCATTATAAATTCAGTACAGCATGCTTACTTGGGCCTTCTGGGTGTTCCCTTTCAGCATGGCTGCAGGCATCCCTGAAGCAGTTTTAGTTCTAGGATGTGCCTTCAGGAAACCGTGCCTTAAAGCACTGTTGTTTTCTGGCCTGGGTGAGAAGAGGATGAACGTATGGTCTGCAGTGCTGTGGCATAGCCTTGTCATCTCAGCCAGCTGACCAGCTTGGAGTGTGATGGCTAGGAATAGTGAGGCTGTCATAGAAAATTTTCAGGATGTGCTCTGGTCATCCTCACGATCTCAGGGGTTAGTCCCTTTCTCTGACCCACCTCCCCCGCCTCCACTGCCTGCCCCGTGTCCCCCAGATAGCTTTTATTCATCCTTTTGTATTAGTATTTTTTTTTAATGTTTATTTTTTTATTTGGCTGAGCCAGGTCTTGGCTGCAGCCTGTGAGCTCTTAGTTGCAGCATGTGAGATCTAGTTCCCTGACCAGGGATCGAACCTGAGCCCTCTGCACTGGGAGCACAGATTCTTAGCCACTGGAGCACTGGGGAAGTCCCCTTTTGCTTTAGCGTAAACATCACTTCCTTCAGGAAGTTTACCCTCTTGACCCCAAACCAGGATGATGCCGCCTGCTATCTTTGTGTAGCACCCTTTCCAACTGGTCAACGTCCTCACTGTTCTTATATTTGTTCAGCTAGACATATGCCCTGAGCTTTATCCCTGCTTGCTGCTGCTTCCACTCTGCTTTACACAGTCCTTCAAAAATGAACTGTTTAAGGCAGGATTTGCAGAGTTTTTGCAGGCACATACACAGAGACACTCATACACAGTGGACAAGAACAGTATAAATAAGAGACAGCATATGTAGTGGCCATGGGTATGAACTCTGCAGCCAGCCTGCATGGTTTGAACTTGACCCCATGTACTTACCGGTAGGTAACTATGAGCAAGGGGCATAACCTCTGTGTATCCCAGCTTCTTCATTGGTAAAATAGGGGTGATGACAATAGCTTTCTCAAAGAGTTGTTATGAAGACTAAATGAGTTAATGTGTGAAAAGGGCTTGGAACAGTACCTGGCACTGTGATCAGTCAATTAAAAAAGAAAAATTTGAAGCACAATTGATTGCATTTGTCTTGTTCAGGACCCTGGGTACTACCATAAGTACATGACAACTCCTGAAATTTACTGTGTTACCTGGGGGATGGGGCATTGGAGAGGATTCATTGTGACATAAGTTCATTCACCTCTCACATATATTCTTGGTGTTTCGATGGACACAAAGTTGGTGTATCATACAGGATAGGATATTGTGTAGAGTGGATTAAAAGAGAAGGAAATCACAAAGAAAAATGAGGCCCATGGAGTTAGAATGTAAAGTTGTGAATGGAGTACTTATAAGTATGGAATTTCTAGTTATTAAGGGCTGATTAGATGAAGTAGTTGAAGGGATTAAGAATATATGATTTCTGACCAAGATTTTGAATCTAAATGACAGTAAATGGTGGTGGTGATTTCTAACTACATGGAAGTTAACCTTTATGTTAATAATAGGATGTAGCCTGTCAACAGGGATCTCCAGTGGATATACCCAAAACACCACAAAATGAGAATACATCCCTAGCAAAGCATATTGTTTTGCAAGCCTTAAAGTAAAAATAACATCTCTTCTATCCAGATCTAGATGTTAAGATATGTCTTCATAGCTGAAAATGGAAAAGAGGCACAAATGCTTCAACTCAAAATTGCAGGGCAAGATAAATTTTCATGTGCAAAATTCTAGGATTAATTACTTATTAAAATTTTTTTTTCTGCGTCTGTGTATCAGGTTTATTTGTGAATTTATGTTTCTTAAATATTTTCAGAGAGTGGAAATTTAGTTGTAAGACCCTTTAACTTTTGACCTTGCAGGGTGGCAGTGCATAAACCATGTTCCATGGCATTTGAAATATATTTTCATAGAGTCCTATGCTGTTGTTAGGATTTTGGCTTTCTAAAAACCTTTCAACCCCAGTTTTATGGCACATCATCCCATTGCTGTGCAGCAGGATACAACTCAGGAGCCGGATAAAGATCTCTGCATGGGGAGTCTTATGAGTAGTTCCAGTGTGGTTTTAGGAGTAAAATTAATGTTCTTTCAGTTCAGTTCAGTTCAGTTCAGTTCAGTCACTCAGTTGTGTCCGACTCTTTGTGACCCCATGAATCATAGCATGCCAGGCCTCCCTGTCCATTACCAACTCCCGGAGTTCACCCAAACTCATGTGCATCGAGTCAATGATGCCATCCAGCCATCTCATCCTCTGTCGTCCCCTTCTCCTCTTGCCCCCAATCCCTCCCAGCATCAGAGTCTTTTCCAATGAGTCAACTCTTCGCATGAGGTGGCCAAAGTACTACAGTTTCAGCTTTAGCATCATTCCTTCCAAAGAAATCCCAGGGCTGATCTCCTTCAGAATGGACTGGTTGGATCTTCTTGCAGTCCAAGGGACTCTCAAGAGTCTTCTCCAACACCACAGTTCAAAGACATGAATTCTTCGGCGCTCAGCCTTCTTCACAGTCCAACTCTCACATCCATACATGACCACAGGAAAAACCATAGCCTTGACTAGACAAACCTTTGTTGGCAAAGTAATATCTCTGCTTTTTAATATGCTGTCTAGGTTGGTCATAATTTTCCTTCCAAGGAGTAAGCGTCTTTTAATTTCATGGCTGCAATCACCATCTACAGTGATTTTGGAGCCCCCCAAAATAAAGTCTGACACTGTTTCCACTGTTTCCCCATCTATTTGCCACGAAGTGATGGGACCGGATGCCATGATCTTCGTTTTCTGAATGTTGAGCTTTAAGCCAACTTTTTCACTCTCCTCTTTCACTTTCATCAAGAGGCTTTTTAGTTCCTCTTTCACTTTCTGCCATAAGGGTGGTGTCATCTGCATATCTGAGGTTATTGATATTTCTCCCGGCAATCTTGATTCCAGCTTGTGTTTCTTTCAGCCCAGCGTTTCTCATGATGTACTCTGCGTATAAGTTAAATAGGCAAGGTGACAATATACAGCCTTGACGTACTCCTTTTCCTATTTGGAACCAGTCTGTTCCATGTCCATTAATTTCCCAAAAATATCATCTCTTCTTGATTGGTTATTCCAGAAATAGATATTTTGTCTCAGATAAAACCCCAAAACTTTTTAGCATGATCTCTCAGGCCCTTGGTGATCTCCCTCCTAACTGTTCCCTCACTAATTCACTTGTGTTTATTGAGCTCGACTATATCCTGGATATGATTCTAGACACTGGGGAAGTGTAGCGGTAAGATAGATTCTCAAGCAGACTACATTCTTGTGGGCATTGATCAAAAACATGTAATTTTTTCCCATCTGAGACAGAAATAGGGATTTTCATCCATAGACCCAATGAGACCATGACCGCAAGTATTATAAGAACCCCTACCCTGAGTGAGAAGCTGCAAATTTAGTATATTCAGATGATAATTCCCATGTAGTAATCAAAACTCCAAATTTGATTTAGAGATGTTAGTTTTTTATAAGCTCTCATTCAGGGCTGCTTCAGCCTGGAAGCCTGCTGTGGGAAGGAGGGCTTGATTCCCTGCTCTGTCCTGCACCTCTGATTTACTGCTTACTGCTAATACATAGATATTCCTTGAGGCTCCAAGCAAGGGGAGCCTGGTGCTCACACCATATATGCTGTTTTATATGTTAGCAAGCTAAATCTCAAAGAAGAAAAAGATGCATGTGGCCAGTAGTTCTTGACCATCAAGTGTGCTGAAGTTTAAGGATAAAATGTGTTGGCCCTTGCAGGAATGTGTTGCATAGTCTACTCCTGCCTTAAGACTGGAGCTCTGAAACTAACCTGATTTAATCATCCCTCTTACAGTCATGAACATGGGCTGAGGAAGTAAGGAAGGTTTAAAGATTGAAGATAACTGGGTTAAGAGTCAGAAATATTGAATGTTTTCTGGGGTGAGATGGTATATAATTTTTCTTCTCTGTAAACCTCCATTGAAACTAGAGTCAAATGGATATTTCTTTTAAAGGTACAAACCTGCAAAGACAGAAGACAATAGCAACAAAGTTATGAAACTGGAGAGCAGATTAAAGTTTGGAAATGAGCTAACAGCCCAAGAAAGCTGAATCTGAGGCCAGTAGTGGGGGAAAGCTGAGAGTACTCTAGATTTACACTGCAGATTTCTCCCAAAGCTCAGGAGTTGGTGGAAGCATGGGGTTTAAAAGGGAAGGTGGGCAGGGGAAAGCAGTTTGAGAAGCAGTTCTATTCTTAAATATTCTCCCATGCTGTGCCACTACTACTGTGACCAAAGTCTGGAGATGTATTTTCTGGAGTGAAAGGGAGGGATGCTAGATTAGGGGCTAGGCCGGGCACTGTTGACTGTGTTGGTACTATTCAAAAAGCAGAAGAGTTAAGTGACACTATCTGAGTGCTCAGTGCTAAAAGCTGAAAATATGCACTCAGTTTTCAGGACACCGATGCCTTTATCTTTCAGAGACTGAAAGACTTTTCCCTGTAATACTGGTCAGCTAAGAGGAAAGACCTCTTTCTAAGAAATAGGCCCTGTCCTCTTCACCCTACAGTAAAGTTCAAAGTTGGCAAGTTGCTCCCATTACTTGGAGCTTTCAATCAGGATTTTAGATCTTCTGAACAATTGAAGGGTCACTGGATTTTTATGGAAAGGCTCTAACATGTAAAATTGAGAGCAAATAAACAGAAAAATATAAACCTGGGGTGGGTGGGGGGAATAGAGCTTATGCAGAGAAAAAAGCTATCATTAATATATTTAGAGAGAGACAAGACTATTGCAGCCATGAAATAAGAACAAGGTACTATCAATGAAGAACATTCATAGAGCAAAAATAAGCTCTTAGAAATATGACAGTAAATGTTTTAAAAAGTAAACAATCTACACCAGAGTTTGGGATACAGATTCAAGGAGTCTTTCAGAAAGAAAAGCACAAAGAGAAACCAGGAGAGAAAGGAAGGACAACATTCAAAAATAGCTATTGCAGAAGGCAACAGCAGAAAAATCAGAATGACGTAAATACTCAAGACAAACTTTCAGAACCAAAAAACATGTTGCTAGACTGAAACAGCCTATCTAGAAATCAGAAGGAATGAAGATAGAGTACAAGGTTCTTAGGACCCTATGCCTAGGGTCTCTGCAAGTTTCCAGAGAAAAGAAGAAATAAAATTAGGAAACAAGAATTAGAATGGCTGTTCACATTTCAATGGAGACACCAGAAGCACAAGGCAGGGAAACAATGCTTTCAGATTTCTGAAAGAAAATAATTTCTAAATTTTAATTCCGTACCTAGCCAAACTGTCAGTAAAATGTCATTAATGATGACATTTTCAAGACATTCACAATCTCAGAAAACTCCTTCATACACTATACATGCTTTTAAAAGAAGTGCTTGGAGAACTTGTTCCAACAAAGGAAGAGTAAGTGACACAGAATACAGGACATAAGAGATTCAGCACAGGAATATTCTGAGAAAGATACTGAAGGGAGATCCCAGGAAGGGAGACTTTGCCAGGTGCAAAAGGATACTGGTCCAAATTGGAGCCGTGTGACTTAAGAAGGCTGTAATCTAAATATAGCTAACACTGCTGAATGCTATACATGAAAGTTAAGAGAGAAGATGTAGGAGTTCTCATCACAAGAAAAACTTTTTTCTGTTTTTTAAATTTTTTTATCTAAATGAAATGATGGACGTTCACTAAATTTGTGATACGACGTTCATGATGTATGTAAGTCAAGTCATTATGCGGTACACTGCAAGCCTAAACAATGCGTGTCAATTATATCTCAATAATACTGAAGGGAAAAAAACCCCACAAAAGTCCACTTAAAATAAAAAAAGAGAAAATGTCATCATCAAGCGCCATTACACCATCTTTTTGTCTGAGGACAGAACGTGGGGAGAGCTTGACCCCAGTTCTATCTCAGCTGTGCTCTCCTGTCCTTGCCTCCACATGCTGATGGAGTCCTGCTTCCTTCCCTTCATACCCTGCTGTTTAGATTAGCTGTTCATTCTGCCTCATAGGATTATTCTGTTTCTGCCTCTTGATGGGAGACTGCATGGACTATAAAACAAAAGCGAGAAGGAGGGAGGGAGGAAGGGAAGCAAGGAAGGAGAGAGGGAGGGAAAGAGAGCTCTGTACACTCTCCCTTCCTATACTGCCACAGACATTCTGTGCCCACTCTCACTAGATCCTCCCAGATTGCGCATCTCTAGTGAGCCTTATTTCCAGAGAGTAGCTCATTGGACTTTCAACTGATGTATCCAGAAGGAGGGAGGAAGAAAGAAAGGAAGAAAGGGAGGAAATAAAGAGGAAGGGAGGGATGGAAGAGGTGGATTAGTATTACATGGAACACAATTTTCAAATATTCTCTAATTTAGATACTTGAATTTCATTCAAAAGTTTTTTACTCATCTGCCTCTGTTTTTCCTTACTACAGACAAATGGGTCTTCACAATAGAATTTTAAATTTCTTAATTAAGTACTGTGCTAGATAATTCAGGTTATCAGACTCTCTGACAGCCATTTGTCACTTTCTATACTACCAGCATCTGAGTACCCTTCCTCTTTAGCTGGAATCCCACACCATGGATGTTAGTGGGAAGCAGAACTCCACAGATCCTGAGAGAAATTTAAAGGAACAAACATTCCTCTCTGCATCTCCTAAAACCCAGGCTTATGTGTACAACCTCGACTTAGTACCTATCTCTAAAGGAGTGATACAGACTTAAAGGTAGTTATTAAATCACTCACCCCACAGTGATGGTAGAGGGGGTGCTACCCTGGACCCTCTGGGGCATGGCCGTGGCTGTACTCCCCAGGACTGAGCTCCCCTTGCTTGATATCTGCTTGTAATCTGCACTTAAGCCTTCTCACTTCCTATGAGTTACCCAAGGCCTATAGATAAGATTATTTTCTGCTAATACTAAAAAGATGTAAATACAATTAATCCATTAACCTTTCTAGTTTGTTTACAAGTAACACCTCCTAATTTTGGTATCAACTCCCCCTAATAATTAATATATGTATTTCATCTTATTTTTCTTCTTGATCTGACAAATAATCACAAACCCTATGACTGAAAACAGCATAAAGTGATCTTACAGTTTTGGAGGCCACAAGTACAAAGTAGGTCTCATGGACTAAAATCACAATGTCAACAGGATGGAATTTCTTGTGGAGATTGCAGAGAGGATCTGTTCCTTGTTTCTAGCTCCTTAGAGGCTGCCCACGTTCTGTGCCTCCTGGCATGACATCACTCCCCCTGCCCTCCAGCAGTGACATCATTCAACTTCCTTTTCTGCCTTCACATCTCTTTCTTGTTCTGACTTTCCTCCCTTGCTCCTTCTCTTCTGAGGATCCTTGTGATTTTCTTGAGATGACCTGAATAATCCAGAATGCCCTCTGCATCTCAAGATCATTAATCACACCCACAAAGATCCTTTTGCCAGTAAGGTAAAAACATATTACAGTTTCTGTGGATTGGTAGTTTGGTGGGCTATTAGTCTCACTACTGCCACAACACAATAATTTTGTACCTTTATTTTTTTTTCTTTGTAAGTTATTAAGTGATTTAAATGTTATAAAGGAAGAATGCTTTTACACTCTTCCATAGTTTGCCTTTTCATCTTCTAATTTTGAGAACGTAAATAGAAGCACAGAACCAAACATTTTGAGACCTATTTTAATACTTACATGTGAAGTGATTTTTAAAAATTCATGGATGCTTTTTGAAAATAGGAAATGAGCATTTATCATTTCAAACATAAAGTTCATCTAAATGAACACAACCTGACTTAGAGTTGGCCAACTAAACACTTACATAAGCATCGATTAGAGGAAATGCTCTCTGAAAGCCTGGGCAGAAAGAAAACAAAAGTATGCTCCCTATTCCTGAGGAACATGTCATTTAGTTGACAAGATCACAGAAGAGGCCATCTCCTCTGCGCTGGAGAAAATGGAGCCATTGATAAATCCCAGCTGTGCAGTGCCTGAGAGAATGTGCGTTCCCATGGGCTTCTCCGCTAGCCACTGGGTTAATGTGTACTCTGCGCCTCTTGTCATTTTAGAGGCTGTTCAAATGGCTGTAAATGGATATGGCCCTTTGAGGAGTTTATAACTCTGGAGATTGTAGACTCGATGGGATTTCAGTGGGAGCACTGGGCAAGTACACAGATGAACAACTGAAAATACACATCACAGCGTGTTCGGCTGACCTTGTGCAGATGCACTATCATAAAGGGAGTGATACCAGAGGATACTGCAGAGCATCAGCCAGACTGCGGCTCGCTTAGATTGGGCAAGGTATGGAGAGGACATATATTTCTTATTTTAGTGTGAAAAACGAGTATTTCCTAAATACTGTGTCCCACAAACTTTCCACAAATCTTCTCATGGTATCCTTTCAAGAACCCCTGTTTTAACAGAAGAGGAAACACACTTAACCAAGGTGAGTGATTTAGCTCAGTTGACTGAGGGCCTGAGGGTAGTGATAGGGTTTAACCTAGGCCTGTTTGAGTCTTTCCACTATAGCACCCTGCCTCAGACAATGTGTGTTAAAGAATACTGGATTTACTGAGTCCAGATGATTTTGGAGAAGAAAATATTTCACTACTTAATTATTATTAAGTATGTATATATATATGTATATATATATACATATGTCTTAAAAATGATAGGAAACAGCTTTCTGTTGTTTTGACTCCTTGGAAGGAGGGAAAAGACTATAATGTGACCCTTGCTCAGATTCACATTCTGAGTCATCTCAATGGCATTTACCCTATGGCAGGCCAGGTCTCTTGCTGTTTTGTTTTAGAATGACTGGTTTCCATAGGGTTTTTCTCCCTCCCTCTTGAGTATTGGAAGCTCTCAAGTTCTTCGAAGAACCAGTTCATGACTTCTCAACTGGATGCTGAGCAGAAGAAACACTCACCTCTCCATGGACCTAATCCAGTGAGTGGACACCCAGGATAGAACGAATGCCCTGCTGAGAGGGATTTTAGAGATTATCCATCCTAAGCACTTTGTATTTAATTGGTGAAGTAACTGGACAGCTTGTGATGGTTTGGTGTGGTTTCAGAGCCAGATGGAGAGCCCAGGGTTCCTGTCTTCAAGCCAACACACTTATTCCTCCTTTGCAGGACTGGGAGCTGAGAGTGGGGCTGGCTTTTCCCTCCTTCCCTCCCTCCCTTCCTTCTCTTGAGTGTGGAGGTAAAGGCACAAGACATGTGGGGGCTTTGTTTCAGGCCCAGAAGGAAAGAAGGACAACTAGAATCATATGGCCCTATCATTAGTGACTCCCCTGTTGAGCGTGTGCATGCGCGCACGTGTGTGTGAAAGTCGCTCAGTCATGTCCAACTCTTTGTGACCCCATGGATTATATAGTCCATGGAATTCTCCAGGCCAGAATACTGGAGTGGGTAGCCTTTCCCTTCTCCAGGGGATCTTCCCAACCCAGGGATTGAACCCAGGTCTCCCGCATTGCAGGTGGATTCTTTACCAGCTGAGCCACCAGGGAAGCCCAAGAATACTGGAGTGAGTAGCTTATCCCCTTTCCAGTGGTTCTTCCTGACTCAGGAATTGAACTGGGGTCTCCTGCACTGCAGGTGGATTCTTTACTAACTGAGCTTCCAGGGAAGCCCCTGTTAAACTTAGAAGTAATTTTTTCCCCCTTAAGACCTTAACCTAAAATACTCAGAGTATTTAATGCAAAGCTCTCACTGTCAGGTAATTTTTTTTTTTTAATAAGCAAGCTAGTAGGCAAAAGAAGAAATTAACTAAGAGGAAAAGATCTGTTCATGTGTCCTCAGTTATATAAAGGACTACAAATCACATAATGACTCTGCAGAACATAAATTCAGAAAACCAAGTTAAAATGGCCTTTTTTTCCTCCTGATGTGGTACTTAGATACATAAATTATGATACTTTCTTATCATGTGTATCTTATGAAAAATTCAGTTTTTTCCTTTCTTCTTTTCCTTCCTCCTTCCTTTCTTCTTTCTGCAAAGTACGAACTTGCTCATGTACTTGCACTTTCCATTAAACCACAGTTGTGGGTTGAATTGTATCCCCTCCAGAAGATATGTGGAAATTCTAACTTTTAGTATTGATGAATGTGACTTTACTTGGAAATAAGGTCCCTGCAGATATACTCAAACTAAGATGAGGTCATACCTGACTAGGGTGACTCCTAGTCCCATGTGACTGGCATGCGCATCAGAAGAGAAGGCAGACTGGCAGGCAGGGAGGACAGCATGCGATGATGGACTCTGAGATGAGAGCAATGCAGCTGCAACATCAAGGAACCATAAGGATAGCCAGCAACATCGGAAACTAAGAGGCAGGCATAGACCAGATTTACCCCGAGAGCCTTTATAGAGGGCCTGGACTTGTCAACTCTTTGGTTTTGGACTTCTGACCTCCAGAATTGAGAGAGCATACATATGTGTTGTTTTAAATCACATAGTTTGTGGTCATTTGTTCCAGTTACCCTTGGAAACAAACACAGTCCTCAGACATTTCCAGAATCCCTGCTAGAGCTAGAAGCTTTGAGAAGCCTGCATGGTGGGGAAGAGAGGACCAAAGAGATGCAGAGAACAGTTTTTTTTTTTTTTTACTTTCAGGCACTCAGAGTCTGGCAGTATTGTTAGGAACCTTAGTGATGCCCCCATCCCATTCACAGTTTTTTTTTTTTTTTTTTTTTTTACTTTCAGGCACTCAGAGTCTGGCAGTATTGTTAGGAACCTTAGTGATGCCCCCATCCCATTCACAGGTTTATCCACTTTTCAGAACAGCAGTTAAGGACAGGTGACATCCATGGTGACATCTGTGTGTTACACTTTCCATGCAGGAAGTGATTGCAGGCAACACTGTTGGGAGAGGAGATGTTAGTGAGTCTTGGGAGTCAGGCCATCACTGAGGTCAGCCTCAATGAGAACTGAGGCCAGAATTTTCAACCACTGAAAGAACAACAGTAGTATTTAGAGTTGTTTGGAGTTGTTTGGAGGTTCTTCGCCAAGATGAAGAAATCGGAGAGTAGAGGGTAAGAAAATTCTGTCTGAAAATACTTCGAGCTGGGATTCAAGGGGGAAACATGGTGCAGAGGCCACCAGCTTCTGAGGACCCACATAGCTCTAGCATCACCCCTTCCCAGCTCCTCTTGTACATGGTAAATTCCTACTGGGTTGGCTTGAGTTAAGTTGTGACCATTTCCCTAGCTCTTGTTTCATATGAAGAGTTGAGCTGGTCATAAGAGAGGAGGGGATCCATAGTGACTCTGGTTTTGTGCCGGTTATGTTAATGCATGTTCATGAGCCAGGACCTTAGCTTTTCTTTTCCCTATGCTGCTAAGTCATTTCAGTCATGTCCGACTCTGTGCGACCCCATAGATGACAGCCCACCAGTCTCCCCCGTCCCTGGGCCTGAACACTGGAATGGGTTGCCACTTCCTTCTCCAATGCATGAAAGTGAAGAGTGAAAGTGAAGTTGCTCAGTCGTGTCCAACTCTTTGCGACCCCATGGACTGCAGCCCACCAGGCTCCTCCACCTATGGGATTTTCCAGGCAAGAGTACTGGAGTGGGTTGCCATTGCCTTCTTCTTTTCCCTATGGGACATCTGAATTTTTGCCATATTACAAGGTACTGCAGACTGGGAACTGGAAGACTAGAAGATAATGACTCCAGCTTTTTGACAAATTCTTTGGGAAACCTGAGACCTCTCTTGGGTAAGTTATCATTTACCCAAGGTTGCACAGCTTTGTCATGTAGCTTTAGAAAAACCATTTAACCAACTTTTCTCTGATAAACAATACACTGTGGAAGAGCAAGTTCCTGCTTGTTGTGAGGGACAAGTGTGTCTGCAGGTAGTAGGTGTTCCATCAAACCCTGTCCATCAACATCAGACTCCAAACCCAGATGTCTTGGATACCAGAGTATGGTTTGGAATATTAATTGGTATCACTTCTTTGGAGAATAATTTGGCAATACATATCAAAATTTAAAATGAAATTTATTAACCTGTTTTCACTTTTACACATATATTCACATGTGCCCGACATGTCCATCACTGCAGCATTATCTGTTATAGCAAAGTTCACAGAGGAGCTAAATAGACATTTTAACAGGATTAATTTTGGTGGGTCTGTGCAAAGGAATATTACTCAGCCATCAAGATGAACCAGCTCTCCATATACTTATGGAACCATTTCTAAGATGTACTGGTAAATGTAAAAGAAAGATAAAGAACTGATAAGTATAATATGATATGATTTGTGATACATAGGATGTAAATACATTTATGCTTATATATGTACAGGCTACCTATGGAAGGACCCAGAAGAAATTCAGGGGAGGAGAACTGGGGAGCTGGGAGCCAAGGGTGAGAGTGAGATTACCATTTAGTATACCCTTTGGAATCTTTTTGGAGATTTGCTTAATGTACATGTATTTCCTATTTAGAAAAAATAAACACAAAGCAAATAGAAAGGCCAGCCAAACAAATATAATTCTTGTGGTTTCAGTGCTGGCACTAACAGCGATCCCACTCATCTAGTCTAATGTGCTTGGACCAATCTCCTTTGACTCACTGGCCTCTTGGATCTTCACCTTGGCTCTCTCCTGACTCCCAATACCCACCACCAGTCTCCTTTGTCCTGAAAACCCATTTCAGACAGGGTCCTCTGGCTTCCATCTCTGGTGCTCTCTCTCTTGCATGTTCTCTGGCTCTGTGGGACTCAGCCTTCTGGAGCCAGCTGACTCCTGGCCAGGCCAGCCAGGTCACTAGACAACATGCGTCTCCTGGCCACAGACCCTGCCGAGGCACAGGGAAGGAATGGTCTGTGTGGTTGTCCATTGTGTAGATGTATTACTGGGACTCTCTGTGGTGACATTTTACCTTTGATTAGCCTGGGCCATCTTGGTTTCTTCATTCACTTGTTTCTTCAAAGGTTGATTTGTTGGTTCATTTGTTCATTCATTCGTTCAATACTTCTGAACCTGAGAAACAAGCTATGGTTCAGTGGAATTAATATTAGAGACGTGCCTGGGAATTTCATTTCCCTCTACTTTTCCTTTTCCCCAATTGCATGGATAATTTAGGTTTTATCACATTCTGATAGCAAAAGACTGAATAATTAAACCAATTGAACATATTACATTAACAGAGGCAGTTTCTGGGGGTTACAATTAAATGACCTTCCTTTCATGCTCACTGGAAAGGATCTATAACAAAGAAGTGTTCATTTTAATGACATTTGCAGGCGAGTTTTATTTCTCTTGGCTGATTTTTTTTTTTTTCCTGAACCAATAAAAATCCTTATTATTGAGGCTTTTCAGTGTTCCAGTTTTTTCAGAGGGCATCTTAGGGAAAGCAAAGAATGTCTGTAGACCATCGACCACTTTCTACCTTTAGCCATCAGGGATCTTGGGTGAGGTTAGAAGAGCTGCCAGGAACCCCATCAATATTGAAAAACGCCTCCAGCTTGATTAAGCTTCGGAAATACCTCCATCGATCCTATTCAACTGTTTATTGAACACCTACCTCAGATTGACTTCAGAAAAGTCACCTTCACCCAAGGCCTGGGAGGGGAGGGCACATGTGGACTCTGGGTGGGAAAAGGAAATTCCTCATGGGGTGACTGAAGAATGGGCTGGCTCAGCTCCAACCAGAGAAGGGTCCAAGAGGGAAAGCCACTAGGTCCTGAACACTAACAGGGTTATGGCCTCTTCTATTAGTGAGGTGATCTGACCTGAATGGGCATTGAGCAGGAAAGGAAACCTACAGAGTGGCAGCGGGAATGGTCCAGGAAGGCAATGACTTTCATCAAGTCATCAAGAGGCACCGTCTTGAAAAATCCCACAGGAAAAAGCAGTAGTTTCTTGCATTGTCCTATAGAAAATGTTCTTTAATGAGATAGCTTAATAGCATGGTTTTTAAGAATGGATACTCTGGAGTCAGAATAACTGCCTGGGTTTTGATCTTTATTTTACTTCTCTGGATTTCACTGTCCTCATTTGTAAATGGGGTGATAGTATCCACCCCACATGGCGGTTTGAGGACTAAATGAGTAAAGCCCTAAGATAGCACCAGGACCATTCTAAGTACTCAAAAATGTAAACAGTTATTTTAACTGAGCTGTTTTGACTTTCCCAAAATAACCCTCTTCCAGTGAGTGGAACTGATAATTTGCCTAATTTTGAATTTTGTACTAGTAAGGGTAATAGGCTTTTTGCATTGCAAAATAACTTTTTTCTCCCCTTTTCTGTTTCTTTGCTTTCTTGTTTTTTCAACTTCAAAACCCCAGTTTTTTGATTGCAGAGAAGTGATGCAAACGAAGGGAACCACACAGTCTGTGGTCCTGGGATGTGTTCCTGAATGTGCGTGTGCTCATTAAATTCAAAGAACAGCCCATCATTCCTGGCTTAAAATGTCACAGAGAGATTGCAGCTGAAAATCTCCAAGCCCTTGAATGATTCATCTCAGGTTTTTGCCCCTCTTTCATTGCAAGTGCCATTAGTAATGTGGACTAAATCATTACCTCTCCCGAAGCCTGCCCAAATTATCTTTTCCCTGAACTTGTGTGTTCATTGTACTAATCGTTTGGAAATAACATCCTCCTGAAATACAAGTTCTTCAGGTTTATTTAAAATAGCTTGCGTTTGTGTACACGCTGATGTTGCCTAAGGAGAACGTCAAAGACCTTGTCAACAACAAACTTTTGACTTTGCCCTTGAAATAATGACAATTAGGAATGCACCTGTCAAGTTCTGTCACTTGCAGAACTTCAGTAATCAAGACATCATTAGCCTTGTCCTTTTTTCTATCTCCATGATACTCCTTGGCTTCTGATTTGAGCCTGAATAACTTTTGAATAAATTTCAGTTTTGCAATCGAAGTGTAGTTCTGACCAGATAGACCTATTCAGACTTTGGCAACAATCCGTTTCCAAATGATTTTTCCATCTATGCAGTTCAAGCTGCAAATCAAATCTAACTGTTGTAATACTGAAAACTGTTCTTTTCTAAGAGCTCCTCAGAACCATTTCTTAAAGGATCTCCCTCTTTAGGACCACCTTGGGTGTGTTTAGTGAAAAATTATTATATATTTTATGATTGTTTTATTATATTTTGTTTAAGCGAAACTGAGGGGCTCATTTCAGTTATTTTACCCAACCCTATGCAGAGGGAGGAAGGTCCCGCTTTGTTTCAACAGCGGCCACTGCTCTTAGAAGAGCAATGCGGCAGTTCTTCCGCAGTACCTCTAGGTGACAGTGCAGCCCAAGATAACGTTCTCGGTCCTGGCTTCCTCCCCTCCCCCCTCTTTCTGGGCTGGAAGCACAGGTTGGATTGGCACGCAGGGAAAATAATCATTAAAAATAAATGCAATCAAAAGAAGTAGGTTATTATAGCGGCACATTGGAACTGCTTTAGTTAGAAGTCTGTCAGCCTCCCATTAGAAATGTTGTTTGGGAGGAGTTTGCCACTGGGCTGTGAAAATCTGCTAGAGGTTAAAAGAGACACTTGCTGGGCTTTAGCCTTGTAGCCTATTTAATCCAGAGAAGTTTGACTTTAGATGGTCGGGCGGCTTTGAAGTAGCGTGGAAAGACGGACAGATGGATTTGCTTTGTTTAAAGCGATTCATAGCTGTTTTTGTAACACTGACATGCACGATGACCCGGTGACGTATGGTGGTTTCACTAGTCATGAGAGAGGGTGCATCCTGAGGAGGATTTCAAGATGAAATTCTGAAAAATACTGTTGTTTGAGCAGGGAAATATGATTAGCAGGTATTACTTAGTAACACATTTTGATAGGTTTAGTAAGAAACTTCCTCTGGCCCCCCCTCTCACCCCCCAAAACACACTTGATTTGAAGCCAGTTCCCTCCCTTTACCCCTTCTGAAGTCATAGTTTCCTTGGAGTCACCTTCATGAATATTATCATCCCACGTGAGTCAGGTGTTCTGGGTTATGCTATGATAATAAGCAACCCCCAAGTCAGAGCGATTTACTCCACCAAAGTGTATTTCTAGCCCACACAGCATGACTAACTCGGGCAGCAGGAAACTCTATTGTGAAGCCATCACAAAGTTCTTGTTGTTGTTCAGTCACTAAGTCGTGTCCGATTCTTTGTGACCCCATGGACTGCAGCACGCCAGACTTCCCTGTCCTTCACTATCTCCCGGAGTTTGCTCAAACTCAAGTCCGTTGAGTCAGTGATGCTATCCAACCATCTCATCCTCTGCTGCCTTCTTTTCCTTTTGTCTTCAGTCTTTTCCAGCATCAGGGTTTTCTTTTCCAGTGAGTTGGCTCTTAGCAACAGGTGGCCAAAGTATTGGTGCTTCAGCTTCAGCATCAGTCCTTCCAATGAACAAAGCTCTACCATCTTGTAACTGCACCAGATGGAATGTGTGTTCTCGGGCCCTCTCTCCCATGCTCTGCTCTGGATCAGATACACATTATGTCTACCCCTTCTTTGTTACAACTAATTTCATGGCCCCATATAATGGCAAGGGTGTGGGGAGATAATTGGCTGAGCCTCACAGCCTCCAACAGCAGTCACATATAGCTCTGCACTTGATGATCTTATGATGCTGTTGGGGATCTTATTAATTTTTTAATGCCCTCAACCCTCAACACCACATATATGTTAATTCCTCAAAAACTCACTGCAATTGAATACCTTGATGCACTTTCAGGCCCCCTTCAGGTGCAAGCTATATGATTTTTTTCTGAGGAGCCTGTTCTCCTTTGCTGCTGCTGCTGCTTCTAAGTCGCTTCAGTCGTGTCCGACTCTGTGCCACCCCATAGACGGTGGCCCACCAGGCCCACCACCCCGTCCCTGGGATTCTCCAAGCAAGAACACTGGAGTGGGTTGCCATTTCCTTCTCCAATGCATGAAAGTGAAAAGTGAAAGTGAAGTCGCTCAGTCGTGTCCGACTCTTCGAGACCCCATGGTCTGCAGCCTACCAGGCTCCTCCGTTCATGGGATTTTCCAGGGAAGAATACTGGAGTGGGGTGCCATTGCCTTCTCCTTTGCTAGGCAAAATTAATTGCTTCTTTTCTGTGGTTTGGTGGCACTTTGTGCGTGCTGATGGTTTAGCATTTGTCACAACCTAGTTTGTTGCTACTCTACCTCCTCTGATAGAATGTAGTCTTCTTGATGGCAGGCACTCATTTTTATCCATGTTTGTATTGCTGATACCTGTGAAGACAGAGATGAATAGAATAAATGGATGGAAAATGTTATTCTATGAAAAATGTTAAAGATAATATTTTTAAGCTTCACATGCTTAACATGCTGATTAAGTTTTTAACATATATATGTATGTGTGTATATATGTGTATATATATATATATGCCTTTTTTAATTCCTACAATAATTCTGTAAGATAGGTAGTTGAGATGCCACATTTTACAGCAGTCAAATAACTTTCCCAAATTTCTGAGGTAATAAATGCTGGAGCTGAGATTTGAATCCAGACCTCTTTGATTTCAGAGTTGTACTTCTGAACCATTATGCTATGCTGACTTCTTTCCTGATTTGTATGTTTTAATAACAAATACATCATTGAAAATATAATTGTGATTGGTTGAAAAATTGACAGTGCAAAGTAGCGTCAATTTGGAGTAAAGCCTCCCACATATGACAAGAGACCTGGATTCTAATATCCCACTTACTGGATGTATGACTTTGGGCAAGGATCTTCATCTGCCTCATCCCAGGTTCCATATCTGTAAACTGAGAGTTAAATTTGGACTATTCATTTTCAACATTACTGTATATACTGCAGATCTTGTTAAACTGCAGATTCCGATTCAGCAGGGCCAGGGGGTCTGAGATGCTGCAACTCTAAAACTGGTGATGCTATTGTTGCTGGTCCAGGAAGCACATTTTAAATAACCAGGAGCTACGTGATTGCTAAGTCGTCCTAGTATTTGAGCCTGTGAGCTCAAATTGAACTGTTTCTTAATTTATATAATTGGCACAAAAATATGAAGCAATTGGTTTGGTTATCTTAACGTCCAGGTACTTGATCATTCACCCCAACATTCATTCTCTCTTCTTTCAGCAGTAAATCTTCAGAATCTCTGGAGGTTCTCTCCAGTCCTTAACCTGTGCTTCAGGTGCGTTTGGAAGGCACCTGTTTACGATTTTCTGGCCAGAAAACATTTGGTTCAGGGAATGTCACGAGACAGACTGAAAGCCAGTAAAATACAATCAAATGTATGCCTGAGAATTCAAGGATGAGGCAGAGATGTTTTTTTCCTGGGCTTGATCTTGAAGGACTAGAGCTGCCATGGTCATCTCACCTTATTACCATGTGTGCACAGTAAGGTTACCCACAAAGAGAAAATGGACTTAAAGACATGTAGGGAGAGAACTCAAGTCCTGGGAAGCCTTTTGAGCTTTACTTAAAGTAACTGGGCAGGTTTACCCATACGTGGTTAGATACATTTATTAACATGTGTATGTGTGTGTGTGTGCGTGTGTGTGTGCACGCCCTTGCACATGTGTGCCATGTGTAATTACCAGTTAAAGGCCTATCAACTGTGTAGGTTCAATCTCCTCCCATTTAAGGGCCTTAGGCCCTGGGATCTGGGCTCAGCATTAGAGAATGGGCCCAAGGCTGAAGACACCACTAAAAGTCAAGCAGAAATTACAATAGAGGCATGGATGCAGCAAGGGGGCAGAAAATGGGGGGGGAGGCCACAGAACCACTAGAGAGCCAAGGCCATAGCCCAAGGGATGAGAATGGGGCCTGCAGAGAGGCGCTGTACTGCCGGCCTCTGGCTGTGGTACCTGCCACAGGGAATCTCGGAACTCTGCAGTAGGTGAGGAGGAAGTCATGAAGGGTGCTGGGCCAGGAAGATAGAGAATGAGGTTAGTCTGCTTACTCAGCCCTTAAAAACAAAGACATAGACTATGGATTGAAATTCATTTTGGCCAGGAAACTGCTGCTTGCATTGTGTGTGTGTGTGACTATTTTCCGACAGAAGCAGTAACCTCAAATGGTCCCTTGAGACTGGGCAGCTATTATGGATGTCACAGATGAACTCCTTGTAGGATGGCCGACTTCACTTTGACCTGAGGCAAAGCTATTTAAATTTTATTAGGGAAGCAGGCCAACCACCCTATTAGACCTCTGGGTGATTAAAAGAAAATCATCTTATAAAACATTCCATTATGTAGGTCTGTTAACTGACCATGGCTTCTTGATGAACTTAAAATATCTGATAGGCAGATAGCATAACAGTAACAATCTGTCTGAATCAGACTAAACACACTCAATTTTATGGAATATCATGACATCTGTATTTTCTTATTTATGAGCAACTCTCCTTTTTTCCCCCATCCCCCCAAACATGGTTGCTTCAGCATATTCCAAATCCATGTTCCCGTGATTGTTTTTGTCTTGCTTCAGTAACTCCAGAGCATTTATCCATGTAATAGCATGGTCTTCTGCTCCACTGCTTATATAGCCCTCACGCCTCAGTGAATTTGCTTGATGGGATGCAGACAAAATGCTGCTTAGTATATTTTATGTATCTAAATGAATATTTATAGCAAACAAAGGAGGCAGACATTTTAAAAGAGATATAATCATTTTGAAGCAAATGGCTAATTAAGTTTTATCATATATAATAACTTACATTCTGGTTACCTCTTATTTGCCTTCCAGGATAGTGTATTGTGCCATATTTGACTAAATGATGGATGCTGACATGTTGGTTTATTAATAAACCAAAACACAACCTAAAAGGAGTTGGTAAGCTCCAGTCTCGGTTTAATTATTCTATAATAGTCATTTACATGTATAAAGATACTGTGTGTTTGGGAAATTTGTGATTAGGAAATTGAACAAAAAATTTTATTAAAAGGATGACCATATTATGGTACAGACCCACAGAGGAATCTAATGCAGTTGATAAGAAAGAAAGAGAGAGATTTATACTTGCTGACAAAAAAGGATTTCTAAACACAAAGACAATTTTGTAATAAGTCTATTTAGTGTAAATCTGTTTTTATTAAAATATTAATAGTAAGAATAATGCACGTTTATCTTATAAAACTGTGAAAGAAACGGTAACCAACTTATTTTCCAAGAGAAGTAAGATAATGGGTTACTATCTCTTTCTAAGTTACATTTCCATATTATTTTATTGTGGAATTTTTTATAATGAGGAAAAAAAGTAAGTGTTTTCTTTGCTTCCCAACTTAGTGTATATAGAAATAATTCTGGGCTACCATTGGAAATCTGACTACAAAAAGTGAGCTGGTAAGGTAAAATGAAGCAGTTGCTTTCACTGTTTATGGAAGAAAAGAGTATGATAGAAATCCTTAAGTGTCTGGGTCGGCAGGGAACTGAGGGACAGCAAATCTGACTCATCATTTTGGTGATGGGGAAGATGAAAGATTAGCGAGAGAGAGTCTTTTCTGAGCTCAGGCAGGCAGGGCATAAGGAGATACCATGGACGTAGGGTCCCCAGATTCCCATTCCCATCCTTGCTGAACCCACTGGGACTCTCCATTCACCAGGTATTGTGAGAATTCATAGATTTTTTTTTCCATTTTAGGTCTTTGGGGGGAATTAATTTATATATTCACGTAACTTGAGTCATCTGCTTCCTTATGAAACACACACATGATTCATTTGTGGAAGCACTGAAGCTCCTTTCCCCATGACAGAAGCAGAAATTTGGTGATAGGAGAGCTGGAGTGAACTGTGTACCAGTCCACATCTGTGTTGTCTCCAGGAGTTAATACGAATTTCTGTAGGTGAAAGTGACCCTGGAAAGCAGCAAAAGCGCTTTCAGGATAATGTAGCAGGGGAATACTCTGGACATTGGGTTAAAGTTGGCTTTGTAAAAGCAGTCTTAGGAACTGCTTCCTAGGTTGGGTGTAGGTAGAGAGGTTAGGCTTCAGATCCACAGGGCCCACATCCTCCAGAACGTGATGACTTATAATGGAGAACAGCTGTATTTGCAGTTAGAGGACTCACTGCCCCCAACCCAGCAACGCTGCTGTAGAGAGATGAGCTGAGCTCATTGCACCCTTCCACCCACAAAGAATACACTCTTTCTTTGAGACTAACTCTGCAGAAAAGTGAAAGTGAAGTTGCTCAGTCGTGGCTGACTCTTTGCAACCCCATGGAATGTCTGCAGAGGCCTCCATCAATACCAGTGGACTCCAAAGACAGTTCTGTAGGGAGGACATGGGATGAACTCTGTCATTCTGGGGGTGAGCACCAAAGGGGATAGTTTGGTGTGTGCTGAGGGAGTGGGGGTGACATCCCGAGGAAGGCTGATTCTGCAGGAGAAACTGGGAAAGACACTGGGGAGAGGGGAAAGTTGGACGTAAGAGGCACATTCTAGGATTATGTGGAGGTGGGGAATGAGGTCTCCCCTCCAAAGATATTTTGTAAAGGGCTGTTATGGAGAGGGCAGAGAAACTAGCATGAGCCATACTGGCTGGTTCACACTCGAGGTGTGACAGCGGCTTGTTGTAACTAGGAAGATGGTGGAAAGTGTGGGACTCTAGAAAGAGAAATTGAGATGGATCGAAAAACTTGTTTGATTTTTCCCTCCTGAAAAATTGATTCTAATACAGGTTTATTAGGAACATTTAGAGTAACTCATTTGCCTCTTGGCCAATTTAACTTATGACCTTATTATTAAAAATATATGATCAAATCATAAATGCAAATAGAGAGGTGGACACAGTTTTCTCTTGGTGAGCATCACTTAGCTCGAATAATATTCTTTGCATAGCATTCTCTATAAATCATTTGTGCTACTATGTACATTTTCTGGAGAGCAATAGTTGAGAGATGATCCATTTTGCAGATGATAAAATGGAGAACTAGAGGCACTGGGGCATTTCCAAAGCCACGGACAAAATCAGTAGTGAAGCTGGGATAGGTATCAAGACTCCTCAGATTCAGGCTGATATCATTTTCTGTTTAACTGTACTACCTAACACTATGTTAGCTAGAATCCTTTCCCTGGCAAATATTTCTCGCCTTCCTCACTCCCTTCACAAACCTGGAAAGGAAATATAGGTCAGCTGAGTGACCAGGTCACCTGGTACTAACATGGAGAGATTGGATAATTTCTTCTCTCCCATCATTGTCAGTAGGATGTACTTCCCTTCTCTTTCTCATTCACTTCTCCCTGGAGAAGGAAACGGCAACCCACTCCGGTATTCTTTGCCTGGGAAATTCCATGAATAGAGGAGCCTGGTGGGCTACGTCCATGGGGTCGCAAAGAGTCAGCCACGACAGAGCGACTGAGCACTTCCACCTCTTCACTACTTTCTAACCCCATGAGTCAACCTTCTCCATTTTATAGGGCAGTATTGAGTCCAGCTTAATAATGTATCTTGTAAAAGATCTAGATTTAGATTTAGTTTATCCTTCAGAGGAGAAATAATCACAGAAAACAAGAATATTTCTTTCATTTAGGTCATAGCTTGTCACATCTAGCCCAAGAAGCACTAACTGAAATGATTTGTTACATCTTATCTGGGTACTGCAAAAAATTTAGACATTGTTTTGAAACATCATCAAATTAGATCTTGATGGAGAGTTGTCATTAATTTATGCAATTGTCAGGACTATCAATCAAGCTGCTTCATGTTTGAGTATACACTCTGTGGAGTGCATTCTTTTTTGGGTGTCAAAAGAGTGCAGAATTTAGAAATAATGTAACAACAGAGATGATTTACCCTTCTATTTATTTTCTCCCTTTTGGGAGAATGTGTTGTTCTAAAAAGGAAGACTGCAGTGCAATCTATTTCATTCCGCTTTGATGGTAACCTTCCCTTGTACAACATGTCAATTTTGAATGATACAAATTCCTTTCCCCCATAAACACAGAGATGCCTGACAAAGCTTTAACTTTACTGAATGTGATGCTATAATTAAGGAAATGTGGACTTTGGAGGTAATCATTAGTTCTTCCGTATGAACATCTAGCCTGGGATTTTGCCTTCTACTATGTTTCCTTGTTAATGACAATGTTGGGAGGCTTCCATGTAATTGAAATTGCCCCCTTTGAAGAACTGATGTGTTAAGTGATCATGTAATCTCATGATGAGCTATCAATGGAGAGATGAAGAATTTATATACTGGCACAAAGTGGAAATAGTCATACAGTAAATTTCTGTACCACTCTGCAAGTTCATGTGGTAGAATTAAAGTAGTTAGGCATTACCCTTTGCTGTATACATTAAAAAAAAAAAAAACAACTTCTAGATTGTTTTAGGTAGATTATAAATGAATTCCAATCATATTCCATGGATTCAGCCACTTGGGGTGAAGGACACTATAGGTCTTGTGCAGAGGTCGAGGCATGGAGTGTATTGTTCAGTTATTTCTGTCACAGTGTTGCATTCCAAGCATATAAGTGTACACACCCAATAACTTCTTTATTCATTCATCCATTGATAGACACTTCAGTTGTTTCCATGTCTTGGCTATTGTTAAATAATGCTGCAATGAATATGGAGGTGAAAATATATTTTTGAGTTAGTGTTTTATTTAGACAAATACCCAGAAGTGAAATTAAGGCAATGGCACCCCACTCCAGTACTCTTGCCTGGAAAATCCCATGGATGGAGGAGCCTGGTGCGCTGCAGTCCATGGGGTCCCTAAGAGCCGGATACGACTGAGCGACTTCACTTTGACTTTTCACCTTCATGCATTGGAGAAGGAAATGGCAACCCACTCCAGTGTTCTTGCCTGGAGAATCCCAGGGACAGGGGAGCCCAGTGGGCTGCCGTCTATGGGGTCACACAGAATCGGACACGACTGAAGTGACGTAGCATAGCATAGCATAGCATAGCATATGGTAGTTATATTTTTAAATTTCTAAGGAACCTCTCAACTGTTTTTCATTGTGATTGCACCAATTTATTTTCCCACCAACAATTCCCTTTCCTCCACATCTTCACCAGTGTTTGCTATTTCTTGTCTTGTTGATAGTAGCCACTCTAATAGGTTTGCAGTGATATCTTGTTGTAGCTTTGATTTGCATTTCCCTGATGATTAATGAAGGTGTTTGCTATGACCAGTGCATTTTCTTGGCAAAACTCTATTAGTCTTTGCCGTGCTTCATTCCATATTCCAAGGCCAAATTTGCCTGTTACTCCAGGTGTTTCTTGACTTCTTACTTTTGCATTCCAGTCCCCTATAATGAAAAGGACATCTTTTTGGGTGTTAGTTTTAAAAGGTCTTGTAGGTCTTCATAGAACCATTCAACTTCAGCTTCTTCAGTGTTACTGGTTGGGGCATAGACTTGGATTACTGTGATATTGAATGGTTTGCCTCGGAAACGAACAGAGACCATTCTGTCGTTTTTGAGATTGCATCCAAGTACTGCATTTCGAACTCTTTTGTTGACCACGATGGCTACTCCATTTCTTCTGAGGGATTCCTGCCCGCAGTAGTAGATATAATGGTCATCTAAGTTAAATTCACCCATTCCAGTCCATTTTAGTTCACTGATTCCTAGAATGTCGACGTTCACTCTTGCCATCTCCTGTTTGACCACTTCCAATTTGCCTTGATTCATGGACCTGACATTCCAGGTTCCTATGCAATATTGCTCTTTATAGCATCAGACCTTGCTTCTATCACCAGTCACATCCACAACTGGGTATTGTTTTTGCTTTGGCTCCATCCCTTCATTCTTTCTGGAGTTATTTCTCCACTGATCTTCAGTAGCATATTGGGCACCTACTGACCTGGGGAGTTCCTCTTTCAGTATCCTATCATTTTGCCTTTTAATACTGTTCATGGGGTTCTCAAGGCAAGAATACTGAAGTGGTTTTCCATTCCCTTCTCCAGTGGACCACATTCTGTTATGGTTTTTCCAGTGGTCATGTATGGATGTGAGAGTTGGACTGTGAAGAAAGCTGAGCGCCAAAGAATTGATGTTTTTGAACTGTGGTGTTGGAGAAGACTCTTGAGAGTCCCTTGGACTGCAAGGAGATCCAACCAGTCCATTCGGAAGGAGATCGGCCCTGGGATTTCTTTGGAAGGAATGATGCTAAAGCTGAAACTCCAGTACTTTGGCCACCTCATGTGAAGAGCTGACTCATTGGAAAAGACTCTGAAGCTGGGAGAGATTGGGGGCAGGAGGAGAAGGGGACAATAGAGGATGAGATGGCTGGATGGCATCACTGACTCGATGGACGTGAGTCTGAGTGAACTCTGGGAGTTGGTGATGGACAGGGAGGCCTGGCGTGCTGCGATTCATGGGGTTGCAAAGAGTTGGACACAACTGAGTGACTGAACTGAACTGAACCCATGATTAATGATGTTGACGTCCTTCTAGACTATTGATTCAATCTTCTTACTAGTAGCTGGTCTGTTCACATTTTCTATTTAATCATGATTATGTCTTGGTAGGTTGTATATTTCTGTGAATTTATCCATTTCTTCTAGGTTGTTCAGTTTGTTGATGTTTCATAGCAGCCTCTTATGATCCTTCATATTTATGCTGTATCATTTGTAATATTTCCTTTTTATTTTTGATATTATTTGAGTCCTTTTTTTCTTGGTTAAGTCTAGCTAAAGACTTGTCAATTTCATTTATCTTTTCAAAGAATCAGCTCTAAGTTTGAACTTCTGTACTGTCATTTTGGTCTCTATTTCTACTGTAACCTTTGTTATTTCCTTCCTTCTACTAACTTTGAGTTTCTTTGTTCTTCTTTTTCTGCTCCCTTGAGGAGTAAAGTTTGGTTGTTTATTTGAGACTTGTTTCTTGAAGTAGATATTTATTGCTATGAAATTCCCTCTTAGAACTGCATTTGCAACATCCCCCAGATTTTGGTATATTTCCATTTTTGTTTGTCTGAAGGTATTTTCAAGTTTTTCTCTTTATTTCTTCTTGACCCTTTGGTTTTTTAGTGCTATGTGGTTTAATCTCCACATATTTTTCCAGCTTTCTTCAGGTAATTCTTAGTTTCATACCATTGTGCTGGAAAAGATCCTTGATATGAATTTAGCCCTCTTAAATTTATTAAGACTTGTTTTTTGACCTAACATATTACCTATCCTAGAAAATGCTTTGTGTATACTTGAGAAGGATGTGTATTCTGTTGCTTTTGGATGGAATGTTCTGTATGTTAATCTCATTTGATCTCATGTGTCATTTGAGGCTGATGTTTCCTTATTGATTTTCCATGTGGATCATCTATCTATTGATGTAAGTGGGATTTTAAAATACCCTACCATTATATTGCTGTTTGTTTCTCCATTTAGATCTGTTAATGCTTGCTTTATATATTTAAGTGCTTCTATGTTGGCTGCATATATATTTACACATGTTATGTCCTTTTGTTGGATTGACTCTTATCATTATAAAATTCCCGTCCACTCCCTCTACAATACACTTGGCTCTCCTTTGTGAAAACCAGAGAGCTCCCAGGAAAGCAGGCCAGATGATGCCTCAAGCTAATCTCAAAGAAGTAGAAGTCTGATCAGGGCTTTTCATTGTCCCAGGATCAGTTCTATCCCAGGATACATCCCCATCCAGATGGGGATGATGAGGAAATTGTCAAGAAAGATGGTTCTTGTCAGCTGGCCCTGCCATCTTCACTCCTTATTTGGAGATGCTTATCCTGTTGCTCTTCCTATTACCTCCATTTCATTAAGGTTTTTTTTTTCCCCTGAGATTTTACCTTGTTCTTGCATTTGTTTCTTCATTTTGCTCGACACTCCGTGTTGGCTTCTATACAGTCGATGAAACAACCACTTCTCCCAGCCCTGAAGGAGTGGCCTCGTGTAGGAGATGAACCTTGTTGTTCAACCCTGCCCCAATGCTTTGTTGTCTCTCAAACCTTTGTGCTTATCCAAGCAGCCTATTATAATTTTAGTAACTCTCAGTAATTGAGGATGCGGCAAGACCTGTCAGTGTTTCTAGGGGGAAGATCTCAGCATCTAGATTCAGACTGTTTAGAAGCCAGACCCCTCAGGTAGTGGCTTTTTAAAGTATGAAAATACATACTTTTTTTTTTGTGGGATCATAAGTGTGTACTCTGCTAGCCAGGTGATCTGGCAGTCACAACAATTGGAGCTCCAAACAACTGTATAAGCTCTTTCTGGGAGATACTGGGGAGCTGGAACAAGACAGAAGGAGATTGCCAAGATGGTACCCACAGCCTGCATTGCTTGAGAGTCGCTCCAGAGTCTGCTAGATGTGTGGGGGATCTCACACCTGCCCCTCAGGCCAGAGCTCCAGGACAAGCCAAGAAACCTGAGACTGGCGGGTGTGGGCGGGGTGGCGTCAGTCTGTCCGCACAGTCCCCGGGTTGGCTGCCTTCCAAGAACCGGCTCTTTGATTTGTCACAATTAGGATCCATGAATGCAAGCACCCCATCCCCTGTCCATCAGAGCCAGGTGATCAAAGGGCATCCCCTAGGCAGCAACTGCAAACCTGGGGGCACTGGATGCAAAAGCCAAGGCTGGGGCCAAGTGGAAAGCTCCCCTCCAGGAGACACTGGCTCCCTGGAGCACAGCAGCAGGAAAGCCTGGAGGTAGTGCCTGTCCTCCAAGGTTACAGTCAGCCCCTGGATGTGTGTTTAATTAGAAGCCTGCCCCTCAGGCCACATCCATGATGATAAGCTAATAGGCCTTCTTCCCAGGGGACTTCCCTGGTAGCTCAGCTGGTAAAGAATCCACCTGCAATGCAGGAGACTCCAGTTTGATTCCTGGGTTGGGAAAATCCCCTGAAGAAGGGATAAGTTACCCATTCCCGTATTCTTGGGCTTCCTTGGTGGCTCAGATGGTAAAGAATCCACCTGCAATGCAGGAAATCTGGGTACCATGGTTGGGAAAGATCTCCTGGAGGATGGCATGGCAACCCATTCCAGTATTCTTGCCTGGAGAATCCCTATGGACAGAGGAGCCTGGAGGGCTACAGTCCATGGGGTTGCAAAGAGTCAGACATGACTGAATGACTAAGCACTTCTTCCCAGAGACAGGCTTCTGGGTCTGCTACCTCTTGCTGTGCCCTGAGGAGTGGTAGCTACTTAAGAACTCTTTCTCCTTTGGTTACAGTCTTGTGAGACCTACAGGTGAAAGCCCCACTGGCTGCCAGAGGCTGGTGTTACAGACGCGTCCTCTGGTAGCAGCTGCAAAAATTAGGGTATGAGCTCTTTTCTGGGTAATACTGATTATTACAGTCCCACAGGACCAGGAGTGCAAGCTCGGTTTGCCTCCAGAGCCAGGTAGTCAAGAGGTACCCACTGCCCCTGGTGGCAGTCACAGAGATCTGGGCACCAGACACAGGTAAAAGCTCCCTTCTGGATGATGCTGGTGCTCCAGAGCAAAGGGAGAGTGTGAAAATGGCCCCTTCCCCCACCTCCCTCACCGTAGAGTTCCAGCAGGCTCCTAGAGGTGGATGTTAATTAGATGCCCGCCCCTCAGGACAACACTCTTATCAACTGGTGAGTCTCCTTCAGTTAATTCAGGGCTTGATTGGCTGCCTCCAAGCTGGGTCCTGGAGTGGGTAGAGCTGAGCACGTGCACCCTTTAAAAGCATGCTCTCAGGATGCTATAGTCCTGTGGGTCTCAGGATGTGAGCCCTGTTTGCTTTCAAAGTTAGAGCTTTTGGGGGCTCATCTCTCAGGTGCAGGTACTGAAAGGTAAGGTGTCCAATGTGGGGCTCAAAGTTTTTCCTCTTGGGGAGAAATCCTGGGTTTTGAGTTTCTTCTGGTTGTGGCAAGCTGTGTGGGGAGCGGGTGGTTTCTTGTTTGCCACTCAGCCTAACTTTAGGTTTTCTTAAGAGAAAAACTTGTCCATATGTGGCTCTAAACTCAGTGTGTCTATGGGAGGAGGTCAGTTTGGGATCTTCCTGTGTTGCCATCTTGAACAGTAACTTTTCTAGATGGAATTTTAAAGTGAAAAAGTGAAGTCACTCAGTCGTGTCCAACTCTTTGCGACCCCATGGACTATAGCCTACCAGGCTCCTCTGTCCATGGGATTTTCCAGGCAATAGTACTGGAATGGATTGCCATTTCCTTCTCCAGGGGATCTTCCTGACCCAGGGATCGAACCCAGGTCTCTCTCATTGTAGACAGACGCTTTACAGTCTGAGCCAGATGGAATTTTAAACACTCTTCAAATCATGCAACAGCTTGCAGCCTACAGGTTTTTAGAGAAAATCATAGGAAATAAACTTTTTAAGTAGCATCAGTGTGAAAAGAATGACCCTGGAGGCATAAAACATTGTCGAGGTTTTTCTAAGTACTCCTTGAGACATTGGGGCCTCAGTGATTGAGATTTGAACTCCTGTGATCTACTTAATACTGACAAGGTTATTCTAAGGGCTTTGTGCTCTCAAACATGAGCAGCATTTCATTACCCTAGATTTCTGCAGAACCTCTGAAATGCCAAGAATTTGCCTGCTGTTCCTAAGTTAGGAGAAATACTGCCTGGTCCAGCAGGTCGGAGGACCTTACCTTTGCATGGGGCCCACCGTGAATGTGAAATGGTAAGTCTTTATAGCCAGAGCATTTGAAATGGCCTTTCAGTTCTTAATTAGTAGATGCTTTCTGTACCACTGACTACCTGGGAGTGACATGAAGGAGAATTTGCCTAGTTTGCAGGGGGGCCTGGGAGAGCCATTATCACTCACAGTGTGTTAGAAATGAAAGATTGAAGAAAAGATGATTAAAGCCCCAGCAGCTGCCTTCACAAATGAACTTCAGGAGTAAAAAGAAGTTTAGTGTAAATGTGGCAAGTCTTCATGCTGGAGCTTGATGAAATTAAAGGCAATGCCAGGTAATATAAACCATTGTTGAATCTTTCTTTTATTAAAACTGGGCTAAAACAAGGAGTAGGAATTTGTCAGGTGCAGTAATTACTTTGGTACTTTACTGATGAAAGCTCTCTTGGGCAAAGCCCTCCTCTCATCTATTTTCCATTTCCTCATAAGTTAGACTTCCAGCTGCTAGAGGAGAATAAATATGAGCTAAGAAGAAGGCAGCTTTGCAGCCTATCTATTTATGAATTAAAATTTTAAGGGTAGTGCTGGTGATGTTTTTCTCATTCTTTCAGTTGCCCTGAATGAGAAAATCTCTAGATTATTTGGTCGATTATATTCTTGGGAGAACTGAGAAACATACATGTTTAGTGACCATAGAAACAGGAGGAAAAAAACTCTGACACTTGTTATGTGTAACCCAGGTGCTGCAGCTCAGGCAGGAGATGGAAGGAAGATATGCTATGCTAAGTTACTTCAGTCGTGTCCAACTCTGTGCGACCCCATAGACGGCAGCCCACCAGGCTCCCCAGTCCCTGGAATTCTCCAGGCAAGAACACTGGAGTGGGCTGCCATTTCCTTCTCCAATGCATGAAAGTGAAAAGTGAAAGTGAAGTCGCTCAGTCGTGTCCAACTCTTAGCGACCCCATGGACTGCAGTCTACCAGGCTCCTCCATCCATGGGATTTTCCAGGCAAGAGTACTGGAGTGGTGTGCCATTGCCTTCTCCATGGAAGGAAGATACTGGGGCATTAATAGTGGCATTCTGTTGATGGGCGGGGCCCTGTTCCCTCCCTATTGTTTGACCTGAGACCAAACTATGGTGGAGTTAATGAAGATAATAGTGACCTCCTTCAAAAGGTCCCATGCACTCACTGCTGCATTCAGTGCCCCGGCCCTGCAATAGGCCACCGCTGACCCACACCTCCGCTGGAGACTCCTGGACACTCACAGGCAAGTCTGGGTCAGTCTCTTGTGGGGTCACTACTCCTTTCTCCTGGGTCCTGGTGTGCACAAGGTTTTGTTTGTGTCCTCCAAGAGACTGTTTCTCTGGTTCTGTGTAAATTCTGTAATCAAGTCCCATCAGCCTCCAAAGTCAAGTTCTCTGAGAATTCTCAGTCCCTTTGCCAGATCCCCAGGTTGGGAAATTTGTTGTGGGTCCTAGAACTTTCTTAACAGTGTGAGAACTTCTTTGGTATAATTGTTCTGCAGTTTGTGAGTCGTCTGCTTGGCAGCTCTACAGTGGGGTTAATGGTCCAAGAGGGCTTATGCCAAAGGTTGTGTGACTAGGTAGTTGCAAAGGTCTGTCTAGTCAAAGCTATGGTTTTCCAGTAGTCATGTATGGATGTGAGAGTTGGACTATAAAGAAAGCTGAGCAAGGAAGGATTGATGCCTTTGAACTGTGGTGTCGGAGAAGACTCTTGAGAGTCCCTTGGACTGCAAGGAGGTCCAACAAGTCCATCCTGAAGGAAATCAGTCCTGAATATTCATTGGAAGGACTGATGCTGTAGCTGAAACTCCAATACTTTGGCCACCTGATGTGAAGAACTGACTCATTTGAAAAGCCCCTGATGCTGGGAAAGATTGAAGGTGGGAGGAGAAGGGGACAACAGAGGATGAGATAGTTGGATGGCATTATCGACTCAATGGACATGAGTTTGAGCAAGCTCCAGGAGATGGTGAAGGACAGGGAAGCCTGGCATGCTGCAGACCATGGGATCGCAAAGAGTCGGACACGACTTAGTGACTGAACTGAACTGAATGGTGGGATAAAAGAAACTGGTAAGGAAGAGGTGACGAGTCTGTGAGGTTCTTGCTGATTGTATTGTGGTCTTTGAAACAGGATAAGTATCACCTAGAAGCTTGTTAGAAATGTAGCATCTGAGGCTTTACCCCAGAGATACTAAGATGGAATCTGTATTTTAATAACAGCAGCTGATTCATACGAACATTTGGGTTTAAGAAGCTCTAGTCTATGGGCAGTCCTTGAACTGGGTGCTGTCAAAGCCAGGGAGACCTATACAACCCAGGGGATATTAACAGGTTCTAAGAAGGCATTTAAAGAGGGCATGCCAGTGGAAGGAATTATGCATTCAGTGCTGGTGAAGAGAGCAACAAATAGCTGGAGCAGTAGACAGTCACAGGAAACTTTTATTTTTAAAAATTTTATTGAAGTATATTTGATAATGTGTTAACTTTTGCTGTACAGCAAAATGAATCAGTTATACACGTACATACATTCATTAAAAAAAACTTCCATTATTGTTTGTCCCAGGAGATTGGGTAGAGTTCCCCATGCTATACAATAGGACCTTATTGTTTAATAAATAATAGTTTGCATCTGCTAACTCCAAACTCCCAATCCTTTCCTCCCTCACTCACCTCCTCTGTCTATCTCTCTGTTTCTGTCTCATAGATATGTTCGTTTGTGTTGTAGACATGAAATTTTTATAGTTAAGGCAAGAAAGCTCTCTGCTTTAAGGACGAAATGGCATAACAGTAGGAAAGGAGTTAAGGCTCTTTGCAGTATGTTTGCTTGTTATGAAAAAAAGGCACTGGGTGATCCAAGCAAGGGCAGTATGGAAGAGTGCGAGGTGTGGAGCTACCGGAAACAGAAGAGACACTCAGCATCAGGTAATATAACTGGCGAGACACTCAGCGAGATGTGTGTAGTCTAGGATAAAGATCTGATTCTTATCACTTGTCACTAATAGCTTAAATAGTGAGATGGAGTTAACAATAAACCTAGACCATGGTCATTGATGTTAATTCTTAATAATTTACTATATATCCTTATCTATTCCCACATATACTTAAATTAACTCTCAAACTCGACATAATTTGTTCATGAATGGGTTTTGCTTCTTTTCAAGCATGGGCTGATTTCCCAGCTTTTATACACTGTGACTTGGATCACAGTATCTTAGCCTCAATTGCCTCAGTTTCTTCAGCTGTAAAGTGAGGATAACAGTAATGCTCATCTCATAGGTTTGTTTGAGATTTAAATGAATTAGTACATGTTATTTGCTAAAAAGAGCACCTGACACATAGTTAGGGCTTAATAATTATTTGTAAAGTCTTGAAATAAAAGTATCCATTCAGGTAGTTTAAGCAGAGATAGATAAACCAGGACCATTAACCAGCATTGGCAATCACTCTGCTAGGACAGATCACATCATCAGATATATTAGGTGCTCTAGACCTTAAATATGGGTCTGTCCTAAGTTGCTTCAGTCACGTCTGACTTTTTGCAACCCGATGGACTGTAGCCCACCAGACTGCTCTGTCCATGGGATTCTCCAGGCAAGAATACTGGAGTAGTTTACCATTTCCTGCTCCAGAGGATCTTTCTGACCCAGGGATTGAGTCTCTTACATCTCCTGCATTGGCAGGCAAGTTCTTTACCACATGCTGCTGCTGCTGCTGCTAAGTCGCTTCAGTCGTCTCTGACTCTGTGTGACCCCATAGACGGCAGCCCCCCAGGCTCCGCCGTCCCTGGGATTCTCCAGGCAAGAACACTGGAGTGGGTTGCCATTTCCTTCTCCAGTGCATGAAAGTGAAAAGTGAAAGTGAAGTCGCTCAGTCATGTCCGACTCTTAGTGACCTCATGGACTGGAGCCTACCAGGCTCCTAAGAACATAAAAGTTAGATAGGATTTTGAGTAGGCATAACTTAAGTGTATTTTTATATACCTGAGAAATGAACTCCCTGGAAATGGAAAATCCATTACTTATCTTTGCTTCCAGAAATCTCATCCATTTTCTTGGGTCCCTTTTATTCTTGCTCTCTTTGAAGGCCAAGTCCACACTAGTAAATCTTGGATAGTGATAGTTGAAGTATTGGGGTTGAATTTCACAGTCCTTAAAAATTGAGGAATTGAACTTAATTTGAAGCTGTATCATGCATCTTGATTGGAATGACAGGAAGACTAGAATACGATTATGATGAGGTAAAATTGTACAATATTTAGGATCAACTGAATCTCATTAAGAATGAACTATTTGTGCTTAAAACCAGCTTTAATGAAAAAGTTATTCTCATTACTTTGCAACAGTTTCTTTCTGAAGATTTTCCTCCTCTGTTGCCCCTTTTCCTTTCTTGAGGGGCATATCTGCGAGGAATGTCAATATGAACACCATTTTTAGTAGGCGATAACAGTAATATCCAAAAGCAATGCATATGAATAGCTCTCCTTGAAGAGGCAGAACAATTATGTAAAGTAAGTTTAACGTGTGTTCTAGACTTGGTATCTGAAAACTTTCCTTCTGGTCATGGCTCTGCTCTGACACTGCTGTCCTCTTGCTCCTCCATGGCTCGGGGTCCCATCTGTGGAATCTGAACTAAAATTTGAATCACATATTCAACCAACTTAAAATTGTAGGTCTCCATGATTAGGACCCTACACAAAAGAATTATGAAAAGCATTTCTAGCCAGTTAGTTAAATTTAACCTGGTTTAGGAAAGTTGGGGCTTCCTGGACCACAATGTGGGAGACCTGGGTTTGATCCTTGGGTTGGGAAGATCCCCTGGAGGAGGGCATGGCAACCCACTCTAGTATTCTTGCCTGGAGAATCCCCATGGACAGAGAAACCTGGAGGGCTATAGTCTCAACGAGTTGGACATGACTGAGCGACTAAGCACACACAGGAGAATTGGGGTCAGGAACCAACATGAGACTACCCTGGGGAGAAATGCAGGTCTTTCCCTGAATATAATACTTTCTTTGGCTAAAAGTAATTTCTAAGAATAATTTTTTTTCCTGATTTTCCTTCAGTCCAGGGCCATGTTGTTCGGCCTCTTTGTAGTAATGGATTTTTATATTCCAAACTGACTTTCTTGCATCTATTCTCTCTCTACCATTGAAGATGCTGTTGACAGTCTATACAAACCAGGAGAAAGAGGTCTTTGAGATGCTAAAGCATTACACTTGGAGTCCTTTGGCCCAGGTGGGCTAGGTTTGGCAAGAAGGATGTGGCAAAGTTGCAGGGAAGTCCTGAGCCAGCAGGGATTACTGTAATTGAATTCCTGGGCAGCCCCTTGCTGCTTTCTGACCCAGGCACACATCTTTGCCTTTTTTCCTATTTTCTTTCTGGCTTTTGTAAATAATCTGCAGAGTGTCCACAGTTGGCAAGCAGAAAATCAATTGGCGCTTATATCTTCTCAATTAATTTCTCATTGTCAAGCACTCACAGGGCCTTGGTAGGAAATAAACTAAGTCTTCTACCTGTTTTGACAAAACAAAGAGATTCAGGGTGGAAGAAACAGGTAAAATTCTATAGCTGAACTTCCTTTTGTGTATCTGTAGAGTACAGTGTCTTCCAAAATTACAAATTATTAATGTAAACAAGAGTTTAATATGTTATCTTTTTTGAGCTCTACTGCTTTTTAAAAGCTACATTTTAGTGTTATATGACACAGACTATGGGTATTATAAGTAAATAGATAGTGATGACAAAATAAAATCATACGGTACGTGAGAATTCCTAAGCCTTTGAAACATGTGTATGAAAAGCCTAGTGGACATATATGTTAGGTGCTCAAGAAATATTTAATGGATGAAAGGAATGTCCCCAAACAGTTCTTATTTGTGTTTCTACCTACCAACAGCTTAGGAGATAATCTGTTTTATACTTATGCCATTCAATTCTGTTCCATTTTTTTAAAAGTTTAAGTAATATATTCTTACTGCACACCTCTCAGAATGACTAAAATTAAAATATTGAAAGTACCAAATGCTGATGAGAATGTAGAGCAATAGGGACTGTCATCCATTATTGATGAAAATGGGGAATTGTCTAGCAACTCTAGAAAACAGCCTGGCATTTGTCTATGAAGGACACATACTTACGAGACTCGGCAAGTGTACTCCTAGGTGTTGGCCCAAGAGGAATGAAAGTTTGTGTTCATACAAAACTCTACACAAATGCTTACAGTAGCTGTATTCATAATCGCCCCAAACTAGAAACAGCCTAAATGTGCTTTAACTGCTGCATTCATGGAATAGAATACTACTCAGTAATATAAAGGAGCATATTTTTGATGCATGTAATTAATTGTGCAATTGCAAAGGCACTCTGTAGAATGAAAGAAGCCAACATCAGAAGGCTACATACAGCATGATGGTCTCAAGGAGACAGAACTACAGTTAACCCTTGAACAATAAGGGATTAGGGGTGCCAACCACCCCCTCCCAGTTGGAATCAGAATATAACTATAGTCAGCCCTTCTCACCTGTGGTTTTGCATCTGCAGATTCAAGCAAACTTGTGTAGTGCTCCAGTATTTACTATAAAAAAATTCATCTGTAAGTGGACCGCATGTATAATCTGAACCTGTGTAGTTCAAACTGTAACTGCTGTAGGGTCAGCTGTATAGTCATGGAGAGTAGGTCAGTGGTTGCCAGGGGTTTGAGGCGGGGAGAGCAATGGGGAGGTTTTGGGTGTAATGAAACTGTTCTGTATCCTGATTGTGCTGGTGGTTACATGAACCCATGCATGTGCTACAATTCATAAAACTGTACCTCAAAAAAGAGCCAATTTTAAAGTGAAAAACACATTCTTATTGAAGACTATTAAACGATAGGGAAATGTGAAAGTAAAATGGGGAGTCTTCACTCCTTACCTCCCTAACTCAATCCAGAGCTCTTTTTAGAGCCCTCTCTGCAATTCTGCAGGCTGAGAGCTGCGGGGAAGTACGTCACCTCAGGAGCCACATGACCTTGATTTGTGTCCCAGCCCCTTCTTTTACTCAACTGTTGCTTTGTGACCTTGGGCAAATTACTTAACCTCTCTGTTTCTCATTTACCTTATGTACAAAATGGTGCTTATCACAATCTGGTAGGCATTTACATGACAAGCACTTAGGCATTTTCTATTTTTACTGTAGGAACATATGACATGCACTCATGCTATGCTAAGTCACTTCAGTCGTGTCCGACTCTGTGCGACCCCATAGACAGCAGCCCACCAGGCTCCCTTGTCCCTGAGATTCTCCAGGCAAGAACACTGGAGTGGGTTGCCATTTCCTTCTCCAATGCATGAAAGTGAAAAGCATGCACTCATAGGTTTGTGTTATTTGTATCGTTTTGATGCCTCTTTTGTTCATGTGAAATTACATTATTACCTTTCCATGTCAGTATGTGAAGGTCTTCCCTACTTCTATGAATGCCAAATGCTGCACAGTAGTAGTCTATCATATGTATGAATTAACATATATTTAATATTGCATATTTATTAATATATTTAATGCATTAATATTAGGTTTAAAGTTATATATTCTTTTTAAGGGCTTCCGTGGTGGCTCGGACAGTAAAGAATCTGCCTACGATGTGGGAGACCCAGTTAGGATACCTGAGTTGGGAAGATACCCTGGAGAGGGGAATAATGTTTTCACTGATGAAGGCACTCTTTTTTTAACTGAAACTGTTTTATTACTTTAAAAAAATTTTCTCCCCCAATCCGATCCCAGTGTGGTTGCAATCTCCTAGGATTTATTCAGAGTTCATTGCTGGTGCCCTTTCCTCCTTTCTCATCCGTTTATTCCTCTTTCTCCTTTAAAAAAATATTTTCCATAAGTTCTGTGGGCTTTTGGGGAGGCATTGGAAGTGAGATGTGGTTTCAGTTCACCATCACGAACCAGAAGCTCTTACCCTCCTAACCTCCTTTCTTAAACCATCCTGCAAGTCAGGGGAAGTACTGAGGCGGAAGATTCCAATGGTTAGGGAAGAAAGGTAACTCAAGTTGGAAAATTTAAGTGTGAATTCTGCTTACCCATCCATAAGCTGGCTGAAGGTGGGCATTCACTTTATATTCTCTGGTTCTTAATTTCTTCAGCTGTGAAATGATAACCGTTAGACTGAATGAACTCTAAAATTCTATGTTATGTCCGTTTACAAAATGATGACACTATGGCTCACAGAAGTGAAATGATTTGCCAGCGGTCATCCAGGAAGTAAGATATAGGCTTGAGTCTTGAACATGTATCTTTGGATTTCAAGTCACGTCACCCTGAGCAGTGCCACTACAGAAGCTGGGAATGACGGGGACACCTCTCTCTGAGTGCCATTTCCTACCACGTGTGGATGTGGGCGTGTGTCCACACACAGAAGCTGTCCCAGGAGGTGGCCTTGTGGCCCAGCTTGGGTTGGCCCAGCACCGAGGAGCTACCCTGTACAGATGGTGGGGCGGCTGCTTGCACAGTGGTCGGGCCTCCCAGTGCTGGAGAGCGTGGCTGAGCTCATTCTGAAGTCGCTCTGACAACATTCCTCTCCTGGCAGCCATGTACTCTCTCCTCTAGTCCTGTGCAAGCAAATGGCTTTGCAGCAGCTTTGCCCAGTCCTGGTGTAAGTGAGGCACACGCATCAGGCCTATGCATTTGTGTACATTTCTCTTACTTGAATCTTTCCACAAAGTCTTTTTCAGACTTCATTTCCTCCTTCCTCCCATGGATGTCCCTTTGGGTTATTTGAGTAGTTTTTCTTTTTAGTCAACATCAGGATTATTTATTTTTTTTTAAATTCCCAACAAAATCCCACAACTCCTCTGAACACACAAAGAAACAAACAGGAATTCAAACCAACAAAGACTTGCATCCTACCAATGCTTTAAAAGTGCTTCTTCAGCACTATCACATCAACTTCTAATTAGGGGATACTTTGCTTGTTTCTTATGTGGTTTAAGAATCAAGCATGAGTCTATTTCCACATGCCTTGAATTTCTTTTGCATATGAGATTCTGGAATTTTTTTTTTTTAACTTAAAAATTTTTTATTTGGCTGCACAGGGTCTTAGTTTTGGCCTGTGGGATCTAGTTCCCTGACCAGGGATCAAACGTGGGCCTTCTGCATTGGGAGCTCAGAGTCTTAGCCACTGGACCACTAGGGAAGTCCCTGAGCTCTTGGAATTCTGATTTGTAGCTTCATTCTTTCTGGTCTACTTCTCCATTTTCTAGTTTTGTCACTTTCCTAAGTCTTAGACAGTTACACCCTCTGGGCAAACTTTTGGTTACTCCAGACCAGCTGGTCTCAACTCTGGCCAGATATAGAATCACTTGGGGGTTTAATTCATGTTTGTTGGATTCTAGGTGTATATATATTTAAACATACCTCAAGTGACTTGTACATAAAGAGAAGAAATGGATAGCATTTGTACGTGGAATCAACTCCTTCCTTTCTCTACCTAGCTAATCTAGCCCTTTCCTCTTTCAGGCATTCTCCCATTGAAAATAGGAGTTTCCACTGTGTGGTGGTTGGCTTTCAAGACTTTGATATGACAATGCATTTATCACCCTGGTATTGTGGTATCCACTCTACAGGCTTATAGACACTCTTAGAAGTCACAAGATTAACACAAGATACAGCACAATTTTTTGCTTGCTTTTTATTTTCTCTATATCACTCTTTCATTTATAGTTTTGAAGAAGTAGATGAATTATGTAGGATTTTTAGACTCCTCAGTAAAATGAGAAGGGGAAATGGAGCTCTAGTTTGCATAAATTTGTGTAGCAAGAAAGTATGCACATTTCAGAATATGTGATATCAGTATTTGAAATGTTTTTGAGTCTAGTTCTTTTTCAAATACTTCAGGGTATCCTGGCTCTAAAGACACAAGGTATTTTGCACAGGTTGTGTGTTTAAGCTCACAGGAAGAGAGTCGTAGAGCACACCTTCCTTGTCCACCTTCTGTTGGGTATTGAGAAAACTCTTTCCCTTCATCTAAGCACCTGTGTTGAATTTGGTAGCTGTGGTGTTTGGACTGATTCAGCAGTAATTAATCTCCAGGCTAATTAGGAGCTCTGTTGTCATTTTGCTAGATGTAATTAAACTGCATAGCTGGAGAAAGTTGGGGAGCTATGGTTTCCAAGAAAACTCTTCCCTGTAACTTGGCAAGGAGCTCAAGAGTGACAACATAATCAGCCAATTAAATATAAGCTGGAAGCCTGATGTCCTTCAGGATGAGTTTACAGGAAGATGACAAATGTGTGTTCACAAGAGGCACCTGCTGTTTTACTGCTGCCTTTTTGGAAAGTGCTTGGAGTATTCTAGAGGTTTTCCCTCATTAATCCTTCTTATGGCTTTATTAAACAGGAAGCAGAACAAACATTTTAGTCCCTTTCAGACAGAAGAGATGATTAATATCACGAAGGTCAACGATTGTTGTCAAGGAGCATAGTGACCTGGGTTAGAAGAAATTTCAATAGTGTATTTCCTTTAAAAATGTGATTATCTACATAGATTCCTATAGCAATCACCAGGTATATAAGATAATACTCACACAAAGATAAGAATTGGTGAATAAATTGTTTAAGTGTTTTGGGGGCCAAGGTTCTATTCCATTTTTTCATCTAGAGTAAGGAGATACCATATGTCAACTGTAACAAAAATAGGTGTTGCTGAATCACACTGGCCTTCGTCTTGCTTAGAAAGGACCATTTTGAAGAGATGAGGAAGAAGGTCCATCTTGTCTGTATTTCCATAAAAATCAGCCTTGGTAACCTGTTTGGCAGAGAAGGCAATGGCACCCCACTCCAAATTTTCCAGCCTGGAAAATCCCATGGACGGAGAAGCCTGATGGGCTGCAGTCCATGGGGTCGCTAAGAGTTGGACATGACTGAGCAACTTCACTTTCACTTTTCACTTTCATGCATTGGAGAAGGAAATGGCAACCTACTCCAGTGTGCTTGCCTGGAGAATCCCAGGGACAGGGGGAGCCTGGTGGGCTGCCATCTATGGGGTCGCACAGAATCGGACATGACTGAAGCGACTTAGCAGCAGCAACCTGTTTGGCAAATAAGCAGTAGGCATGCAAGGCCTGATGTAGATAGAATGACGTTGCAATTTTAATAGTTTTTAAATTTTTAAATAGATTTTAATTTTGTAATTTTAAATAGGTTTTAATGCTTTATTTGAGCTCTAATCTGACTCTTAGAGGATACACAGAATACACAGCCAAGGAGAAAGCATTTAGAGCATGGGATAGCTACCATCACTGGTGTTTCCAAAAGCATGCGTAGGTGTGTATACTGGCCCCACCAGGGACACTCAAGAACTCAGGATCTGGGGAGGTACCTCTACTCATATAGAGTTTTATTTGTTGGATATTGTTCATAGTTTTATTTATTTATGGCAAGGGATTCTCATTTAAAATAGTGAATAAATTTCCATTTGAAAATAAATTTCTCAATAAAACTGCAAGCCATATAATTGTTAAATAAATAATGATATGGGTGATGTGCAGGTAGAGGTGCAATTATTAAAGGTGGCACTTGAATAGCTAAAAGTTGCCAAACAGGGGCTTCTATTTATTTACCATGGTTTTTGAGGGGTAGAAGCTGACTTCCAAGGGGCAGGGAAAAATTTTCAGGATGTTAGAACTATTCTCTATCTTTGCTGTGGTGGTGGTTGCATGACTATATACATTTGTCAAAACTCAGAACTGTGTGCTAGAAAGGGTGCATTTTACTGACTGTAAATTATACCTCAGTAAACCTGACCGAAGAACAAATAAATGTTCTTAGTGTTCCATAAGAAGAATTACCAGTAAAACATGAAATAACAGTCAAACCAAAAAGAAAGGCCACAAATACCTGCAAATCACTTCTTGAGGGTGGAGAGAGTCAGGCTCAACTTTCAAATTGATTTACCTTGATAGACAGCCTCTTAATCTGTGTGTCTGGAGTGGAAATGTCAAGTGTATACTTTTAAACAAACTGTTTTCATTCAATCATTTTGTTTTCATTCATGACTAGATTCATTTCAGCCCTACTGCTCCTCATAGTTTGAAAAACTTATCATGGCAAAGAGTAGTTTCTCTGGTTGGGTATTATATTAGTAAACGCTGTTAATAATGATTGCCTGTAGCAGTTTTTCCATATAAAACACACTCTAGTTTTGGGACAGTTAGGGAATTCCTTAGTGTGGAAATGATGGAGAAATTAGGAACATATAAATCTTTGGAGATAATGTACGCAGAATTATTTCAGAGTGGCCAACTTTTTCCTCCAACTTTTTAAATAGTGTGACCAGGTACAGAGAGGGCTTGTAGCCCCTCTTACCTTGCATGTGTCTCCCTGTCTCCGTGCTCATCATGGTGCTGCTGCTGCTAAGTCTCTTACGTCGTATCCGACTTTGTGCGACTCATAGACGGCAGCCCACCAGGCTCCTCTGTCCCTGGGATTCTCCAGGCAAGAATACTGGAGTGGGTTGTCATTTCCTTCTCCAACGCATGCATGCATGCTAAGCTGCTTCAGTCATGTCCGACTCTCTGCGACCCCATGGACAGCAGCCCACCAGGCTCCTCTGTCCCTGGGATTCTCCAGGCAAGAACAGTGGAGCGGGCTGCCATTTCCTTCTGCACCGTGCTCATCAGACTGTATGGTGATCTTTGGCTCACCTTGGTGTCTTTAGCCTGTGAGTTCCTTAGGAGCAAGAGAGGTATTTCATTCATTTTTCCATGTTATTTTCTAGCACAGTGTTTATAGGAACTAGAAATCGTTTCTGAATGAATAAGTGAAAACTTATGGCTTTCTAATTATACTAAATGAATTATTTCCATGTAAAAATGGGCTTTTGCAAAGACCTGGGCGAGTGGCATGAATTATGAGATGCCAGCATGGACATGTGAGGCCATTGTCTATGATACTGTATGTGTAGCTTTTCTTGGAGGCAGGTGGCTGGACTTGAAGACCTCTTGAAACATGTTCTAGTTCCTGGTTGGATAAAGTAAGAACTGCACAAAGCTTTTAATGCATTAAGTAAGATTTGTTCAAGGTAGTATAACAATGAAAAGTCATTTAAGTCACTGATGCATTTTTAAAGGTTCCTCTACCTTGCAAATATAATGCATTATCAAAGTTATGTGCATTTTTATAGACACTGTTTTTATAGGACTAATTGATTTTCTTTTGAAGCAATGGTTTGTTGCCATTTCAGATCATTCCATGACTCAAATAAGAGATATCTTTTCCTTGTGGCTTTTTAGGGAAGTCTTTTAAAGTAATAAAATGAAAGTCTGGTAAACGTATAGTCTAGTTTTCATAATTGTATCTGTTGTGATTCAAGGACTCATTAAGATTTCTGTTTATTTTTCTTGTTTTGTGGCAATCATAGTTAGCCATGTTCACCTTCTGAAACCTATGACATGTTTTTCATATCACGGAAGGCAGCACTCACCTTAGCAAGCCCTCAGGATTGTTTTTTTTTTAATTTTATTTTATTTTTAAACTTTACATAATTGTATTAGTTTTGCCAAATATCAAAATGAATCCATCACAGGTATACATGTGCTCCCCATCCTGAACCCTCCTCCCTCCTCCCTCCCCATACCATCCCTCTGGGTCGTCCCAGTGCACTAGCCCCAAGCATCCAGTATCGTGCATTGAACCTGGACTGGCATCTCGTTTCATACATGATATTTTACATGTTTCAATGCCATTCTCCCAAATCTTCCCACCCTCTCCCACAGAGTCCATAAGACTGTTCCATACATCAGTGTCTCTTTTGCTGTCTCGAACACAGGGTTATTGTTATCATCTTTCTAAATTCCATATATATGCGTTAGTATACTGTATTGGTGTTTTTCCTTCTGGCTTACTTCACTCTGTATAATAGGCTCCAGTTTCATCCACCTCATTAGAACTGATTCAAATGAATTCTTTTTAATGGCTGAGTAATACTCCATTGTGTATATGTACCACACCTTTCTTATCCATTCATCTGCTGATGGACATCTAGGTTGCTTCCATGTCCTGGCTATTATAAACAGTGCTGCGATGAACATTGGGGTACACGTGTCTCTTTCCCTTCTGGTTTCCTCAGTGTGTATGCCCAGCAGTGGGATTGCTGGATCATAAGGCAGTTCTATTTCCAGTTTTTTAAGGAATCTCCACACTGTTCTCCATAGTGGCTGTACTAGTTTGCATTCCCACCAACAGTGTAAGAGGGTTCCCTTTTCTCCATACCCTCTCCAACATTTATTATTTGTAGACTTTTGGATCGCAGCCATTCTGACTGGTGTGAAATGGTACCTCATAGTGGTTTTGATTTGCATTTCTCTGATAATGAGTGATGTTGAGCATCTTTTCATGTGTTTGGTAGCCATCTGTATGTCTTCTTTGGAGAAATGTCTATTTAGTTCTTTGGCCCATTTTTTGATTGGGTCATTTATTTTTCTGGAGTTGAGCTGTAGGAGTTGCTTGTATATTTTGAGATTAGTTGTTTGTCAGTTGCTTCATTTGCTATTATTTTCTCCCATTCTGAAGGCTGTCTTTTCACCTTGCTGATAGTTTCCTTTGATGTGCAGAAGCTTTTAAGGTCAATTAGGTCCCATTTGTTTATTTTTGCTTTTATTTCCGATATTCTGGGAGGTGGGTCATAGAGGATCCTGCTGTGATGTACGTCAGAGAGTGTTTTGCCTATGTTCTCCTCTAGGAGTTTTATAGTTTCTGGTCTTATGTTTAGATCTTTAATCCATTTTGAGTTTATTTTTGTGTATGGTGTTAGAAAGTGTTCTAGTTTCATTCTTTTACAAGTGGTTGACCAGTTTTCCCAGCACCACTTGTTAAAGAGATTGTCTTTAATCCGTTGTATATTCTTGCCTCCTTTGTCAAAGATAAGGTGTCCATATGTGCATGGATTTATCTCTGGGCTTTCTATTTTGTTCCATTGATCTATATTTCTGTCTTTGTGCCAGTACCATACTGTCTTGATAACTGTGGCTTTGTAGTAGAGCCTGAAGTCAGGTAGGTTGATTCCTCCAGTTCCATTCTTCTTTCTCAAGATCGCTTTGGCTATTCGAGGTTGTTTGTATTTCCATACAAATTGTGAAATTATTCGTTCTAGCTCTGTGAAGAATACTGTTGGTAGCTTGATAGGGATTGCATTGAATCTATAAATTGCTTTGGGTAGTATACTCATTTTCACTATATTGATTCTTCCAATCCATGAACATGGTATATTTCTCCATCTATTAGTGTCCTCCTTGATTTCTTTCACCAGTGTTTTATAGTTTTCTATATATAGGTCTTTAGTTTCTTTAGGTAGATATATTCCTAAGTATTTTATTCTTTCCGTTGCAATGGTGAATGGAATTGTTTCCTTAATTTCTCTTTCTGTTTTCTCATTATTAGTGTATAGGAATGCAAGGGATTTCTGTGTGTTGATTTTATATCCTGCAACTTTACTATAGTCATTGATTAGTTCTAGTAATTTTCTGGTGGAGTCTTTAGGGTTTTCTATGTAGAGGATCATGTCGTCTGCAAATAGTGAGAGTTTTACTTCTTCTTTTCCAATTTGGATTCCTTTTATTTCTTTTTCTGCTCTGATTGCTGTGGCCAAAACTTCCAAAACTATGTTGAATAGTAATGGTGAAAGTGGGCACCCTTGTCTTGTTCCTGACTTTAGAGGAAATGCTTTCAATTTTTCACCATTGAGGATAATGTTTGCTGTGGGTTTGTCATATATAGCTTTTATTATGTTGAGGTATGTTCCTTCTATTCCTGCTTTCTGGAGAGTTTTTATCATAAATGGGTGTTGAATTTTGTCAAAGGCTTTCTCTGCATCTATTGAGATTATCATATGGTTTTTATTTTTCAATTTGTTAATGTGGTGTATTACATTGATTGATTTGTGAAGCAAAAGCTGAGAGAATTCTGCGCCACCAAACCAGCTCTCCAACAAATACTAAAAGATATTCTCTAGACAGGAAACACAAAAACGGTGTATAAGTTCGAACCCAAAACAATAAAGTAAATGGCAACGGAATCATACTTATCAGTAATTACCTTAAACGTAAATGGGTTGAATGCCCCAACCAAAAGACAAAGACTGGCTGAATGGATACAAAAACAAGACCGCTATATATGTTGTCTACAAGAGACCCACCTCAAAACACATACAGGGGTGTGTGTACAGGGGACACATACAGACTGAAAGTGAAGGGCTGGAAAAAGATTTTCCATGCAAATAGGGACCAAAAGAAAGCAGGAGTAGCAATACTCATATCAGATAAAATAGACTTTAAAACAAAGGCTGTGAAAAGAGACAAAGAAGGTCACTACATAATGATCAAAGGATCAATCCAAGAAGAAGATATAACAATTATAAATATATATGCACCCAACACGGGAGCACCGCAGTATGTAAGACAAATGCTAACAAGTATGAAAGGAGAAATTAACAATAACACGATAATAGTGGGAGACTTTAATACCCCACTCACACCTATGGATAGATCAACTAAACAGAAAATTAACAAGGAAACACAAACTTTAAATGATACAATAGACCAGTTAGACCTAATTGATATCTATAGGACATTTCATCCCAAAACAACGAATTTCACCTTTTTCTCAAGCGCACATGGAACCTTCTCCAGGATAGATCACATCCTGGGCCATAAAGCTAGCCTTGGTAAATTCAAAAAAATAGAAGTCATCCCAAGCATCTTTTCTGACCATAATGCAGTAAGATTAGATCTCAATTACAGGAGAAAAACGATTAAAAATTCCAACATATGGAGGCTGAACAACACACTGCTGAATAACCAACAAATCACAGAAGAAATCAAAAAAGAAATCAAAATTTGCATAGAAACGAATGAAAATGAAAACACAACAACCCAAAACCTGTGGGACACGGTAAAAGCAGTCCTAAGGGGAAAGTTCATAGCAATACAGGCACACCTCAAGAAACAAGAAAAAAGTCAAATAAATAACCTAACTCTACACCTAAAGGAACTAGAAAAGGAAGAAATGAAGAACCCCAGGGTTAGTAGAAGGAAAGAAATCTTAAAAATTAGAGCAGAAATAAATGCAAAAGAAACAAAAGAGACCATAGCAAAAATCAACAAAACCAAAAGCTGGTTCTTTGAAAGGATAAATAAAATTGACAAACCATTAGCCAGACTCATCAAGAAACAAAGGGAGAAAAATCAAATCAATAAAATTAGAAATGAAAATGGAGAGATCACAACAGACAACACAGAAATACAAAGGATCATAAGAGACTACTATCAACAATTATATAGCAATAAAATGGACAACGTGGAAGAAATGGACAAATTCTTAGAAAAGTACAACTTTCCAAAACTCGACCAGGAAGAAATAGAAAATCTTAACAGACCCATCACAAGCATGGAAATTGAAACTGTAATCAAAAGCCCAGCAAACAAAAGCCCAGGTCCAGATGGCTTCACAGCTGAATTCTACCAAAAATTTAGAGAAGAGCTAACACCTATCCTGCTCAAACTCTTCCAGAAAATTGCAGAGGAAGGTAAACTTCCAAACTCATTCTATGAGGCCACCATCACCCTAATACCAAAACCTGACAAAGATCCCACAAAAAAAGAAAACTACAGGCCAATATCACTGATGAACATAGATGCAAAAATCCTTAACAAAATTCTAGCAATCAGAATCCAACAACACATTAAAAAGATCATACACCATGACCAAGTGGGCTTTATCCCAGGGATGCAAGGATTCTTCAATATCCGCAAATCAAGGATTGTTTTTTGATTACAGACTCAGCTAATTCTCAAATGGTGCAAAACAGTCAAGATCGGCTCCTTTTTGTTGATTTATTTCCAAAAGGCCTTGCAGGATACTGCCCACCTCTGTAGCTTCATTTCACAATTTATCTAGGCTCTGTTTCCTTTCACACATAGTATTTACCATCATCTCACTTATCCCAGGCTTACTAATCAATTCATCAATTAACAAATATTTGCTGAGTACCTTTTGTGGTGGGTGCATGGTGTTTGCCTTGCTCAGGAAAGGTTTCCCCTTAGTATGATAACTACACTTAGGTTTCCCTTAGGTGAACCTCCCCTTACAGCTCTCAGTCATGTGCTTTGGGTTTTCCAGGAGCTCCGGCAGGAGGCACATGACTCAGATTGGCCAGTTAGTGTATCCCATCCCTCTGGCCCCAGTGGCTTGTATGGTGATGGACATACAACATAAAACAGTCTATTAGGAATGAATTCCATTACTTTTGACTTAAACTATGGGGAAGAGAAGCTCTTTCTCCCAAGATTACTAACCAGGTGCAGTATTTCTGGGGCTATCTTTAATCCCACTATTAGAGGATCTTTGAAGAATGAAGCCAATATAAAGAAAACCAGAGCCAAGGAGTAGATAAAGAAATTCTTATGTCCTCTTTAAAAAGCCTGATCTACCTGTGTCTGAAGCCGATATCAGGTTACACATGTACTTTAGAATATATCGCATTTTCTGTCCTTACACTCATGAATGCAAAGATCCTGGAAAATACAAGTTTATGGCTTGCAAGGATTTATAATAAATCAGAAAAAATATCATATCAAGTTAGCATTATTCTTCAAAAGTATGCTATATTTCTGTCTATCCCTGAAATTATCACTTGATGTCAGGATTGTTTGCATATATCCCTTTCTTCAGTGATAAATCTTCTATTTGCCTCCTTGCTCTTAATATCTAGCACAGTGCTTGCACATGGAAAATTATTCAATAAGCTTTCATTGAGTTTATCTGAAAAGACAACTAACTAATGGTGCTCGGGGATTTATGGTACATGCCAGATGAGTAGTTTAGACCACGACGTGCTATTGTTTTATGTCAAATGGCATTTTTTTGTCTTCTGAGCCAGGTCTTCATTCTAATGGCTATCATTAGATGATTTGTGTTTTGTTTTGCTTTATTGAGCAAAGCTATGGCTAGATGCTAGACAGAGGAAGCTTTGTTGGGATAGAGCAAGGGGAATTGAGAGACTAAGACTCCAGAGAATTTATGTTTTACAAAGAATATGCTTCATTATCAACATAATATTAAACTATCTTGTTTACTTATCAACTTTACACTGATAAACCATAAAATCTTAATTTTAATAAGGAGAAGAGAAAGGAAGACTCATTCCCAAGAATCAAAAGTATATGCAATAATAATCATATCTGGATCGTAATCATTGTTTTTGACCTTCTGTAGCTCAAATGACTCAACTATTTTTATGTAGTTGTGTTGTAGAAATATTTTGTCCCTAGTAATTAGAACCAAGTGTCCTGACAAGGTCTGATTCTTTCTTTATTCCCAGAACTGTGAATCTTTGTTTTTCCTGGACCAAACTAAAGTGAACTTCATTCCTGTCTGATCTTTCCCCATCTTCAAAAGTGGAAGCACTGGAAGCTCCTTTGTTCAAGGTAAGTGAACCAGATATCTGCACTGAATATTTGTTTCTTTTATATTTTAATTGATACAGACATAGATGGTCTTCTTATGAGATTGCATACAAAACAATGTTCAAAATAAGCATAGATTCATAGCTAAGATTCAGAGAAGGAACTGAAAATACATGACTGATGTTTAAACTCTGTATTTTCATCTTGGGTTATGTCATTCTATAGGATGTGAAATAGTGATGGTTAAAGTTTGATAATTCCTTTCTGTGGTTTTATTAGATAAATAACAAAATAAGTTTTTCATAAGAGGGGGACCCTTGAAATCAGACAGGCCCAAGTTTGGATCCCAGCACCACCCTTTACCAGAGTTCTTAATTGTAGACAAGTCACTTATCTTTTTCTGGCCTGTTTCCTCATCTGTTCCTCAAGGAGTTGCTAAGTACTGAAGTTGCATAAGTGTTCTAATGTTTGTGAGGTCAAAGCACAGTGGTAGTAGTAGTAGTCGTTACACATTAGCTGGAGTAGTAATTACAGTACAGCCTTTCCTTGTATCCTTCCTGGGAAACTTGGTGTAAGGACAATCCCATTTTTCCCAAGGTTGAATGGGCCGGTAGCTGGCTAGGCACCCTCTTTCTTCACATTCCATCCACCTGTGTTCCTTCAGAGAGGCATATAGGATTGAACTGGGTGTCCTTCCAGAATGAGGGAAAACAGCTCTTCAGTTCAGGGTACACCTCTAGGAAACACGAGGATGACAAATAATAGAAAAGAACCAGCCCCAAATGTGGTCAAATTGTGAGTATAAACCTAATGTTGGTTTTCATGTAGCTGAGTTTTTTTTGTTAAAGGAATTCTAACAAAACTAGTTTTGATCAAAGTAGTTGACCCAATGTCATACAAGAAATATGGCTGTTACTGGAACTGAATAGTTTATTGCTAGAATAATAAAGACCACAAAAGGAAGAATTTGGTTTCTTTTTTAATCCCAGCTCCTAAAGTTGTACCTGGAATGTAAGAGGTGCTCAATATATAATTATTGAATAAATGAGTGAATGCTGCTTAAAAAAAAAAGAACAGGTGGATTTGGGCTGCATTTTAAGTGTGGTAAATGTGGCCATATAAAATAGATAGAAGCAACATGCTTAAGTCAGGAAGCTGAAATTCCTGTTCTCTGAAGAGCTCTAAGAGTTGGTTCAACTCCCATTTCTCCAAGATCACACCAGTTTAACTTTTGAAAAGAGGACAGGCCAGATATATTCTAAGGTTGAAAGGTTCTAGAACTCTCCTGGAAAACTCCATATCTGTGTGAAAGAACTTTCCTCATCTGGGAACTTGGGGAACTTTGCCAGGCAACACAAATATTTATCCTTAGTTAATATTTTCCCCCATCATGCCTTAAGACAGATTTTCTTGCTCCACATCCATTTTTTTTCTGACACTACTTTATTGCAAGCTACCTGTTACCTTGTGTGCAGTTGATAATGACCCCAGTGATATTTATTCATAGTTTTCCTTCACAGAGAGCAGGAAACAGTTCCTTTTTAATATCTGGGCCATATGTAAATAGCTGAATGACATCGTTGCTTTCTGTCTGCAGACAAAAAAGTTTTGCTAAAGTGTTCACAGATAATACTGAATTTTTGTATGTCCCAGATCATCTTCAGGATATTAACATGAACTGTGATTCCAGTTTCTTTTAGAAAATAGTGTAGTAGGTCAAAGTACATCTTCCCTTTATGTGAATAATGCTTTATTCATTTAAACTCCTAATGTGAAACAAGAATATTTATTAAAAGATTTTATGGAAATTTTGGGTAAAAAACAGTGCTCATTTTATAATCAGTTAGAAATAAAATGGTACTTATTTGGGGAAAGAATTTTCTTATTACCATGGTGGGCTACTGACACTTTAGGATAAGGTAACTAATATAATAATTGACTATATTTCTGTTGCCAAAAATCTTTGAAAATGGACAGGTTTCATGCTAAACGGTCCAATGTATATGAAATCAAAGTATGATTTTTCTTGTTCAGTTACATGCTAGATGTAGTATCAGAAGTAAACCACAGCCTATAAGTCCACATCATAGCTAGAATACATCACAGGATGGCATAATTAGAGGACAAGTATGAACCAATGAAACCCACAGAGTAGAAAGATACCATTACAGATTTAAAGATCATACATCATCAAAAGTACCTTATGATATTGATGAAGCCGAAAGACCTAGCTCACTGAAACCAGTTTAATTACATTGTATATGTAAATAAAAGACAGTAGGTCTTGTGAAATTAAGATGACTAACGTAGCAAAAGATTGTGGTGCTCTCTAGTTTGCTTTGAAGGTATAATTTATGAAGATGCTTTAAGGTCATATGTAATACAAATGACAGTTTTTCTAGAGATATATTTGTGCTCTGTAGGATTCATGAGTAATAATGCCTGGAGTGCTCCAACAAAGGTAGTTGCATGAATTAATGGAGCTATCTGGGCATCAGTCCAATAAAAATGTTGGCTGAATGCTTCCTTGAGGGGAAAGGATATTGAGAACAGGATAGCTATAAGCAATTGATGCTGGTTAAATAGAACATCTTCCTTTTTCTTTTCCGCTTCTGCTTGCTTTTGAACTGTCAGCTGTGTGCCTTTGAGAGAGGAAGAAAAAGACTTCAAGGGGCAAGTTTACTTTAATGCAAAGAGTCAGTTTTCAAGTAATGTAATCCTTTTTTGGATAAACTGATGTTGAGTATGATTAGCAAACCCTTGATAATAAAGTCTCTGCATTTAATGCTGATATCTCAGACCTATGCTGTACACTTTCCATAAGATCTAAGTACAATATGTAATTCTTAATTTCTATTCAACTGTATATTTGAATACTTTTATTTTGTGTTGGGAACAATGGGAATAAATGGAGTCAGTTAACTAGGTCTAATAGGAAGAGTTCCTTTCTCTCTTGTCTTGGTCTTCCATGGGGACATCAAGAAATAAAAACTGTGGGCCCATAAGAACTCCTGTGTTTCACTTGCCAATCATAAATAGAAGGCAACGGGATGTCTTTAAGTGATTGGTAATGGGCATGGAAGAAGACCATGGTATGCAATAGCTGAACTGGGTGGAGTGTCACTTGCTTTTCAGAACTGGTCTGGGGGTCTCTTTCCATTTATAGCCATAGAATAGATGGAGACCAAATTCAGCATCAGAATGTTTTAAATCCATCCTTATTCTATCACTTTCTAGCCACGTTACTCAGGGCAGGTGGCCTAACTTCTCTGAGTACTTTTTAAATCTATGCAATTGGAAAAATAAAACTCTCCGTGATGTCTCACAATCCTTTCCTGAGACTGTGATGAAATAATGTATGCAGACGTGTTTTGCTGGTTATGGAAAACTATGCCATTGTGAAGTGTGGGTATTATTATCCTCACTAATGGAAAGCTCCCTGAGGGTTTATACCTTTCATAAACCTCTTCCAGCTGCCCACTTTATCTCCCAAACACTCCTCCTTTGGCTCTTCCTTCTTTTTGTTCTAATTACATCCAGGAGGAAGCCTCCATTAGGAATTAATGAGCTTTAGTACCTTCATTTGCCATCTGCTCCCCCATCCCCTTTTAACGAATGAAGGTGTGTCTCAGCCTCAAGACCTTACATTGACTGTAGCCAGGCAGATGGGAGTGATTCAGATGAGAAAGATTCTTTATTCCATGGTATGAAGGTCACATTTGGATTTGCTGCTGCTTTTGGAAGCCAGATGGCAACTAGAAGGTGAGAAGAGCCCCTGTTTAGAGCCCTGCTATGGAACACACTGGCCCCAATGGCGTTCATTTATTCAAGCAGACATTTATTCATTCAATTAACATTTACTGTGTGTCTGTTATGTGCCAGACACTATGCTAGATGGTGAGGATATAAAGTTGAATGAATAGACTCTTTTCCTTGAATTGCTTACAGCCTACTGGAGGAGAAAAATACGTGTACTCAGGTAATTATAGTGTAATATTTGTGCTTTAATAATGTTATAGCACTGAGTCTAGGTTTGAATATGGGGAAAGTTAGAAGAGCTGAGTTACTCTCACAATTTGGGCTTTTCAGAGAAAGGACTGTTCCCTAGTTCCTTTCATGTCTGTTAGCAAAGGGAACTAGTTTGTGGACCAGTAAATATCTAGTCGATACCCCCAATTCTACAATTTTTAAAATTTACTCCTACCTATGCTGTGTTCAGCCTGGGAATCACCTAGAATATAACTGCAGTATTGGAAATACTTGCACATGTAGAGAATAAAATCTCCCCGTCTCTATTCATCATAACTGTGTGCCATCTATTGTTTAATGAAGAGTATGGTAATTAGGGTCCTTAAAGAAAACAGATGGCACACAAAACTATTATGAAGGTGTGAGGATAACCCCATACAAGGGATTGTACAGGAATCTGGGAATAGTGGAAGCTGAGCTGAAGCAAATTCTATGTCCAGAGGAGAAAAGAGGGATCAGTTTCAGGAACCCAGCAGAAAGTGATCTTGTAGAACTGGTCTTCTTGAGAGGTATGGTAACCTTCAGTGGAAGGTTATAGCCCATGTGGAGGCTGTCTGGTGGGGAGAGAGTCAGGGTAACAAATCTTGTGACTTTACCTTCCACCTCCCTCCCATATGTCTCTCTGAAAGTGAAAGTTGCTCAGTCATGTCTGACTTTCTGTGATCCCATGGACTATACAGTCCATTGAATTCTCCAGGCTGGAATACTGGAGTGGGTAGCCTTTCTCTTCTCCAGGGGATCTTTCTAACCCAGGGATTGAACACAGGTATCCTGCATTGTGGGCAGATTCTTTAGCAGCTGAGCCATCAGGGAAGCCCTATGTCTCTCTAATGCTCTTCGTAGCCCAGACCCACTTAGAGGGGCTGGGATCCTGTAAGCCTCACCCTTGCAGGACACCAGAGAAGGGTGGAGAGGGGATCTGGAGGGCAAACAGAAGATAACCACCCAGGAGGGTTTAGGATCCTTACCTATAACAGAAAGGCATAAGAATGCAGACTTGCCTACTCCCCAAAGTTATGTTACTTATGTATATATGTATGTGTATATATAGCATAACTTCTATGCACATATATTTTAGTATGCCTATATATCCATATTATATATATGCACACATATACATGTGTATTTTCTTAAAATCATAGCACACAAGTTCTGTATAGCTTACTTTCTTGAGATGCTTTATCAAATACTCTTTCTTTCCTTAAAAAAAAAAAGTTGTGGAGAAGTTTAAAAATACATGCGTAATAAAGCCCTAGATGCCCATTATTTTGCTTCAATACTTAACAATTTATGACCAATCTTGTTGCATTCATAATCCTATCAAATCTTCATAATCCTGCGATTTTGAAATGTATCCTATGTTTGGCTTTTGTTAGGCCAAAGGCATGTTAAAACTGTTTTTTAAGAAAACAAATCCCCTTTCTCAATCACAAATTTAGCATGTGTGTTAAGAGCTGAATCATAGGCAGTAATTAATATATTTTTTAAAAGGTCAGTCAGCCCCACTGAATCTTAGATTATTTTAAGATAATAATGAAATGGTTGCAAAATACAGTGAAGTAACATGATTTATGTAACTATTTTCTGTGTTATAGTTTAAAAATATTGGCTTGTACCTTTTTTACTTCTCTCTTCATTGTTTGGTGGTTAAATGAAATGGAAGAAAATGGAAGAAATCTCCATTTAGGAATTTAGTCATCCCCACCTCTGTATTGGAAACCTATCATCAGGTACCATTTACTATGCAGGATATTTTTTTCCCTCTGGTTTGTAATGTCCTATCTTCTATATATCAAATTTCAGTACATGCATGGGCCTGTGTTAGGCACTTCTTTCTATTCTGTTGGTTTATTATTTCTTTAAATCACTGTGCAAGTATCACACTTTATAATATACTATAAATTATCACTGTATCCGATATTTAGAGTCTTCAAAAGTATCTTCATCTTTCTTGGTCTGCTTTTCTATATAAATAGGTTTAGCTTGTCAAGCTTCATGGGGAAAAAGTCCTGTTGGTATATGGCAGTTGATTTCTAAAATGATCTGAACTGCAATACTTGCTGTTTGAGAACTTTGAAAGTTGTCCAGAAGTTTATGAACCGAAGACTAAGTGAGGCTTAAGACAAACAGGAATAAAATATGATTTTCTCGTTATTTGTACATGTGAAAGCTTGAAAGAAAAAGAATATATCTTTGCAATGTATGTGTGTCAAGCATAGAATCCATATCTTTTTGTTTAATGTAGTTTTCCACCTGCTTTAAGGTCTTTCTTTGCAACATGGGCTGTCTCAGGGACTAAAAAGGCAAGGTTGAGAAGAAATGAGAAATGACTGATAGAATATCTCACACAGTGGTCTCAAAATATGCAGCATGCCCCCAGACGGCAGTGCATAGAAGGAACATATTAATTGCCTGGTGATTTGAAGATATTAATGAAGACCATGGCTGCAATATAGCTGAATCAGTAGTCATTTAAAAATGTTGGATCTGAATGTATCCAACTTGTATTAGTTATCTATTTTCTGGGTAACAAATTAGTGGCTTAAAACTACACATTTTATGGGTCAAGAGTCCAGATACTGTGTCCTTTGCTTGGGGTCTCACCAGGCTCTGATAAATCTGTTGGGAGGACCACATTGTCTTGTGGACATTGGCCTGGGGAGAAATGCACTTTCATGCTCATTCAGGTTCTTGGCAGAATTCATTTCTTGGTTGCTCTAAGACTGGGGTCCCCAGCTTTTTTGCTGGTTGTTGTTGGAGGCCCCCCAGGTCCTAGAGGCCCTGAAATTCCTCCCCATAGGCTTCTTCAGTGTGGCTGCTTAGTTCAGCCAGCCAGAAAGGAGGGTCTCTGGCTTGTGGAGGCCTGGTTCCTCTTTGATGAGTTTTCATGTGACGAGGCCCCACAGGATAATCTCCTTTGTTGATATACCTTTTTAATTTGAGACCTTCATAACATCTGCCAAACTCCTTCACCTTCGCCATACTCAATTGTTTAGAAAAAAGTCACAGATTCTGTCTATGCTGAGGGAGGTGATGACCATACAGGGTGTCAACACCAGGGGAACAGAGTCTTAGGGCTGCCCTGGAGGCTTTTTGCATAGGGCTAAAGTAAAATGACAGAAAATTGTCATCTGTGCTCACAGCTCTGGTTCTTTAAAAGTCAAAGGCATCTCTGGGATGAGACCTGCAGAGGCAGAGGTGTTTAGGGTGATGTGGGTCCAGCCCATTTTGCCTGTATTTGTGGGAGGGAGAAGGAACACACACTGGCCTCCTAAACTTTCTAGGTGGCTGTGCTGGGGGACTCTGGGAGCTGGCTGTGTGCTGTCTCCCCTTCAGAGGATAGATGTGGGGATGCAGGGACACAGCTCTGACAGGCAGGCAACAAGGATCTCCTTGCAGTCAGAAGCTCAGGAAAGAGTTAAGCCTTGACTTTTGTTCCTGAGCCAGGAGTTTTTGATTAGATGCTTAATTGCTCTTGGAAGCTTTAAGTGTAGGGTACACGCTTAGTGACCTGAAACATTCAGAGACTGGATTTCGTACCTACTCTTAAGCCTGCTCCCAAGGACAAGAAGAAAAGAAATTTGGGGGCATGTTGTTGGCACAAACGCTGGGCGAACAATCACCTTCCTGGCCGAGCAGCAATTTCCCAGTGCAGGTGATTCTCTGTGTGGTGTTTGTGCTGTACATCTCCCTCCACCTTTCTGGCCCCAGCCTGCAAAAAATTTCTGGCACAGCAGGGGATTAGTGCCTAATGGCAAGAGAAAAGGCAATTAGCATTTCCTAACAGCTAACCAAACACAAAAGCTGTCCCCCAGCCTTGCATGGAACACCTCTTGACCATCCATCCCTCCGCAATGGCAAAGCCCCACACCTTACAATTTGCGCTTAATTATATAGGAAAAGAGAAATCTGTTTCTCCAGGAGAGCCTCTAAGAACCTGTTGGGGAAAGCTTTCAATTTTAATTACGGAAGAAATACTGGCTGAGGCAACGTTGAAAGGGAATTACCTTTCCTTTTCTTCCGATTTTGCAAAACAGCTGGCCAAATAGAAACCCGAGGCTCTGTTTAGGCAACCAGTGCAGGGTGGCTGCGGGCCGTGCTGGGGTTCATTTTGCAAATCAGCTGGAAAGATTTCTTTGGGGCTTAAGGAAGCTAATTTAAACATTGCCTGTGTACAGAAACTTTAATCCCTCTTAATATGTCAGCTGTGCGTCAGAAAAGCAGACCTCCTGTGCCAGCAAGCTCAGGAAGAAAACTAATACCATCTTCATTATTCAAACCATCAGCCCATAGACAAAAGGGAGAAACAAGAAACAAATCATGCCAGTGACACCCAGATCTTTCCTATTTCATTTTGACAGGATTTGTTTCCATGGGGCGCTGGCTCCCCCCACCCATCCTGCAGCCATGACTGCCTGTTACTCTTTATGGTAATTGAAGCTGGGCCCCAAAGCCCTCAGAGGCTTGTATTTTCTTCTCACATGAATGATGCTTCAGTGATAAACTTGAACTTAAAGTTACTGAGGCGGAACTGAGGGTTCATTTGATAGCTAGTGGTTTTCAGCAACTCTGAGGGGCTCCGGGACCCAGCGTGAGGTAGATTGTTAATGTCCTGTGAGGGAAAACAATAACACATTTCATTAATGCGTTCATGTGTGAAGCATCCATTAGTGCACTGGAGGTATTAATGACGTTATGCTTCAAACTGACATGCGGGGCATGACAGGAATTGCAAGGTCGGGTGGGAATAGATGACATGATGAGCAAATATTTGAATGGCTTCATTTGCCTGCAGGTCAAATGGTGGATGTGAGGAGTGGAGGGGTAGGGGCTGGAAAGGAAGCTTTTTGTTTTAACATAGACCAGTGGCAGCAGAAACAAGAAGAAGAAACACACACATGTGTGCACAGCATGTGCCCTCCTTCCCAAAGAAAACCAGAGTCTGACTGTAGTTAAAGCATAAAAACAGATTTTACTCAGGAATTATTGCAATCAGGGAAAAGAGACCTCAGTTTAGAGCTGGGCTCAATTCCAAGTACAGCACGGACAAGTGGGGATTTATAGCTGAGGAGCAGGGCAGGGGGTGATGGATGGAAAATTGCTAAGAGGAAACATCAGGAGTATGGGGCATTGCGGCTAAATGGACTGGACAGGATGCTTGCTGAAGGCTGGCCAGGGTGGTCAGGTACCAAGGGTGGTGGATGAGGAGTTTGATCAGACACTGAGAATTGTTAGGTATTGAAGGTGGGTGTTCTTTTTAGATTGACCTAACAAGATTCTTGCTAAAACTGGGCAGTGTGGGTCCTACAAAGATGGACACTGCAGGTTGAGGCCTGGAGGGCTGAGAGGAGCCTGACAATCAAGGACAGGATCTTTTTCTCCCCTCTCTCCCGCCTCCTCCCTCCCCTGCCAGACACACATACAGGTGGGAGGGTGGTGGTGGGTATGCACAAAAAATGGGCAGGCTGAGAGCACAGGTCATATGATGGTTTGATTGAAGGAAGGGGCCAGACAGACTCTTGGCTGACAGGAAACTTTGCTCAGGCATAATCTTCCTCCAGAAGACCCCATCATCAGGCCAGGATGGAGATAAAATGGTATATTCTCTGCCCAACCTACTAATGAGGGATAGGAATTTGGAAACCCAAGTGCTATTGGACCCTTCATCAGGTGGCATGAGACAGTCACTGAATGATACTGGGAGAAAAAAAGAGAAGACTCAGACTTGACCTTGACCTCCAGAAGCAGGGAGTTTGTTGCAAAACTTGGCAACTATGCAGAATGTGACACGTGTTAGAACAGGGGTCAGTGTAAAGTGCCTTGGGAAACAGACCAGATGTGACTGATGTTTATACAACATACATCTGGGTTGGTCACAGACAGCCTGGTTTATGCTGTTGTCCCAGCATGATTCAGTTCAGTTCAATTGCTCAGTCGTGTCCGATTCTTTGTGACCCCATGGACTGCAGCACGCCAGCCTTCCCTGTCCATCACCAACTCCTGGAGCTTGCTCAAACTCATATCCATTGAGTCAGTGATGCCATCCAACCATCTCATCCTCTGTCGTCCCCTTCTTTCTTCTCCTGCCTTCAATCTTTCCCAACATCAGGGTCTTTTCTAATGAGTCAGTTCTTCACATCTGGTGGCCAAAGTATCAGAGCTTCAGCTTCAGCATGGATCTCTTAAAAGTATCCTAATTTGAGGTCAAATAAATCAATGGTGTTAGCAGTCAACAGAGTGGATACCCTGGCTGTGGGGAGAAGCAGGATGGGATCCCAGGGAGGGGCTTCTGGCATAATGTTCTGATTTTAATCTGGGTGCAGGTTCCACAAGGGTAGTCACTGAGCACATATGATTTGTGCCCTTCTTCGCATGTGTGTTATGCCTCAGTCAGAAGATTTTTTGTAACTGTCCCAGCAGGGGAATGACCTAACACTCTGCCCGTTATTCCCTCAACTTCCACACTCCTCACCCAAAGAAGATCTTTAGCTTAGAAGGAGGAGTGCATGTACATCTTAGCTTGTAATTTTAGCTCCGTTTAGCTGACAAAGTAGATCTGCCTGCTCCTTGATCAAGGTCCCAAAGGCTGAAAAAGTTGCAAAAGGAACCATGCGAGAAAAAAAGGAGGGGCAGATAAGATCCTTGCCAGGATCACTCAGATACCAGGCTGGGCTCCCTGTGCAGAGGTCTATGATTCTGCCCAAGGTACCTTTCTTGTTGCTGTCTCAGTCCCAGAGATGCTAACATTTGGATTTGTTTTTTTAGTTCATGGCAATGTAATTCACTGAGTTTCTTACATAAGCTGAATTGGGCAGCTACTGTTCCATTTTTGCTTTAATAATGAGATGTAGAAAAAGTATTGGATTTTCTCCCTGGGTTGCAGCAGTTGAATGCTCGCTGTGGATTCTGAATGGGGAGGGTTTGACGACTGCAGATGGGAGGGGAAAGAGGCCAGCAACACAGATCCCAGGGTGACAAGTGTAATTCAACATGAAAGGTCTGAGCGTTTGGCAGCTTCTCTGAGGAGGGCGCCCTTTGTTTTTCCTTCTCTGGATTCGAGCGGTCTTTCCCAGCCAGAGAAGACAATTCCCTTAATGCAGTTCTAAAGCAGAGCAAGGTCTGACCTGCAGCTAAATTAGCAAGAGAGGGGACTCCACACACTGCAGGAATCAAATGCCAGCCGAGCAATCTCAAATGGCAATCCTGTAATGAGAAGGTTATTGCAGAGGTGGACCTCGCTCCTTGCACATTTTCCCCCCCTGAAAATGAATTTTAGATCTGTTTTATGTTATTCGTAGTCACCAGATATTAGGCGCAATTTAAATGGGACTGGGAGGGATTAAAATGTTAGTAGCAAGATTGAGTACCCCAGGTATTTATCTAGTTAGTTAATATGACATGGGTCCCCAGATTAAACAGAAACACCTATGAAGCTTTAAGACATTTTCTCTTCCCAGTCAGAAGCTGAAAATGATGAATCTTTCCTGGTGGTATTTTAATGTTGCTCTTTATTCATTGCAACCACTGGCCTGAGTTAATGCTGGAAAAGACAGTTATAATGAATCAGAATAGCAGAAACAAGCCAGAGATGCTGTGAATGGAAACATTCTTTGCCAAACTTTTTTGGAAGCGGGACTGCCTAGAAGTTGATTCTGTCCTCACCACCCCCTTCTCTCAGTCCACCGACTCTTGGACTTCAGTTTGGCTCTCCTGACACATCCTTGAAAACCCAGCCAAGATGCTGTCTCCTCCAAGAGCCTGCCTGGACCCCTCCAGAGGAGTCTGGGTGGATCTCTGATGTATTCCCTATGAACCCTGGCTTCCCTCTCACAGATCCTTCCTCATGTATCTGTCTCTTCCACTAGCACAGGGGTATCACTGGATACCCATTGCAGAGCCTGACATAGGTATTCTGTTCATAGAAGCATATTTCCTTTCATTAGGTAATTGTAACAGCCTGAAATGCTTCTGAAATAAGATATTTGGTTATCATGTTACATGTCTCAGGTAACAAACTCAGTTCAGGTCCGAGTTAAGTACGTGCCAAACTGGTGCAGACAGTCGTCTGTACTCTTGTTAGTCTGAACCATCTGGAATTGCTAGTAATTGACTGTCACTGGCTTAGAAAAACGGCAGTTCCATGTGGCTCAATCTATGACTGTGCTGTCTGCATTAACAGATAGCATTCTAATTGGAAAAGATGTGCTTTCCTTCCTACACATTTTAGTTGTTTTGCCAAGTGGGTACAAGCATCTGCATGCTTTTCTTAGGGCAAGCTCAGAAGCTGCTGAGCTTTTGCCACCGCTAATTGATGATATGTGACTGTCCGACACTGGCAGTGATAATTGACGCTGGCTGGTGTTGGTGCGGGAGAGGTGAATGACAGGGCGAGGGAAGCCTGGATCCCGCGTGTCTCTGGTGCCCGTGTCACGCTCAGCACTGTGACCTTTCTGCCTGGGAGATGACTCCTGGCAGATGGCAGTGAGCGAAAGGGCAGCGCTGGCATTAATTAAGTCAAAAAATTAGGCCTGAATAATTTGGGAAGAGAACATTATATTGGTGGTAAATGGGATTTTGTTGGTGGGGGAGGGTACAGAAGGTTTTTGCTTTTGCAGAATTTCCATCATCCCCTGGTTTATACACAGCAAAGAAATTTTCATGTGTTGGAGAAGAACTTTGTGTTTTGGAGGTGAAAGAGGTGAAAGTGAAAGTGAAAGTGAAGTCGCTCAGTTGTGTCCGACTCTCTGCGATCCCATGGACTGTAGTCTACCAGGCTTCTCTGTCCATGGGATTTTCCAGGCAAGAGTACTGGAGTGGGCTGCCATTTCCTTCTCCAGGGGATCTTCCTGACCCAGGGATCGAACCCAGGTCTCCTGCACTGCAGGCAGACGCTTTACCCTCTGAGCCATGCAGGATCACCATAAAGAGGTTAACGTGCCCTTAAAAGAGGGATAATGGGCAAGTATAAGTGCCTTTTGTAAAAATGAGGCTCAGAAGAGTAGAAAGGTGAGCTCAGGAATTAATATTTCCTACACCCTGCTTTTCTGGGTAGAGTGGTCTGATTCTATAATCATTAGCTTGTGAAATCATCTCATCTAAATAAACTGACACTGATCAGAATTGCAGGTAGGAAAGGTGTTTCTACAGCTGTACTTTCCTTTGGAGGGAAAGCAAAGATATGGCCCAAGGATAGCCACTTCCCCTCTAGTCACACATCACTAATCAATGGCAGTACTCCTTCCTGCTGAGCCTGAGCACAGACATGACCTCAGAGTCCCTCTCATCACAGAGCTTGGGTAGCCTTCATGATGAAATTTGTTGACCATTCCTGCCAATATCCCAAAAAGACAAACTGAAAAAAAATTGTGGCAAGCTGACAAGCTGGCTGGCTCAAAAAAAACAAAACAAAAAAAAAAACCCACAAAAAACAAAAAACTGAATTCAAATGAATTTCCCATAGCCTTTCTCTTTATTAGTGGTCTCCTTACAAGTTGTACAGCATTGACATCTTGTGTACTCCAGTATTTGCAGTTTGTTTTTAATCTACTTTTCATGTAAAGCTAAGAATTTAAGGTAGAAGAGCACTAAAGATACTTCACTTGGAATTTCTTTAAAAGATATTTATAAAATTTCAGTGTTTTGAGGATGGGATATTTAACGGTCATTTTTTGTTTCAATTCTAAATACTTGTAGGTATGATTTCTTTTCAAATTGTATTGTCTGTTTATAAGCCAGAAGGATATTGCCTTGATAAATTTTTAAGAATTGACTACTGATACTGAACATTTAAAATACATTTCTCTGAATTTATATTTGTAATTGCTCTGTGTACTATTTTTTTTCTGCTCAGAATAGGTCTATGTGGGACAGTTATTTACTTCTCATTTAATTGTTGAATTCTTCCCTTCCAATAATTGGAAATCAATAGTCATTACTAATTCTAGGTCCTCTTTTTATGGAAACCAATGGAACATTAAATATACTTTAAATTGATTCATACTGTATTGAATCTTCATCTCTTGTTCTCTTTGACGCATCATGCACTTGGCCTCAAATGCATCCACCGCAAGCAGCCAAGCCCTCTACAGTCTAGTTATCGCCTGTGCCTTGAACTCAGACGGCCGGCACCAAACGTAAACTGTACCCGAAATGGAGATGTGGCTGGTTCTTTGGCGCCAGGATCTTTGTTGGCTAAAGTCAAACTATTTTTATGTTCTGTTTGCCCACGGTCCAGAAACTCCACAGTTGTTGGTGTATATATACAGAACTGAATAGATAAGAAAGGCCCTTTCCTGCTGCTCTTGGTCTTGTCCTTCCAAAATGTTCTTTTAGAACTCAGCATGTGGCATGCATCTCCTCATTCTGTTCTATGAAGTTGACATCTCTCAGACCACACCATCTATAAAAGGCATCACGGGGGCTTGTGATTTCTGTAGCCCCTGAATGTCTGGCTCAGATGCACTCCCATGTCTGTTCAGGCATGCTTTGTAGTAACTGAGGCATACACTGGACGCACCTGGGGGCTTTGTGGTCTTCGGCGCACGGCAGGTACTTCTATGGAACCACAAGTGCATGCTCATGGTTGTGGTTGTGATTCTTTCATAGCAACTCTGTCTAAGAAAGGTCATGTAATTTAATGTTTCTTTTCAGCCTACTAGAATTTATATTTACCTTTCTAGTATGAGTTAATGTTCAGGCAACTAGTAACAAAGGGAAGACGTGGTACAAAACCGTAAGTGCCAGAATCCTGCTCTTTCCCATCTCACGTGCTTCCAGGTACTTCATTTACTGAGACCGTGTTTCCAAGTCCTTCTTACAAATGGACCTGTTATTGGCCAAGGCTGCACTTCCCAATAGAAACATTATGTGGGCCACACATGTAATTAAAAATTTTCTAGTGGCCATATACAAAAAGTAAAAAGTTACTCTCCATTTAAAGTTATTACAAAATAATGGCCATGATAATGGCTGTATAATATATCCTATTGCTTATCTATTTTATACACATATATTCTCATAATGTATAAATGAATCATACTGAATCACTATACTGCATATCTTAAACTAATATTGTAAATCAACTATATTCAATAAAAAATAAAAATAAATAAATAGCAACAATAACCCCAGAAAGCCTGGAATGATAAAATTTAGACATAATTTAGATTTTAGTCTTTGTGAGGGTTCTTCTCAAGAACTAGGAAGGCCCAAGTTTAGTCTTATCTTCATATTTTAATTATTGGTCTATTTAAAATTTTTTGTATTATATAGCGCTTTTTACTTTTTCAAATAATTTCCACATACATTCTCTCGCTTGCTGCTCTTTGACAGTCTTGTGAAAGTGGTGGGGCAAATGGCAACAGTCATTTCACTCTTGAGATGAGGAGACCAAGGCACAGTTAAAAGGTGACTTTACTACTTGTATGACAATGACAGTGATATTTGTGTGACATCAGAACCTGGGATTTCTTGTTTTTCTGGGTGAAGTTGCTGAAGTCATGGAGCTTCCCAAAGACAGACGAAAGAGAAGTTGAAAATTTCACTGTTCGGTTGATACACTCCTAAATGAATGAAAGCTGTCATTTCTTAATAGGAGTCTGTGGTTCAGTTACCCCCATGAGGCTCACTGGACCACTCACTGAGCATCAGGCATTCTTCTAAGATCTTTTCATGTGTTGACTTATTTAACCCTCAGAACCCTTTTAAATAAGGAAACTGAGACACAAAGGGGTTAAGTCATTTGCCCAAAGTCACACAGCCAAGAAGTAGCAGAACTTGAATCAACCCAGGCTGACCTTGCTCCAGAGCAGTGTCCACAGCACTGTGCTGTTCTGCCTCGGTGTCTTGTCTAGGATTGTATTCAAGGTCCCTGGTTTTTCTCTAAAACACAAAGGATAATTGGTTTTGGGACACAGTGGTTTGAAACATATTACCCAGTGGGGGTCTTCTATCTAATTCTTCCCTCCCTCTTAGGACTGTCCACAGTAACAAAATGTTATTCATGTAAATACAGTATAAGGTTAAGGAATTTTCCTTTAATGTTCTTTCCCCCACTAATTTATTGTTTTTAACCTTTTATTTAATACATATTGAGTAATAGAATCATGGTCCCTGTGAGAATTTTATTACTTAGGTGAGCAGGGGACAAGAGCATTGTTCAGGGCTGTTGGCAGCCTGTGGTCAGTCATTAGTCCTGGGCAGGTACCAGTTTGCAAGTAGAGTGAGGTGCAGGAGCTGAAGTTTATATTTTAAAAAGAAGACTGTATCTTGGTACTTATTTTCTTATTTATCCTTCTAACGTTTTCTTCTAGTTTCACAAGTTATAATTTCAGAAGTTCTTGCCTTAAGAAATTTATAGACAATAGAGTATTATAAAGAAAATAAAGTCACCTGTAATTTTAACTTTCAAAAATAACTTTGCTTAAAATTGTGAGTGTGTCTCCTTCTTTACCAATCCATCTATTTCCTTCTCTCCTTCCTTCCCATCACCTCTAATGGCATATTATATACTTTTTCACTTAATATTTTGTATTTTACGATATGTTGTTCAATTGCTAAGTCACGTCTGACTCTTTGCCACTCCATGGACTGCAGCATGCTAGGCCTACCTGTCCTTCACTATCTATACATATCTCTCTATTTTTCTATATACATAAGTATTTTGTGACATCATTGAGAATTTTTCATAAAAGTAATGGGTTTATTGAAGAGTCGGTGTTCTGGGTGTACATGTGACATGGTTTTACTTCCCGTCACTGTTTTTAGCTTAAACTCCTCTCCTCCTGGGGTCTCAGCTCTTAATGACATCCTGGTCAGATTCTCCAACTTTCCCATTGCTTTCTCTTACTGTAACAGTCCTGTTTTCAGTTCTTTAAAGCTGAATGAATTGTGTTCATTTCAACACTTCAAGTTTCAAAGCTTTGCTCATTTCCTCTCCAGAACAGGATAGCTCTTTGACCCTAGTGCTGGGAAGCCGGGGTGGCAGTGGGGAGAATGACCGGGCTCTAGTCCTTGTTTCCTGCCCAATCCCAGGCTGTCACTTCAGGTCCTGGGGCAGGAGTACTGTCCTAAGGTGCCTGCTGAGGAGATGGTCTCCACCACTTTCTGGTTCCATCTGATTTGATGGATGTGTCTATTCTGAGTGAGGGGCTATGGATAGTTTCCTTGGGGTGGTATTTGGCTTCATTCTGCCCTCCATCCCTGGGAGCCTCCTGAGAGGGACAGCTGTGTACAGTTTCTCCATGGGCCTGATCTCTAAGCTATCCAGGCCTCAGATGCCTTCTCTTAGGTAAGCCTCTTTTTCCTCAAGAGCCCAGGCCTTCCCCAAATCTTGGTCCCCTTTATGAGGAGCCATAGGAATTGCTGAGGGTGACTTTTGCCTTCTCCAAGGCCACAGAACACTCTTATAAATGGACCCGCCCTGCTGGCTTCCCTAAGAGGTTGCACTTTGGGCTCTTTGAGCCTTACTATCTTGGCTACTCCAGTAGGCACCTCCTCCTTTAGAAGTCTCCCCATCAGACTCAGCACCATTTCCAGCGCCCACTGTGTCTGGATCTTCAGAGAGCACGTGCTGACCCTCCCACAGTTCTCCCTGGCTTCAGATGCAGCTGTTGGCTGCTGCATCTCAGCAACCTTCCTGCAGGGAAGCAAGATTCTCAATTCTCCTCCTTCAGGACATCCTGCAACCCTTACAGGTTTTCCTTTGGAGCTTCATCTTTTGGCTTTGGGCAGGAAGGAGCATCCTGCAGAAGGGGAGGAGACAGCATCTCAGCATGAACTCAGCACCTCACCCAGAGGCTAAGGATGGTCCCACCTTGCCAGCTGTCTTCATAGGGACATTGGGAGGGAAAAGCTGGGAGGAGAAGGGCTGATTCTGCTGCCTCTGTGTAAACCAGATGAGACAACGTCTGGCTTCTGACTTTGTGTGGCTGCTCTGTGGTCCCTTTAGAAAATCAGGGTGCATGGTACCTTGGTTTTCAGCTGTGGGCACAGTCACCAACTCGAGCTCTGGAAATAGTATGAATCTGGCACGTAGGCATTAGTTTTTATTACTACATATTCACTTATGCATATAGCCTAATTGACTGACTTTGGGCTCTCCAGACCTGAGACAAGGACTTGGGTGTGGCAGTATTCAGAGCTGATCCCAACAACCACAGTTGATAAATGGGGAAAGTGAGGCAGGGAAGGGAGTACACTGATGAGAGTATCACGGGGTCACCAGCGGGGGTTGGGGCAGGGCAGTCCTGCTGGAGATCCACAGAGACACCATGTGGAATGTCCGTGGTCTCTCACCACACACTCCTTGAAGTGACCCTCTGGGAGTGTTGACTCCCTGGCCCTTCTTGGGTGCCAGAGAGAGCTGTCTGACAAAAAAGCAAGAGAGACAGAGGCACCGGAGATAGGAAACTGCCAGGGGCTGGGAATTCTGTATCAACAGCTGGTGAACTTAGTGGGAAGGGCAGGCCTGGGACTTGGAGCAGGACACTGGGGTAGATAATCAGCCACACTAATTAAATGGATGGATAATATTGGACATTTAAGTTGTATCCTTTTAATTTTGCTATGATGAATCAGCTGTAATGAATAGACCTATTTTTATGTACATATTTAGAATTCGTTCTGAGATGTTGAATTTCCTTTGTGGAAAGGCATGGCATTTTGAATTTATGTCTTGGGGAAGCTTAGCTTATGGACTCAAACTTAATGTGAGTAACAGTGAAATTTTTTGATAAAGATTCCTCAGGCAATCCTACTCTCAAGTATTGGGGAGATGGCTTCATCTTGCACCCATTACCTTCTGTCAGTGTAAGTAGTGGAGCTTTGACAAACGCCCCCGCCCAAGTGCAGAAGTTAAAGCTACGTGTGTGGCATGTATTTCTCACCATTGGATTCTCTTTAGCTGTTATCCAGTCTCCAAACAGAACTGGTAGAAAATAATGCACATGGGTGACACAGAAGTATAGGAATGAGAGAAATTTAAAGAGGCAGCCCTTAGTAGAAACAGAACAAAAGAAAATCCATTTAGCAAAAATTAATTGAGCACTTATTGTATGTAAGGCTGTAGGCTGTCGTAGCTGTTGGGGGGATGCCAAGGTTGGGCAGTGTGATCTTGACACTTGAAGAGCCTCAAACCTCGCTGAGGGAGTTTCTGGATTGTTCTGATATAGAAGGTCATCTGAGTCAGAGATCAGTTGACTAGAATGTCTTAAGGCTGCTTTGCAAAATGTGGCACACAGTGTCTGCCGGTCTCTGGCGGGTTTCTTGTAACAGACTCAGAGGAAGGGAGATCTTTCAGGAGAAAACACCATAGTAATGCTTAGGAAGAGTCCTCAAAACCCGCCGAGCTTATCTTGGCAAGCCTCTTAGAAAGAGGGGGGCTTTTTTTGCTGAGTCCCTTAATTGCAGTTCTACTTCATTATGGATATTAATGATCCAGCATTTCTAACTGTTAGGAAATGAACTGAGCTGGAATTATGGTCCATAAGCATGATACATTTTTAAATAGATTCAAATGATAATTAGGATATGCATGCACATTGGGGTCTAAGACGAAAGGCAAGCCTTTCAGTTTTACTGAATTAGCTGAAATTAAACCTGGAGTTTGCCAAGCAGCTTCTCTCATTCACTCTCCTAGGCTGTCATAGCCTCGCCAGCTGCACTAGGTGTCACTGTGTGAACTTCTACTGAATGAAAGGTAAAATGGAAAAGGAAAAGAGAAAAAGGTGACACTTTTACATTCAGCATTCCTCTCCCCAGTTATTTCTTCTTAGTGTTGGCTATTTTTAAGACTGTGGAACACATGCATATACACACTTTCAAATGACAAGGTTGTCAACTAAGAATTTTCTCTGACTTTGGGGATTATTGTCTCTTAAGGATAGCTGAAAAGAGCGCTGTTTGCACATATGTTCAGGGGCCTCGTGGAAAAAGACATGAGATTTTAGTTTTTTAAAAATTAAGCCTTGAATGGCTTGTCCTGAGGTTTACTGTTATTTACACAAAATTTTATCTTAAGGGCATTTTCTTCTTTTAAAGGAAAGAGAAAGGATAGGGATGAAAAGCACAGTTAAAGAATAGAGTAGTAATGATACAATGAGTAGAAATATTTTGACTTTGAAATTCCCCAAGTGAAAACTCATTTTCAAATATTTTATTTTGTTTCAGCTGCGATCTTGTTTCCTTCCAACATATCCCACGCAAACATAATTGAAAATTTTGTGGTCCTGTGGCTGTGATCCGATATTTGTAACACATAATGTTGTCTTGTACCCCTGTGTCTGACTTCAAATAGGAGAGATCTTTAGTCTATGTGATAATCCTATAACTGGAAGCTGCGCTTGGGTCAGTGTAAGGACCAGCACCGCACTTGCTTTGTACAAAGCCTGTGGACAGTTCAGATGTGCTGCTGCTGAAGAAGAAACACAGATACACCCTCTAGACACACCATAAATCGTCACTGTCCTTCAAGACTATATGATTTTTCCTTTGCCTAAAAGCCTGGGGTCTTTCATTCTCTGTTAAGTAACTCAGTAGCATCTTCCCTTAAAAATATATGGCCTATAATCAATTAGGGCCTGGAGAGATTGTTACTTTATATTTTGTGCAGTGCCTGCAGCATTTTGTAGTGCCAATGAATATTTTATAATAATAGCTGCATGCCAGCTATATAGTATGTGTCATAGATAACCTTTATTTTTCAGGCAAATGGTGGAGCTGCACCTCATTTTTTTGATACCTGTGGCTTGCATGTTCTTCATTTCTGTAAAATTGTGACAGCTGGGAGTCTGCAACCTTTTTCTCAATCAAATGATGTCCTTTAGACTGAGCAGTACAAGTGTGATGCAAAACTATAGAGTTAGCAGACATGTATTGGAAATGGAAGTCAAACTTTAATTTAAGAGATACTCCTGGTGGCTTTATGGTTATAATAGTGATTGCTGACACTTAACTACCATTACCTATATACTGTTCTATGGGGCTTCCCTGGTAGCTCAGCTGGTAAAGAATCCGTCTGCAATTCAGGAGACCTGGGTTCAATCCCTGGGTTGGGAAGATCCCCGGAGGAGGGCATGGGAACCCACTTCAATATTCTTGCCTGAAGAATCCCCATGGACAGAGGAACCTGGAGGGCTATACAGTCCATGGGGTCACAAAGAGTTGGACACAACTGAGCAACTAAGCCCGTATATTGTTCTATGCATTTTCTATATGTTGACCCACTAATCCTCACAGCAAACTAGTAGGAATTACTATTATCTCCATTTTGCAATGGTGGCACAGAGAAGTTAGGTTACTTTTCTGTGTCATATATCATGTACCTGGTAGGTGGCTGAGCTGGGGATTTAAGTCCAAGCAGTCTGGCTTCAGAGAGCATGCTCATTCAGAAAATCTGGGCTGTGGGATCTCTTTTATGAACCTCTGACCCCAGGGGTATTTTCAGATGCTTTGCAGCTTCTAATATAACCTCTCTGGGCTTCAAGGTCCTGACAGCTGGAAGAACTGGGATGGCTAGATTACTTCTCAGAGCTTCCTCTCTCAAGAATTCTATGATTCTGTAGTCTGTGAGAGGTGTCCAGGGTGTTCATTGTAATATTCTAGATGTGGATTGGAATCTGGGTACAGTGGGGCCAAGGAGAGAGTCAAAGATGTCCTCTTGAATGTCTGGAAGTATGGTAATGTCACTAAGGGAAACAAAACAGGAAGGTCAGTCTGGTGAGGTCATATTTGCTTTTTATGTAAGTTTAGTTTTTGGTGGTGAACAAATACCTCAGTGGTTTAATGAGGCAATAGTAATATGGTTCCAGAACAGCGTTTCTTAAACCCTGGCTTCCAGACCACATGCATCAGAATCACTTGAGTGCATGTAAGATGGAATTTCTGAGTTCCTTTTCAGAACTATTGAGCTAGAAACTTGGATGGGATCCAGGAATATGCATTTTATCAGGCTTTCTAGGAGGTACTTGTGGGTCACCAGTTGAGAACGTGAGGGGCAGCAGTTGGTGATATCAATTCAAGAGCCACAAAAGACTAAGAGTTCTGAGAGCGGCAAGAGTGTATGAGAGTGTGAGGTCCAAGCTCATACTCAAAAGGGAGGCCAGTGAGAGGAGAGTGGGGAAATGGAAGAGGGGGAGGGTCAGGACTGGGTGAGGAAGACAGGGACCAGGACTGCCACTTGTCTTAGAGGACATGGAAGAACTATTTCAGTTGAGGGAGGAAGACAAATGGAAAACAATTTAGAGAATTAGGAGTGAGTGGGCGGTGATAAAATGTAGACATGAAAATGAGGATTTAAATAAGATGGCGATGCGAAGGGGCATCATCACAAGAGATGGTTTGTCAAGGTAAGGAAAACCTGTGCTTGTCAGAAAGCCCTTTAGAGTCACATTCTTACGGAAGGAGATGCTGTTTTGGGCCACGTAAGGTGGCTGTGGGTACAGGGATCTGTGTTTGTACCCTTGCCCATGTTGTCCTTTCATTAGAATTGCTGGGGGGCAGAGATAAGGGAATTATTCCTTGTCATCTTTAGTATTTTGATGCTGGGTGTTGGAGACCACCCTCAAGGACTTGAGATACTACCATTCACCTCAGTGGTGTCTGTGTAGGCTATAAAAGGACTCCCTAAAGATATCCACATTCTAATTTCTGGATCCTGTAAATGTGACCTTACATGACCAAAAAATCAACCAAGCAAAGGAAACCCCACAAAACAAACAAAAAAAGAAAAGAAAAAGAAAAAAGCTTTCTTGGTGACTCAGATGGTAAAGAATCTGTCTGCAAAGCAGGAGACCTGGGTTTGATCGCATGGTCAGAAATATCCTCTGGAGAATGGCATGGGAACCCACTCTGGTATTCTTTCCTGGAGAATCCCACGGACAGAGGAGCCTGGCAGGCTACAATAAATGGGGTCGCAAAGAGTCAGACATGACTGAGCAACTTTTACTTTCTTTTAGATGCAATTCATTGAGTATCTTGAGCTGGAAGAGTATTTTATATTTTCTAGGTGAGCCCTACATGCAAATACACATGTGTTTAAATAAGAGAGAGGCCAAGGGTGATCTAACATACACACACATGCACACACACATGCACATGCAGAATAGAGGAGTTTCCAATGTGACCATGGTGGCAGAATCTGGAGCGATGTGACCCTAGCCAGGGAATACCATTAGTGTCCAGAAGCTGCAAGAGACAAGAAACAGCGTCTCCCTTAAAGTCTCTAGAGGGAGCATGGCCCCACTGACACCTTGATTTTAAGTCTGTAGAAGTGACTTAGGACCCTGAGAATTGTGAGAGAATAAACGTATGTTGTTTCAAGCCACCAAGTTTGTGGTAATAGAGTGTCCCATTTGAGAAAAGATAACATGATGTACAAAGAAAGGATTATTTTTTATGTTCCCCCAGCCCAGCACCACCTTTATTTCTAGATGGGTTAACAATAACATCCTTAACAAAGGCACTTTTAAGTGCTCCATCTCTCACTGTCTTCTTGACAGTTTGGAAGGAATTAAAGCACTTTGCTTTCCCCACAGTGACTAATGGGGCTTGCTGTGCTATTTTAGAGCAGTGTTTTACTGTACTTTTTTTGGGGGGGGGAGGTAAATTGTGGAACTCATTACTGTAATACTTGAACAAATTTAAACACCTAACTCACACTCCTCTTTTATTCCTTTCTCCCGTGTGACTAACTGTAGATACTGCATAATGAAACCAAATAAACTCCATGAAGTGTGTAATACCTACTTAATTCTGTCCCTGTTCTCTAAATTGAGAATTTCCCTTTTCTTTCTGACTAGAGTCAGTCATTTCACACATACAATAACGCCCATGTATCTACTGTTAGTACCTGAACTTAATAAAGATGGAACTCAAGTCTGGTTAGATTGTCTGGAGACTTAGTGATGAATGGAAACTATGTTAGTGTAAGGTGGCTCAGCTGGTAAAGAATCTGCTTGCTGATGCAGCTTTGATCCCTGGGTGGAGAATATCTCTGGAGAACTCACTTCAGTATTCTTGCCTGGAGAATCCCATGGACAGAGGGGCCTGGCCAGCTACAATCCATGGGGTCACAAAGAGTCAGCCATGACTTAGCAACCGAGCACATATTGACATGTTAGTGTAAAGGTATGAAGTAGAACTTAAAATGATTAAGTGGTGATCTGATTATGGTGATGGGTCTTTACCTTCATGCAGAGTTACTCTGAGGGAAACAAAGACACACAAAAGTGATTACAGAGATAAGTACACACAAACATACACTGTCAGAACATTTAAAAAGACAGGTAACAAATGATATTCAAGTTTTTTCCTTAGGCTGCCAATAAGCGATGAACTCATTGTCAGTGGTAGGTAAACAATTTGGATTGAATGTCAGTCGGTTTAAAAATCTCATGTTTGTGTGTAAAAAGACTGGTGTCTTACTTACCTTGTACCTCTAATATATAATAGTACACTCACACTACTATACTGCAGTATATGGAGTATACTACAATACTTCATATGCAGTATTTTCTCTCTTACATATGAAACTTGAAGGAGAAAAGTGAAAATCAGAATAATATTTAGTTGTTACAAACTAAATATCATGCAGATCAAATTACTATTTCTTAGAGATTAACAGTCCTACTTTAAAATTTTTTAACCAATCATCTTAACTTTTAAACGAGATATTTTTGAGGTTCACTTTTGTCTTAATTCTTTCTTTTATAATTTTATGATGTACCTGGTCCAAGCCAAATTGGACTGAAGTCCTGACTGTATTTTAAGCAAGCCTATTCTTACAAGCTTACCCATTTGATTTTAATGGTTGGGAAGGCTGAAATTATGAGTTAAGAAGAAGGAGCTGACTGAGTATTCATGCATTCAGCCCTGAACCCTTTTAAATTTACTCATCACTATTCAGAAAGCATAATTCATGTCTCCATCAAGAAAGCAATTGCTAGGATAAATTTTCCAAAAATGTGGGAGGAGGAAAAAAACCCTAAAATGAATGTATGTCTGAGAACTCCATATGCTTAAATCACCAAGACTCCATCTTTTTTTTGATTACCTTTGTATCCCTAAAGCCAAAGTAATTCACCAAATAAAAATGGTCTTTCAGCTTTCTCTGTCTGATTCAGATAGCTCTCTTTTTGCATCTCTTAAGTGGTTCCTACAGATTTGCCGCATAAATGCCTAACTTTTCTTCCCCTCTAGCTCCATTCTGAGTGGAGCTGTGCAGTCTATGGACTACTGTGATTGGACTCATGCAGACTTCGGGTAGCTCTTTGATTGTGATTTCAGGCTCTCAAACCAGGAATGCTCCCTGGCTTGGTTCACCCTTTCTGCATAAACTACACACTGACAATGAAAGGAGAAATACAGACACTGGTGCCCACGCTTCACCCGTGTATCGAAGTTAGAACTAGCAGATCCAGGTGGGCAGCCTGTAATTGTAAGATGCCATAAGTGAAAGAAAGACCCTTCCATGAAAAAAAATATTACAGGAAGGTCTAATCCAGCATATTTTTTCTCCCAATGAGAAATGTGGAAATACTGCATGACTGGATTGACTGACTTAAGTGAAAAAGGTCACCAGGCCCTAACATTGTGGGTCCAGAACATGAATATCCTGAGCTGTTTTGCGTGCTCGCTGAGGGATGCCCCCACCTTGTCAAGCCCCCTTTCATTCCTCCACCCAGACAGCTGCTCTGGCCACTCCTGAGCAGCCTCAGGGATCATCATCATCATGCAGACAGAAGAAAAGGCCCTCACGAACCCTCCAGGCACCTGAGGGTCTTATCGGCAAGGATTTCTAGGCTCCTGAATACACACAGCATTATCTGGAAGGAGGAAGGTGGGTGGGTCTCAGGTGGGCTCTCCTTATGGGCTCACAGATATTTCCTTTGAGGGATGTTACAGCCAAAAGCCTACAGATCAGGGGCCTCTAAGTACTGGGGCTTAGGGCAGGTCCCCTGAATCGCTGGGTGGCAGTACTGCAAAGATAACTGTTTTCTGGATTAGAGATGTATTTTTTGCGTTATTTGTCATTTCTCTATATCCTTTCTTGTTATTTTCCCTCCTTTCTTTCTTTCTCACTCTTTCTCACTATTCTTCAATGCCCCTTCCTCTTCATTCCTTGATATTTAACAGTTTCTTGTTTGAGAATCCTGCAGTTGCGATGAATACAGAAGGTTTAGCCTGAGCTCTTTCTCACCAACGTGCAGCTCTCGAGTTTCGCATTCAGTCAGCAGCTCAGGTGAACCAGGGAACAGAAGGAAGTCAGCTGGTGTAGTTTGGAGACATTTTTCCAACATGCCCCATAAGACATTTCTTTTGGTCTTTAGTTTCCAAGTTGGATGAACCTAGATTCTCCCATCTGCCACGTTGCCCTTTGTTATTAATAAACTTCCTTTTTATTGGCTCAGGCTCTAATGGCACAGAGTCTGCTTGACAACATGCACACGCTGGGCCTATACATTTTTAGGGGATAGAAGATTTAAGATGTGTGGTAGCAGGAATGGAAAGCCTTCTACTTTATTGCAATAATGAAAGGGAAGCAAAACTTCTGTAGCACAAAAATAATAAAAGATTTAATTTCTAAATACTCTGAGTATGGTATTAAACCATGAGGTGGCATAAGGCCAGGACATATTGGGATAAGCAGGAAAAAAAGAAAAGCACAGACATTGCATATTTTGGCTTTTTTATGACTAGCTAAAAAATGTATCAGAACAAAGCATTATAACTTTTGGACACTGTTATTCAAAGTCTACAGACTTGTGCTAACACAGTAGCCACTACCCAAATATGGCTACTGAGTCCTTGAAATATTGCTAGTCTTAACTGGGGTAAACCATATTAATAGAAATTGTTATTCTCCTTGAACATAAATAAATAGACTATCACCATGTCTCCAGTTCCTGACCTTAACAGTGACCTTGGATGCAAGCAGATAGTGACGTCACTCAAGAAGGGTCTGCCGGTTGATTTTTCCAGCTAAAGGTGCATAAAGGTGGTAGCTAGATGTACTGATGCACCAAACCCAGAGATCAATTGAAATTTTTAATGCTTTACTCATTCCAGCACTTGTGAGATTTTGCATATTTAAGACCAGGGCTGGTGATATGTTTAATAACTAGACTTAAGTTCTAGGGCAGTCTTGGCTCTTTATATGGTGTTGGGCAAATCAATAAACATTTTGGGTTTTATTTCCCCTCTGAGATGAGGGATATGAATGAGATGATTGTTTGAATAGTCTCCAGCTCTGAAATTCCACATGATGAATTTCCATAGAAGGCTGCGTTTCACTTCGGCTACAACCTGCCTGAATCTTTCTCATCCATTGTCATATGAGAAGGCAGAGCCCTAAGAGTGAGTGTTTTGTGTTACAGGAGGTAAGAGTTTTGGCTCATGGGTTAATTGTGGAGATAACGGAAGGCCAGATCAGGGCATCATACAAATAAAGGGCTTAAAGCTTCAGGATGCTGTGTATCAGCAGAGTTCTAAAGAGGAACTCTGCTATCTTCCAGTTTATATCTATGAAGTAACTGTGTGTGTATATAGTTTCTCCCCTCTTGCTTCTATTATATATTGTGACGTTTTTCCTTTGAATGCAGAGGCAGGATAAGACAAATTAGGAATTACCCTTCACTTTGGACAGTGAACTAAATGGATCATGGCAGGAAATGCATGAAAGACATTTAGGGAGAGAAAAATAGAAAAGAGGTTCAAGGGTAAAGTGACAGGTCCTTGAGACTCACCAAGAAGTGCTGTTCAGTTTCAAAGATGACGGCATTACTGCAAAGGATGCGTACAAGAGTCTTTCGAAGAGGACAATTTCTCTCAAAATGTGTGGAGATAAATTTCTCAATAGCCCTGAATTTTTGGCACCAGGTGGCCTTCTCAGTATTTCAATTTACTTTTATAGACACTTCCTGATGAAGACCTATTCCCTTTTCTTTATTGTTTATAATGGGTTGTTCAAATATCTGAATGCACAGTGACCAGGCATCTGAATCAGCAATACTCTTAATAATTCTTAAACAAACTCTGCTGATAGGAGATGTAAGCCATTAAAAAAAAAAAAAAAAAAGGCTTCCTTGGTTTGGAGGAGATGGGATGAGGTGGGGAGAGTTGCTTCTATTTGGTAATTGACAAAGAAGGACCGGTGGTTGGCTGAGCATCTATATAGCTAGGGAGGGAAGAGATAAAACTTTTCAAGACTTTCATTTATCTTGTTTTTCGGTGTTAGAGTTCTTGAAGAGTTCAGGTATAATCACAGCCTTCTGTTGCAACAGGAAGCACCATCTGCTGAAGCATTCTGTAAGCAATATAACATCTCTCCAGAGATAGTTTAGCATTCAATTCACAAAGAAGGATGGCAGAGACTTGTAAACAAAAGGAAACAACTGAAGCAGTGAAGAATGGGCTGTGCTCTAAACATTCAATATGTTTCTTTATAGCTGAGAAAACTTGTAATGCTACAAAACCCTGACTGAATTCTCTGATGTATTAATTGTTTTGTTTTGTGTGTGCGTTTTTTCTTTTTAAAACTCCAGGCTTTGAAACTGCCTTTTCTAAACCACCCTGGTTTTTGTTGTGATTTTTGTTTTTGTTTCTTCCAGGATAAGCCATTTTTCTCATGGATCAGCTGGGTCATGAGTTACTGGTAAATGAAAAAAATTTTTTGAACATTTTATAAAGGCTGTACTTTGTATATAGCTTTGTGTTTGGGAAAGAAATACTAATGGCGCATCATCAAAGACTGGCAACATTCGGCACTGTAGTGTGAAATGGGGTCTTAGCAGAAGAGCTTTCCATTTTAAAGCTTTGTTATTTTGTCATAGGAAAAGCAACAAACAGTCCCCAAATTTCTATAGATACCAAATTAATTGAAAACACTGCATTGTACCCTAAAGGACAATCCTTTGGAAACTAATTTGCATTGTTAAAAGATCAAATGTCTAAGATGAGTGGCCTCAGTTTTTCTGTACTCCAAATAGTCTCTAATACCAGGGGTGGGTGGAATTGCTAATACTGTAAAGAGAGACAATATCAACCTTTTGATTTAGTTGACTGATTCATGTTGATGTTTGGTACAAACCAACATGATTCTGTAAAGCAATTACCTTCAATTAAAAATAAAAAAAATTACAAAAAATTCTATAATCAGAAAAGTGAAAGAGAAGTTGCTCAGTCGTATCCGACTCTTTGCAACCCCATGGATGGTAAGGGTCCATGGGATTTTCCAGGCAAGAATACTGGAGTGGGCTGCCATTTCCTTCTCCAGGGTATCTTTCCAACCCAGGGATGGAACCCGGGTCTCCTACATTGCAGACAGACACTTTACCATCTATAATCAGAGTCGGAGTTAAAAACTTGACTGTGAGTGAATAAATGGTTTGGAGGTAAGTTTTGATTAGTAAAAACCCTTCTCATTTAGCTTCTTTCATTAGGTACAGAGACTTGGAAGATTTTGATCTTTAGTTGCAAATTTCCCCCAAATATTCAATATCTTAACTTATGGCATAAGTGACTGAGAAAAATTTATAGTAGCATTGACCATTATTTAAAATCTTCACCTCAGAACCTAGATTGCTAATGTCCTAAATTGTAAAATTACAGGGAGAAAAAAACAACTTAAATGTCTCCTCCCTCAAAAACAAAATTCTCATTGCTGTATCATTATATAAATTAATGATATTGGGTGTGTTCATGCACATGCATGCATGCACTACACTTCAATAATTGTTTTGTCTATAGTCTTTATTGCCTTGTAAAAATTAAATTGTCATAATTAAAACAAGTTACGTTACTTTCCACTTCTACTCCCTTGATAGATAATAGATCGCTACCATTTTTTTGGTGGATCATTAGGTACTACAGATTGTTTTCCCCTAGATCTGTTGGTTTACTGCTTTAAAAAGAATTAATCACCTGTCTTACCACTTCCCTTGTTACTCTGCTGGCTTTCACTTGGGGAGAACTCTTTTCTTTTTAGAATCACAGGATGTCTGGGGAGGACCCCAGACAATACCCCTCTCCTGGTCTGAGTAAAGGAACTATGCAATATTGTTTACAGAGTCCAGGGAGGTGTTCTGTTGTCTATTTTAGCTGGTTAGCAAAGCATTTTCTATGGTTCTGTATCCTTTTGACAACCTTGTGCAGTGATTGCTATTGGAGACCAGCTTGGTCTGGTTGAGAAGTAAACACTTGGCAGCTTTGCTTTCTGTCCTGCCTGATTCCTGCCTTTGTTGCTTGTCTGCCCTCTATAGGTGTGTGAACTTAAAACTCCTGGCCTATTTGCAGGCGTGTTAGTCATTTATTATACAGCAGAGCAGGATTTAACTGTTCCTTAATGACATTATGAATACTCACACACACACACACAGACACACATCTAGACATGTATACATTATCCCATGATGTGAACGTACAGCTTTATTAATGTATAGCATATGTTTCATCACAGTGGTTGCTGATCTTCATTAAAAATTGTGCGATTATAGAAATTAAAAAAATCTCATATAAAATATTATCATTTGTGTAGCTATGAGAGAATAGGCCCCCAAATAGCATTCATTCATTCAGTATTTTTTGTAGGCTTGTTGAGCATCCATTCTATGTTGGATATTAAGTTCTGGAACTATAATAATACTACACTGATTTCATATCGGTGATCACTTTATAGTTTTTGTTGAAAAAGGCAGTGGGTGATAAAACTGACAGTGTTGTCAGGGGGTTAGCATTAATCTAGGACATGGTGGGGTGGTTTATATTCCCAGATTCTTTTGTCTAATGTCACTTGCTAGGAGATAGTCTTTAGTTAGAACTTATGGATGCTTAGCTCAATATGTGTTCCTAAGTCTAGTTGCTTGACTAACTGTCTGTGAGTCATTGATTTCTCTGAATTCTTCTATTTTGGCTTGTTATTCCTGGCTTTGAGTTCTGAGTGTCCTGATGATGGGAGTGGGAGAGACCCTTGGTATCTCCTTGTGGAGGAGAGGTGTTTAGTACCGGTAGCCTGATTTGCAGAAAGACCTCCCTGAATGGTAGTCTGACACTTTTTGTGAAAGGTTGTTAAACATCCCTCTCACCCTAACGTAATACTGGTGTGGAAGAATCATAGCCCCCCAAAGATGTCCAAATCCTAATGCCCCATACCTGTTAATGTGTCAGCCTGTGTTTTGTCTCGTCTTTGTGCTTCGATGGCACCCCACTCCAGTACTCTTGCCTGGAAAATCCCATGGACGGAGGAGCCTAGTAGGCTGCAGTCCATGGGGTTGCACAGAGTCGGACACGACTGAGTGACTTCACTTTCACTTTTCACTCTCATGCATTGGAGAAGGAAATGGCAACCCACTCCAGTGTTCTTGCCTGGAGAATCGCAGGGACGGGGGAGCATGGTGGGCTGCCATCTATGGGGTCGCACAGAGTCGGACACGACTGAAGTGACTTAGCAGCAGCAGCATCTTTGATTAAGAAATGAGAATAATGATATCATGAAAAGTGAAAGTGAAAGTCTCTCAGTTCAGTCACTCAGTCATGTCCGACCTCTTTACAACCCCATGAACTGCAGCACGACAGGCTTCCTTTTCCATCACCAACTCCTGGGGCTTGCTCAAACTCATCATCGAGTCAGTGATACCATCCAGCCATCTCATCTTCTGTCGTCCCCTTCTCTACCTGCCCCCAGTCCCTCCCAGCATCAGAGTCTTTTCCAATGAGTCAACTCTTCGCATGAGGTGACCAAGGTATTGGAGTTTCAGCTTTAGCATCATTCCTTCCAAAGAATACCCAGGACCGATCTCCTTTAGAATGGACTGGTTGGATCTCCTTGCAGTCCAAAGGACTCTAAAGAGTCTTCTCCAACACCACAGTTCAAAAGCATCAATTTGAACAGAAAGTTGCTCAGTTGTGTCCAACTCTTTGTGACCCCATGGACTATACAGTCCATAGAATTCTTCAGGCCAGAATACTGGAGTGGGTAGCCTCTCTCTTTTCCAGAGGATCTTCCCAACCTAGGGATCAAACCCAGGTCTCCTGCATTGCAGGTGGGTTCTCTACCAGTGAAGCCCAATGATACCATAGATAGCTCTGAATAAAGCTGAGTCAGCAGGGATCACAGACCCTCAGATGCATAGCTTTTATGTCCAAGTCTGTCCATCCATTTTTTTCTAGACTCCAAAGTTCTGAAAAATACTTTTCTGTTGTGTGAACTTGTGAGACTGGCCTCACATCCAGGTCTTTTGAGTCTCTGTCCAGTGTCCTTTATATTCTATCACAGTTGCTTCTAGGTGGACTGGAGCTGCCCAGGAGCAGGAGCCTGTGGTGAGACTGCCTTAAGGGCTGCTGTCCTAAATGAGCCGATAACCTCAGGTTTGGTTAACATCCTTCCACATTGGTGCTTCCATTATTAAGGGCAGTTAAGAGTTTTCTGGGTATCTTCTCTATTCTTTTAGGTTGCAGGGATACCCAGAAAGGGGTATCATGCTATGCGTCTCATAGTGAATGACTTCTCATTGCTTGTTGAAACGCAGAGAAGAATGAGGGCCTTCAAATCAAATTGCTCTCATAGGCTATTTCCCTCACCCTTCTGTCCATCCCATATTAGTCATCCTTTCTGAAATGTAAAGCAAGAGAAGTACCTGGGCATAATAATGTTGAATTAGCGATTCTACCCAGAAGATTTAGGTAGGCTATGCAGAAATGTCTTCTTGTCTTTTTTGTGGGGGGAGGGGAGGAGGGAAAATTATTTACTTATTGGAGTATAGTTGATTTGCAATGTGATAGTTTCAGGTGTATAGCACAGCAATTCATACACACACACACGTATGATTGGATTGGCCAAAAAGTTCATTCAGTTAGTGAATATGTTGCTCAATCAAGTTCTTGGCGAAAATGAAAAGTGTGTCTTTTAGTTTTACTTAAAACCAAATGAACTTTTTAGCCAACCCTATGAATAGTTATGACCAATCTAGATAGCATATTCAAAAGCAGAGACATTTTGCCAACAAAGGTTCGTCTAGTCAAGGCTATGGTTTTTCCTGTGGTCATGTATGGATGTGAGAGTTGGACTGTGAAGGAGGCTGAGCGCCGAAGAATTGATGCTTTTGAACTGTGGTGTTGGAGAAAACTCTTGAGAGTCCCTTGGACTGCAAGGAGATCCAACCAGTCCATTCTGAAGGAGATCAGCCCTGGGATTTCTTTGGAAGGAATGATGCTAAAGCTGAAACTCTAGTACTTTGGCCACCTCATGTGAAGGGTTGACTCATTGGAAAAGACTCTGATGCTGGGAGGGATTGGGGGCAGGAGGAGAAGGGGACGACAGAGGATGAGATGGCTGGATGGCATCACTGACTCGATGGACGTGAGTCTGAGTGAACTCCGGGAGTTGGGGATGGATAGGGAGGCCTGGCGTGCTGCGATTCATGGGGTCGCAAAGAGTCGGACACAACTGAGCGACTGATCTGATCTGATTTGGGCTTTTCCGGTGGCTCAGTGGTAAAGAATCTGCCTGCCAATGCAGGAGATGCAGGTTTGACCCTCGGGTCAGGAAGATCCCCTGCAGAAGGGAATGGCAACCCACTCTAGTGTTCTTGCCTAGAACCTCCTCCACGGACAGAGGAGCCTGGTGGGCTACAGTCCAAGGAGTCGCTAAAGAGTCATATACGACTTAGTGACTAAACAACTACATATATATGTATTCTTTTTCAGATTCTTTTCCCTTAGAAGTTATTACAAAATATTACGTATAGTTCCTGTGCTATACAGTAGGTCGTTGTTGGTCTTGCTGACTTTTTAATGAGGGAATTCCAAAACCCATTGTCATCTCTGAACATTTTTGTTCGTGTCTGAATCCTTGAAAGCACTCATAGGTTTGCTTCCAAGTCCCAGCACCTCCTCTTTCAGTGTTGTTGAATTTAGGGACATTCAAGTGCAAAAGTTAAATGAGTTTCTCACACATGCTAGTTAGTGACCCAATTCCCCATGTTAGAGATCTTGGCCTAGAGTCTAGGTCTTTGACAGAGTTGTTGGTGGATTTGGTGAAAGAATTTTCCATGGTGGTCATTAAAGTCCACGAACAAATTTTTAGAAGCAAATTTTTTAGCAACATTAGAATTGGAAACCAACATACCTGGAGAACTATGCATTAAACCACTGATTTATAAAGAAGGTCTCCAAGTTCTTATTTAGAAATAGAGGAATTGTTTACAGAGATCCAGAAAACTGTCAAAAATGTTTATTTTTCAAAATCATAAGCAGTTTTTAAATTAAAAAGTACTTGTAAAGCCATGTGCTAGGCACTGTAACACCCTATGAAGTGGGTTCTCTTATTATTCCCATTTTACATTTGAGGAAATGAAGGCATAACCAGGTTATATAACTTTTTTCTGTGGTCATGTGACTTGTAATGGCAGAGACAGGATTTGAACCTAGGCCATATGGCTCCAGGGAACAATTATTAAAACTACATTATTCTGCCTCATAAAGACAGATATCAAGATGAAAGCAAAATCAACAGATTTGCCATTATTAAAGGCTGACTGCTAAGGTCTATTGGGTCACACAGAGTCGGACACAACTGAAGCGACTTAGCAGCAGCAGCTAAGTCATAGTGGTGGAAGCATATGAGGGGGAGAGAATTTAAAACACTTCAGAGTATTTTTCCAAAGTAAACAAAAATAGTATCTCAGAAAGATATCTGCATCCCCATGCTCATTGCAGCATTATTTATAGTAGAAAAGATATGGAAACAACCGAAGTATCCATTGATAGAAGAATGGATAAAGAAATTGTGTGTATGTGTGTATTTCAGCCATAAAAAAGAATAAAATCTTTCCACCTGCAACAGTATGGATGGACTTTGAAGGCATTATGTCAAGTGAAATAAATTGGACAGAGAAAGACAAATCCTTTATTATCTCACTTATATGTGGAATCTAAAAAAACCAAACCAAGCTCTTAACTACAAAGATTAGTGGTTCCCAAAGGCTGGGACAGAGGATGGGTGAATGGGTGAGATGGGTGAAGGAGATCAAAAGGTACAAACTTTCAGTGATAAAATAAGTAAGTACAAATCAATCAACTAGTCCTGGGGATGTAGTACACAGTGTGTTTATTTACTATAGTTGCTAATACTGTATTATATATTTGAAAGTTATTGGGAGTAGATCTTAAGAATTCTTATTGCAAGAAAAATATTTGTTAACTGTATGGTGACAAGTGTTAACTAGACTTATTGTGATCATTTTGTAATATATACAAATATTGAGTCATTAGGTCATAAATCTGAAACTAATACAATGTTGTATGTCAGCTGTATCTCAGTGAAAACAGAAACAAAAATAGCATTGACTGAACATTTCTGACAAAGAACTTCCATCATTTTAACATTCTAGTGCCCCTGATCATACAACATACTTGACGAAACTTCCCATAGTATTGTTATCTCCCACAGCTATATTTTTATTGTCCATCATCTCCATCATTTGACTGCCTTGAGAATCCTAGTACAGAGTATTGAAGCACAGCATTCTGTGGGCATTCATGACAAATTAAAAGTGGTAGCTAGCTATTCATTGCCCACGTGGATTTGATGGAAAATTTAGCAAAACTGACAGAGTAACCTGAATAAATCAAACAATAGACAACAGGCTTCATTTATAGGTAGAATAAATAAAATACAATTGAAAAATCTGATTACTTTCTCTCCTATGTGCTGTAAAAGTCATGAAAGAAATGTCCAAGAAAAAGTTGTTAACCCCCAGATTGTTTAGTTTTACCCTTTTACTTATTACTGGGGGAAGAGGAGTTGATAGGATGCCTCTGCAGAGGCTGAATAATTGTTGAATGCTAGGAAGCAGTGGCCAGAATAATACCTTCTACTTGCATGCTGCGTGGCAGTTTATAAACCACTTTCCTACATGGTATTTCATTTATGCTAGCTACAACCTTGGTTGTAGGAATTATCTTGACCTGACCTGTGAGCAGCTCCAGCTCAGTGAGGTTCAGAGACTTGATGGTCATGTTAGTCATATACTGTGGCTCTGGGCCCCAAACTTGGGGCCGCTCATAACAAGCCCAAGGCTCTTTGTACTACAAGGCTGCTACCCTTATTCTTCCCTTTTCATCTCCAGGGAAAAGTGACCCTTGTCTCCAGTTCTCTGCAGGCAGAGGGAGCTGGTGTAGTGTGCTTTCATCTTCTCTGTGGACCCAAACCGATGTTAAGCATAGCATACAATATAGAGTTTAATGATCTGGTGGCCTTAGAGCCCAGTGACTTGCTTTTGGTTTCCCTTTGCAATAGAAGACTCATGGCCAGGGTAAAACTCTAGTCCATTCAGGATTTGGTCATATACTCAGGGCTGACCTAAAATTGTACTGCAAAAGTAGCATGCCATGAATTTTGACATCCATATACTGTTGTTGTTCTTGTTGAGGGAACTATTGTGAGTTTCCTGAGTCCATAAGCAAAAATTCTTTGTGGTATTTGAGGCTTGACAGTATTGGTCTTGTTTAACTGCTAGTCACTAATATTCTCACATTGCTACTTGTGCCTGCCTACATGAGATGCAGGGGATAAAATGATGATAAAGACACAATAAATTGAAAAGCTATTTATGAGCTTTTAAATAGCTCATAATCTAAAATGAGAATCTTACAGTCCTACTCACATAGAATTAATACCAGAATTATAACCAAAGTGGTTAAACCCTGTCTAAATTTCTTATCATGGTAATTAGGCTTTGCCAGATATTTACCATGTGCCTCTCTAGACCAACTCACTATCCTTTTTTTTTTTTTCCCCTGTGCTTTGTCATTGGGACTGGCATTTATTGACTGAAACTGTGGGCTCCCTTGCTTTCTGGCTTCCCTTTGAGAGAGAGAGAGAGTCATCAAAGTATTTGTTCCTGTGCATTCCTCCTTGCTGGGTTTATCCCTCTAAGACCGCAGCTCTCTCTGGGACACTGAATCTGATAGCTACAGCTATAAATTTTTCTTTAGGTTTCTGAATTCTTCCATCTTCAGTATCCTCCAGGGTGATAAGGACTCCCTGTATTTGGTAGTTATAAACTATTTCACTTTCCCATGTTACTTTCCCTTAATCCTGCCCACACTTCTGTAAATGTCCCATTATTGACCTTCCCTTGATGATCTCATCTGAATGTGCCATCTGGCTCCCAAAGAACCCTGAGTCATTCAAGGCTTTCCATAATCTGGCTCAGTTCTCAATCCAGCCACATCTGTCAGTGCATCTCATTAACAATCTCTACCCTCTTCTCAAAGGACTCCATGATAGCATCGTTTGCTGGGATGGCCTGCTCATCAACAAATGCTACCGTGGTCATGGAGACTCACAATCTTACCCCACAGTCAAAATTAAAACTGCACTCCTCTCTACTGCTGATACCAAATCAAAGTGCCGCTCATTTTATTCAACCTTCTCTTTATTTGCATGCTTGTCTTCCTTATCAGACCACTTGCTTCCTGAAGGCACGGCCTCCGTCATTCTCACATCTGGAAACACATAGTGAGCAGTGACTATGTATTCAGTTGAGAGGGAGTGAGCTTCCTTGCAGGATGAGTATCTAATCATTTGGCTGTTAATTGCATAATCTGGAGATAATCTAGATTATTTGCTTTCATTTTTTCTACTTCCCCACTCCTTTGCTATGGAAATTTGAGAAGGAGATTTGAAGTGAATCAATTGTGTTTATCATAAACAATTTTGATGAAAGTACACATTGAGGACAAGGCTGAAACTTTTCAAGGTAACCATGTTTTTGGGCTCTGTTTAGAAGATGAAGGGCTCTTTCTTCTATTGACAGTGATTTTCAAGTACCAGCTCTCCTGTGGGAACTCTATAATAGCATTTGCTTTGTGAGGGGGAAATTCAGCTTAGCTTGAATTGGTGCAAGTGAAGAGTCCAAATGGAATTCTTCTTGGCAAGGACTTCCTATTTCCATCCACTACCCAGTGTCCAGAGAAGACCTCCAGTGTAAGAGACAATGGCTGTGGGGTCTACAACAAACTGAAGGGGTCATTTATCTCTTGGACGGATGTAACTCAGTTCGGTTGGGAATGTTACTTTCCTTTTCATTTCTTTTGATTGCTTAGCAAGCCTGCGCCTCTTCTTGGTAAGATCAGTGCCCTGTTTGTTCTAAAGTCAGCCCCTTTTTCTCACCAGTCTTCAGTAGTTTCTTTCCTTCTAGCTTAACACAGTGCATGAAGGTTAACATTTAACTGTGGTACTGCCGGGGCAGATTTCCAACATGTGAGTTAGGGAGCAGCTGTTTGCCCCCAGAGCCCCTGGACCTGAAGGCTCTGCCATTGGTTTTCTTTATTATTGGATCAGCACTGTCACTGATGCAGATCTATTCCCCCACATGAGGAGTGACATTAATTTTATGTTGTTTACGTACTCTTGCCATAAGGTTAAGCAATTCCTACTATTAAGCTTGATGAAATTGCATTACCTTAATGAAATGCACTTTACTGATAAAGAAGAATGTCACTTTCACAAGTGGAAGCACTGTTAGCAAATTTTTACGAGAGAATTCCCAAAATCATATCTTAATTGCTTGGACAGCTGTGTAGTTTACATAACGAGCAAACAATGCCAAGGTTTTTTATTTCCTTTGTCAGCTATACTGGATGTTAGTATGCATGGTGGACCTTTTTGGGGCCTTTTATTACTTGATTGCAAATCATTCTTCATTGTTGCCCAAATTTATGGAAGGACATTGCTCCCTGAGGTGCCATTTCCTTTCAGGTCTGTAACTGAACATGACTGATGGCGCCAGAGTAACAGTTGCTTATTACTGCGTTCACTGAGCTGTGATTGCTCCAATACTTTATGTTGGCAGATGTGTTTCCCTAGGAACAGCATCTCCGAGACAGAGGTCATTGATCAAACCCCCTCTGGCTGTTCCATTATGTGCAAATTATTGCTAAAAGCAGAGAGGCTGCAAGGGAGGTGGTGTGTACTCATTGCAGATATAGCGGAGGGAAGTCCAAAAAAAAAAAAAAAAGCAAGTGTAATGAAGCAGGAAAAAAATTCCACCTAAACTAGAACAATGTTTCTATAATGTGAATTAGTGGGAAAAAGGGGGAAATTAAGTGACTTTGAGAGAGACACAATGGGAGAAGAGTCAGATTTTATTGTCCTGGGGTAACTCTAGAATTGGGCTTGCTGACAGCATCCTTGGCAGCTGTCCAAGGCTAGAAAGGGGCATGCGTGTGGACACCCAGAGCACTGTTGTCCTAATAGGGTAGGGATGAAGTAGGTTAAGTGGCCAGTACACAGCACTCTCATGTCTATTTCTGGCCAAATGTTTAGGTAATGCTAGAGACACTCAGGGATCATATGCAGAGACCTCCCTTGTCCCGCAGCTTCTCAGGGATGGGGTGGAGGTGGTAATGAATTGACTGACTTTTGGGAAGCACTTAGATCTAGACTGTCCTTTGCTCAGGCTCGAAAGAGTGAGACCACTTAGTTTTATGCTCAGCTGTAGCAGCGGTTCTTCTCAGCAGATTTCTGGGAAGGATAAATGCACCCCTCCCCGCTCCAAGTGGGGATCTGTCTTTTGCTGAATTCAGTGAGACCATGGGATGGCTCAGGTAGAGCACATGGACTGGACACACAGCAATACTCCCATGGTGCTGGGCCTTCTGGGCCACAGACTGCTACCCCACTTCTCACACTGACTTGCTTTTTGATTGGTGTTGGCAAGACTCACCTTTCTAGGATTGCGATTCAGTTCTCTTTATCTGTAAGATCTTTCCTTATGATGAACTGGATTTTTCCTAGGGCTTAAGACATTCCCTTGACACATATTAGAGACTTTAGGAACAGTGTGTGCTAATTCATATAGCCTTTTAGGGTGCTGCTAGGGCCCTCCTAAATATTATATTTGAGTGAGTGAAGTCGCTCAGTCATGTCCGACTCCTTGTGACCCCATGGACTGTAGCTTACCAGGCTTCTCTGTCCATGGGATTTTCCAGGCAAGAGTACTGGAGTGGGTTGCCATTCCCTTCTCCAGGGGATCTTGCCCACCCAGGGATTGAACCCAGGTCTCCCGCATTGCAGGCAGACACTTTACCATCTGAGCCACCAGGGAAGCCCAAATATTATATTTACCCCCAAGCTAGCTTGATGCCACCTCACCATAACCCCTGGGAAAAGATGAAGGTAGGTGTAGAAGCTCCTTTACTCATAAGCACAATGGGTGCCAGTAGGCTAAGTAAGGCTTTAGGTTTGTAGTATTGGAGTGACCGCTGGTGTTCTCTGTGAGTGGCTGGCAGATCTGACATCCTCAGTGGTAGTTGTAGTCAGAGTGATGAAGGTACATGACTCTCATACATGTATAAAATAAATATATCTCAAAGACCTTGTTTAACTCATTAATTAAATTAGGGAAAAAGATGTTACAATAAGTTTAAAGGAGAATCCAATGAACGAATTAATTTGTGGATTAGGAATATTGGAAATGAATTTGCAATTTCAAAACTGGTTTGGGTGGACTTTAATTTGCTTGTCTAATTTGCTTGTCTATTGGCAAGAATTCATTGCATTGCTATAAGTTTGTAAGTATTAGGCTTAATCTCTACAGAGTTATGAAGAATGTAGTTTAGACTAAGTCATAGCCATAATAATAAATATCATTTATCTAGTGGTGGTGTTCTGTTAAACTTTTTTAAACTCAATGTTCTAGCTCTGGGAACAAAGAGTGTCGGCTTTTTAAAAAATTTTTTAAATTTATTCTATTTATTTGGTTGCTCCAGGTCTTAGCTGTAGCACACAGGATCTTTAGCTGTGGCATGGAGATCTGGTTCCCCAACCAGGGATCAAACCTGGAGCCCCTGCATTGGGAGTGCAGAGTCTCCCATTGCACCACCATGGAAGTCCTTAGTGTTGGCTCCTTGAGAAATATGTTTCTTTGTCATTCTCCTTTTCCAGATCCACCCACAGAATGACAGGAGGTTAAAGATAAAAAGTTTACTAGAGTATGTGAGGAACCAGAGATCAAATTGCCAACATCCACAGGATCATGGAAAAAGCAAGAGAGTTCCAGAAAACATCTATTTCTGCTTTATTGACTATGCCAAAACCTTTGACTGTGTGGATCACAATAAACTGTGGAAAATTCTGAAAGAGATGGGAATACCAGACCACCTGACCTTGAGAAATGTATATGCAGGTCAGGAAGCAACAATTAGAACTGGACATGGAACAACAGACTGGTTCCAAATAGGAAAAGGAGTACGTCAAGGCTGTATATTGTCACCCTGCTTATTTAACTTAGATGCAGAGTACATCATGAGAAACACTGGGCTGGAAGAAGCATAAGCTGGAATCAAGAATGCCGGGAGAAATATCAATAACCTCAGATATGCAGATGACCCCACCCTTATGGCAGAAAGTGAAGAGGAACTAAAAAGCCTCTTGATGAAAGTGAAAGAGGAGAGTGAAAAAGTTGGCTTAAAGCTCAACATTCAGAAAACGAAGATCATAGTATCTGGTCCCATTACTTCATGGCAAATAGTTGGGGGAAACAGTGGAAACAGTGTCAGACTTTATTTTTTTGGGCTGCAAAATCACCGCAGATGGTGATTGCAGCCATGTAATTAAAAGACGCTTACTCCTTGGAAGGAAAGTTATGACCAACCTAGAATAGCATATTCAAAAGAAGAGACATTACTTTGCCAACAAAGGTCCATCTAGTCAAGGCTATGGTTTTTCCAGTAGTCATGTATGGATGTGAGAGTTGGACTGTGAAGAAAGCTGAGTGCCGAAGTATTGATGCTTTTGAACTGTGGTGCTGGAGAAGACTCTTGAGAGTCCCTTGGACTGGAAGGAAATCCCACCAGTCTATTCTAAAGGAGATCAGTCCTGTATGTTCTTTGGAAGGAATGATGCTAAAGCTGAACTCCAGTATTTGGCCACCTCATGCGAAGAGTTGATTCATTGGAAAAGACTCTGATGCTGGGAGGGGTTGGGGGCAGGAGGAGAACGGGACGCCAGAGGATGAGATGGCTGGATGGCATCACCAACTCAATGGATGTGAATTTGGGTGAACTCTGGGAGCTGGTGATGGACAGGGAGGCCTGGCGTGCTGCGATTCATGGGGTTGCAACGAGTCGGACACGACTGAGCGACTGAACTGAGAGTATGTGGACATTTAAGTAGGTAATTTTAAATGATAAATCTTACAGAGGGCGTACAAAGTAAGGGGAAAGAGAAATGTTTCAGTTTTAACCCTTATCAGTATTTTTCTTCAGTTTCCTCAAATGATTAGAGCATGAGGATAAGTAGAATACATGACTGGAAGACAGGCTGGGGCCATATTGTAGAAGTCCTCGAATGCCAGAATGGAGAGTTTGTCATTAACTAAGACCACAATGGGGTGCCATTGACTCTTTTGAGTAGGGGAAGCTGTATTCTTAAATCTATGCCTTCAAAAGATTAGTTCAATAGAAGTATCTGGGTTGTCTCAGAGAAGGAAGAGATGAGAGGGGAGGCAATTTATCTATTTCAGGAGTCTCAATGTGTGATACCAAGAGTTTAAACTAAATATAAGGTGAGTCATCACAAATGTGACTTCAGATAGCGACAGAAAGTTTGGAAGATGCTGGCTATTAGACAAAGCCTGGATATGGAAACAAAAGATGATATATGGCTTGACAACTACTTTGAAGTTTAACTCTGTGTGATATAAAGGATGATAAAGAATATTAACAAAAAATTGAAAATTCTGGGAAAAGTGGTAGATGGGGGAAAGAAGATGCATTCAAATTAGCAACTTCTCACTTTGGGATCTAAATGCAATGTTCAAATGAAGATGTCTTGGAGATGAGTGAAAATGTTAGCAGAGAGATAGTCCCTGGAGAAAAGGGTTTATATAGAGAAAGCTCCTGGCTGAGGATAGTCATGAAACTGCCTACACCTGAGGAAGCAGGAGGATAAAGCAGAGCTAAAAAATGGGACAGAGATTGATCAGAGAGGTAGGAGGAGGGCCAGTTTCAGCAGATACAAGAGAGAAATTTCAGTGAGGCTAGGGTTAGCAGTGTCAAAGATTTCAGAGAAAAGATGGAGGGTAGGCACTGAGATGTGGTCTCTGAGAAGAGAAGGCTGGTCCTAAATGGTAAGAGGTAAGTGGGAAGCCAGAAGGGGGGATGGAATTAGAATACTTGTTCAATAAATTGTGATTAAAAAGATAAGAGACATGAAATGATCATCTTATACTAGTCAGAGCAGAGGGAAGTGTTTTAAGATGTGGGAAAATTTAGCATGATGCTTAACTTAGTTGAAGGAACTTGGAGGGAGAGAGATTGAAAATGCAAAACAGAGGGAGAAAAATTCTGGAGCAAAGCAGGAAGAGATGGAATCAAGCAAAATAGAGAAATATTTTGAGGTCAATAATCCATTGATTGATCTTGGTAAGGCTGAAATTGGGGGATCCTGGATGGCATTGGAGGTGGGAGTTTAGACACCATGCTCAAGAAATATGAGAAAGATCCAACAGGGCACAAAAGGACAACTTGTTTCAGGTTAATAAAGTTGTCTTTCAAGAAGTATCTTTCATGGATGCTTGGCAGGGGGTAATGGGGCCATATTGAGGAAAGCAAAAAGTTGGAGTATCTTTGAAAGTAAGGTGGTAGAGTATTAGTGATCATGACTGCCATTGGGTCCAGGACAGTTAGAGAGTCAATGAGTCCAGAAAAAGGTCCTTGGACATCTAAGAGGCATGACAGAGTTCAAGGATCTAGAGATCATAATGATCATAAAAAACAGTCACTGGAAGTGTGGAATTTAGAAAAAATGGAAAGAGATGAGTTATGGTCAGAGGAAAGGAATGTGTAAGTGGAGACCTTGGAGGAGAGCAATGTCTAGGGGTAATGGTGAACGAGATCTGGCCACATAGCAGGTGATTTGTATATGGGCCGTGGACCTGTGCATGGGGCTGAGAGGAGGGAGGGCCTTTGAGGCTTTTGCATCCTCAAATGCAAATCTTGCATTCAAGATCCACCGTCATATGCAAGGGCAATGGCAAAGGTCTGAGGCTGGTACTCTGACTTGGGTGCTTGAAAAGGAAGAGGATGGCTAATTGGATGGGATATCCATGAAGGACAAGAGGTTGTTGTGTGAAGGTACAGGGCTTGGAAGGTACAGGCCTTCAATATGTTGGGTTTATGAGAAGAATGTGGAGGCTTAGTTGAAGAGAGTTTTGGAGGCCAAGGACAATTTTTCTTTAAAAGGATCTCCCTGAGATTAAAGAAAAATACAAGTGGACCAATGTAAATTTAAAAAGTTAAAGTACAAATAATGCATTCCTATTTTAAAGATGTATTTGCTCTAGAAATATTAAGAACAATAGGTTTGTTTTGTAGAGGATGCGTGTGTATGCCTGTGGGCACGCCTCTCTGTGTGCACATGTTAAAGCAAAGATACAGATGCAGAAGGTGGGCAGGTTATAGTAGTAAGTTCTGTTATGAGACCACGACCAGATATTTTCCCCTCATTTTCTTGCTAGTCTTGGGCCATTTCACTGCTAATCTACACATCCATCAAACAAACAGGAAGGGGAAATGGAGAGTTGAATTACAAATCTGTCAATTTTGTTATTCTTGGCTGTTCAGGTTCAGGTTTTGGTGGGGGCAGAGTTTGAAACAAATGACAAAAATTACATTTCCTGATTGTGGGAACGTGGTTATGGATAATGAGTCCACTACTTGAAATGCCATGCAGAGGTCAGATTTATGGTTTATCTGGGTGTTGTATCAACTTCAAATATATATATTTTTGATGCAATCCAGTCACCAAACTTGCTTTTCCTTAAGATTTTTAGGCTTTTTATGCTCTCAGGTGGAAAGCAATAACAAAAACCATAGAGTACCTGGGGAAATACAATAGAGTGGGTAAGAAATTCACAGGTCACAGACTCAGATGTGCAAAAACCAGAAATGTAGCTTTCATTTCATACCCCTTTTTCACTTAAAGCAGAAAACATAGTTATCCTGATTCCAGATAAACTCAGCCAACTTTATTTTTCAGGCATTTCAACATAAACATGGTCAAAAACTAGGGTTCTTACCCTATTGGTCATTTCCCCTAGTGTAGCAACTAAGCTTCCAAGGGCTTTTGGGCTTCATGGTACTGGGCAGGGCAAAGTGCCCATGGTTGTCCTCTGCACCCGCAAAGATGCGCCTCATCTTGGTCATGTGCTCATTGTCCTCTGTCACTGACTGGTATCCTCTGTGATCACTCATCTGCCAAGGACTCTGGCTAACATGTCAGGCCATCTGTTTCCTTTTTGAACCACTCATGAAGGCTGGCTGGTCTACAACCCGTTTCTCAGCCATATATGAGCCCCACATGTGGGGTTCTAAAGACTCTCTTGTTCTCTTTTATTTTTTAAAATACAGTGAACAATTTAATGTATCAATCTATAAGCAGAGAAAGGGAATTTAGGGCCTTCAATGTATTTTCCTATACAAGACCAACAATTGAAACATGATTCCAATTCTTTATAGTAATGCCTCCTAAGGCTTGCTGTTGGTGATGACTATATAAGATATGCTGCAAAAACAATCACGTGTTAGAAAGAGTGATGCTTAGTAGTGTTTGCATTAGTTCTAGTTTGAGAAATGATGTGCTTTTTTTTTTTAAATATAATGAGTCTTCAAATTAAAGAAATAAGTAACCAGTTTCTACCTTTGTGTAAAGAATTCTATATTTCATACTACACACATCAATCAGTGCAAAATTTAAAAAACAGTTACTTATTTTTTTCTGGTGGAAAAAGTAATCAAATTCTTTGCAAAAATGTACATTTAATCTCAACATTCAGAGATGAACACTGGTTTTTGCATACTTTTTCTTTCTAGGCATGCAATTATACAGGCACATATACATATTTTCAAAAAAGCATTACATTTTACAACTGCTGCAGAATTTGAAAGGTGAAGTTATCTAGTTTTTAGGCTGCAATATCCAATGTCATGACACTAACACATCTGATAAGTCTGAGAACTTGTGAGGTTGGTGGTCTATGAAAAGTTTTCCATGAATTAGTCTGCATGGAGAAAGTAGAAGGGAAAATGAGGTTCTAGAGATTTTCTGATGTTCTGTTCACACTAGCTGGATTGTCTGAGTCTTTATGGGTTGCCCTCATCTGCCTGCCTGTACGCCTTACTTAGCCTTTGACACTCTGCGGCTCTCACAACATGATGGTACGAGGTTTCTGTATAAGGCCTGTAGCTCACCTTCAACTCTGCCCTGAGACAGGAGGCACAGGCACCCTCTGGCCTGGTGACCCCCTGAACACATGTAAAGTCTTCACTAACTTTAACCCACTGACTTCACTCAGGATCTTGATTTTTAAGGTGGGACAAGGTATGTTTTCTCAAGGACTCCAATATGCCCTCTTTCTTTCATTCCTCCTCCCCCGTTTTATCAATTCCATTTCCTTTTGTCAGAGATCTTACTTTTACACCATCAAGTCTTCTTCCCAAATCTATTATTCTATGTTCTACAGTCATATTAAAATCAAGGATTTAGGGACTCACATAATCTTTTCATATAATGCTTAGTTTCAGCAAACCACATGTCCATTGACTTTCAATGTTTATTTATTTTTTTATGAATTTTAAAATCATTTCAGAAACAAAATGGAATTTGTTATTTATAGGTTCTTTTGCTAGGAAATTGGCACGTAAAAGGTGAGCCATGGATAGGCAAGAAAAAACTTTCCTTCCCTCTTGGTTATAGGCTCAAAGTCTAGATATGATAGTTATTCCAGTTTTAAGGTACCCTCTGACAAGGGGGACTGTACAATTTGTCTTTCAAACCAGGCCAACTCTGAGAGTTAAAGAGAAGCTATTAATAATTATGCCAACAAAATATGCATATACCAAGAATTATCCTAAGAAAAATGGGGTGTGAGATTAATCTACCTTTGATCCATGGATGCAGGCTAGTATTTAGTCAGAGATGCAGAGGTCTACAACTTCTCAGGTGAGGCAGTGGGAAAGAATCCGCGTGTCAATGACATGGCATCATAAGTGAAAGATAACAAAATAAATTGAGATAACTTAATCTCACAAACTAGATTATCTTTCTGTTTGTTCTTTTTTCTTCAGAAACTTTATTGAAGCTGAGTTTAAGAATTTAAGTCTGACATCAGCTTTTGAGGTGTGTGTGTGTGATATGGCATAGATTTCAACTGTGAATAATTCCTCCTAGGGCTGGCATGGAGAGGTGACAAGGGACATTAGCAAGAAGGAGGAAAATATTGAGAGTTGAAAATGATGTTCTCCCTCCATTACCAACCAGAAAGAACTTGGGTTTGATTGGATTAAGGAAGCATGTCTTGACATTTAGTTTCTGAGCAATGATTATTTCTTCCTGCTTCCTTTTGATCTTAGAAAGCAATTCTGTAGTGAGATAACTGGAGTCTAGGTGGGGCTGAGAAGGCTAGGGTCATTTTATGTTGCTTAAAATTTATATCAAACACAATGTTTGTCTTGCTTGGTGTTTAGTTTTAAAATTAATTTTGCAAATATAAATGCTGGTATGTTTCATATATATATATATACATATTTTTTTTTTTTTTTTCCTGATTTCTATTGAGAAACCAGGAAACATAGCAACTCTGGGCCAGCAAATCCAAGAAGCAAACATTGGCTGGAGCCATATCTGAAGGCTTCTAAAATGTGGCATTCTCTCTGCAGTTCACCATGGGCCAACTCCTTACTGCTTTATCCAGACCATTTTATTGATTTATGTTGGCTATTGTCTACTGCAGAATTTCGATTTTGTGATTCCTATATTTTATCATGCTATATGTTAGAAGTTTCCAAAATAGGAACTAAATATAGCAGATGTATCAGGGCTAATGCATTTCTAAGAAATTCTAGCTGTCATTATTTAGATCAGGTTATTAAATAACCATTTTTACTATTTTGAGATATTGTAACATATAGTGAAATTCACAGATACTAATTGCAGTATGCAATAAATTTTGACAAATGAGTATTTCCTGCATTATTGATACACAAAGATGTTGAACATTCCCATTATTCTAGAAAATTCCCTTTTATCCATTGAAGTCAAAGCTTGCTCTGTCTACCCATAGGTCACAGTGGAAGGCTCTGTTGCCATAGATTAACTTTGCCTATTTTAGGACTTTATATAAATTGAATCTTATAGTATGAACTTTTGTGTTCAACTTCTTTCTTTTAGTAAAATGCTTTTCAGATTCAAGCATGTTTTTTGAAGAAGCAATTGCTTGTTCTTTTACATTGCTGAGTAGTTTTCCATTGTATAAATATATTGTCATTTGCATCTGGGTTGATTTCTACTTTTTAGGTGTTTTGAATGAGGCAGGTGGAATATTTTTGTGTCTTTTTGTGAATATATATTTTAATTTCACTAAGGTAGTCACCCGAGAGTGAAATGTTTCAGTGATAGGGTAAATGAAAGTACAACTTTATCAGAAACTTCTTACATTTCCAGATCAGTTGTATGATTTTGCACTCCTGACAGCAGTGGATGAAAATTTCAGTTGTTTCACATCCTCGACGGTAGTTAATATTGGTAATCTTTTTAATTTTACCTATTCTAGTCGGTATGGTAGGATCATGTTGTTTTAATTTACATTTCCCTGATAACTAATGATACTGAGCATTTTTCATGTACTTATTTGCTATTCATATATCTTCCTTTGAGTAGTGTGTCTTTTGTCCATTTTTATTGTATTTAACACCCTTAATTTTTAAATATATTTTATATATAATTTTTTATTTATATATTTGTATACTTTTTTATATATTCTATATACAAATCTGTTGCTACATATAGTCATATATGTATATCTACATATATATATGTATACACATTGTCTCATAGTATTAAATATTTAATTTTATAAGATTCTATCTTAGACATTGTAAAAGAACCACGTGTAGAAGGAATTTGTAAATAATGTCAGGCTTAAAGTACATGAAGTGACAACAACGTGGCCACAAATTGTCTAGACTCGAGGAAATGGGCCCAACCACCTTTTGCTCTGATGAGCATAAAACTTGGAATCTGTCCCTAAAAAACAAGATGAATCATAGTACAGGCTTATATTTTCTGTGTCTCTGTTTGTATGCATTTTCTTTTTCTGAGAGGGAACTTCTAAGGTTTTGCCACTAAATAAAAGGAACAAGTTCAATTACACAGCTGTGTGATAGTACCTGCTCCTGGGGGCAGGCTGCTCTCCTCTGAGAGCCTTCGATCACCTTCCTGCCACATACAACTACAATTCACCTGAAGTGGTGTCAGCAGGACTCTTCACCCTGTGCTAGATAATAGCTTTTCCTTTTAGTGTTAAAAGATCATATCGTTCTGTGGTTCTTAGGAGGGAGAAGCTGGCCTGAGGAGGCATGCCCCAGGTTCCGCTTTGATGAGTGAGAAAAAAGCATGAACTAGGTTGGTTTGAAACGATAATTGGAGAGCAGGCCTCAGAGTCTAGTAGCCCATGTCTTTTATGGGAATTCAGATTGCTGCTCAATCCATTACGGTGTCATGTTCTTGCTCAAAACCTTCAGTGGTTCCGAATGTCCTAGAACATGGAGTTCAAAGTCCTTTAACATTAAGTACAAGCTGACTTCATTAGCCTCATAAACTACAGATACCACCTCTAGACTAAATGCCGCAGTCATCAGTGCTGCCTACCAAGTATTTCTCTCTCTCCTGTTTTTGAACACAGGGTAGTTAAATGTGATCATGTGACTTGCCTCGTTGAATAAAACGTGAGTGGGAGTGGCATCTATTACTTCACCAGGTCCCTTTTCCAACTGTGTGTTAATTGTGGATTCTGATTGTGGCAGTGCAGTGCGGGACATGGTATTTTCCTGTTCTCCTATGGGGGTGTTTAAGTGTGTGTTCACAAAGGTGAGTAGAGAGATCAGGGGTTTGGGGTTAAGTCAGGCAGATTACAGAGTAAAGTCTGCACTCCATTACTCCTGTCTCCTGCCTCGCCTCTTTGGTTATTGAATTGCACATCTGTAAAATGGGATAATTATATTTCGTTTGCGTTTGGGCTGCTATAACAAAAATACCATGGGGCTTCCCAGGTGGCGCTAGTGGTAAAGATCTTGCCTGCCAATGCAGGAGACGTAAGAGACATAGTTTCAGTCTTTGAGTCAGGAAGATCCCCTGGAGGAGGAAATGGCAACTCGGTCCAGTATTCTTGCCTGGAGAATCCCATGGACAGAGGAGCCTAGTGAGCCACAGTCCGTTGGGTTGCAAAGAGTTGGACGTGACTGAAGCGACTTAGCATGCACGGAAAAATACCACATACTGGGTAGTTTGAACAACAAACACTTATTATAGTTCTGGAGACTGGGAAGTTCAAAATCATGGTTCTGGCAGATTTAGTGTCTATTAAGTGGTGGCTTCCTGGTTTATAGACAGCCATCTTCTTGCTGTGTCCTTATGTGGAAGAAAAGAACAAGGGAACTCTCTGAGGTCTCTTTCATAAAGGCATAAAAGCACTCCATTCAGAAGTACTCCACCCTCCTGACCCAATACCATCACATTGGGGGTCAAGCTACCAACATGAATTTTGAGGGGGATACTTTCAGTTCATACACCTTGAAAACATTAGAAACAGTGTTGAGGAATGCTGAGAGAGTAGTTTATGCTACACACCTGCTTTGCCAAGCAAATCAAACAGATTAAGTTGAGTCTGTAAAATGAACAGTAGGTGAGGCAAGCTGAGAAAGTTTGCATTTTTATTTTAGGTTAGGTTGTTTAGTCATGATAAGAATACTTATCAAGTATATTTTCATTTTAAAGTTTAAAACAAACTTATTTTTTGTAAGGAGAATCCAATATAGCATTTTATTTATCAAAAACAAAAGTAGACAATCTAGTTAGCATCTAGGACCTGGGTATTAGTTATTCTGTCCTGTTTATATTTAGTTACCGATTTATTGAACCCAAATATGATTGTTAGGAAATAAAAGATTAGAAGGCCACAGTAAGTAATGCCCAAGTTTTAGATACTTGCTAAATTGTCCCCTGGTGACTGGATTTAAACCACCTCCCCAGATCTCTAGGTTATGGTGGAAAAGGCACGTTTTGACTTAGAGCACTTACAACTGTCTTATCTTCACAGTTTTATTAATAAAGATGATTCTTTTTGCAGATATTTGAAACTTCAGTTTTTTTGGAAGTGAAGCAAACTTGTTCTATTTTCCTAATGTCAGTAAGCAAAATAAGATATGAAGAATTACTGTGAATTTTTAGACCTTTGCAATGTAAAATATAATTATTTTATTATCAACATTAATTATCATGCAGCTCAATGACTTGGCTCTCTTTTAGTAGTTTACAGATTTCAGATTGTCAGGGAAATTACATATAATTTGTTTTCCAAATTAAATTATTAGACAGCAGCATGGCTTGTGCACTCAAAATTTAACTTGGAAAAGCTTTTAATAATTAAAATGCCAAGTGTTGAGAAAAGGGAAAACATCTCCCCACGCTTTTAAATTATGTTTGCTGGAAAAGCCAAATTTAAAAAGTTTGAGCCTATTAAGGATATAATGAAGATATACTGGGACATCTCCTTCCTGGAGGTGTCATGGCTGAGGACTCTTTCAGAAGTTTGACTCAGTGTAAATCATGTATTTTTAATATAAAATTTTATCTTTATAATATAGAATATATCCTGAAATCTGATATCATCATATATTTGCCCAAATATTTATAAAAACTGCTGACCTTTCTTAAAAAGGAGGGTTAATTGTGATCCTTTCACCCAATTCAGTTGGAGAATTGGAGGCCCACACGGAAAATTGTCTTGCTTTACCTTGGACAGTGGCCAAGGAAATATTAAACACCGTATCTTTTATATATGTTCCTGGCCTGCGGCTCTTTCAGCTGTACCAAACCCAGTGGTACCCTAGGCTGACGCATTTCTGTAGTGCCAGAGTTACAGAAATGAATAAAACAAGGTTGTATTCAGGCATCAGTTGAATAGCTAGTTTACATAATCTGCTTGGTCTGTCCTAACTGTAGATTGCATAATTTCTAGTGGAAGATTTCTAGGATGAACACTACAGAGATAAGGCACTCTCCATCTTTTCCAGGAAACCAAACAAAATCAATCAACAAAGAGACATAAAAACAAAAACACAAATGCCATTTTCTGAGGAACTGGAAAAGAGAATGTGAAATAATTTGTTAAAGGTGCCAAAATAAGTTTAATTTCACACAAGAGACACTGGGCATGAGCAAGAGAAGGAGGGGAAAGAGATGTTAGAGATAGAGATAGATAGAGATGAGAAAGAGAACACACCCTGGAGAAGCAATTAGGTTCAGAGGAGGGGAAGAGGTTCTGTTACAAACAAAATCCCACAGGCCTGTTACTTGCAAAAAGCTGTGTTACCTGTATCCGCTGAAGAGAAGAGAGCCCTCTGTGATATGAAATCCTAGAATGGTACAGTGGTCCTCCCCACCTACAGAAATTCCTTCAAAATAGTTGGTCCATAAAAGAGCTTGCACAGCATCTATAAAAATATATTACAAAATAGGAGGAATTAGCAGTAAAATTTATTGACAAGTAATATTCACCAAAAATTGTTTTCCTGGGACAGATGAAAATTATGAATACATATTTCAACATGGACCAAAAACTTTATGATCCAGTTGCTTCTTTGAAGTAAAACCATGTACAAAAAATCAAAGCAAAAACTCAGGGAAGAAATGTGAGGCAATGAGAAGAAATAAAATATGAGCTGGTGGAACTCAGGAAGTAAGTAGAAGAAAGAAAAATTGTCATGGAGGAAGACACTTGGAGGAAGGCTTGTCTGTCATGCATTGTAGAGAACATGTACAGTAAGATATACAGAGGAGAGAACTGAAAAAAAAATTAAAATAATTGAAATATGAATTAAAGAGTATCAGTTCAGTTCAGTCACTCAGTCGTGTCCGACTCTTTGCGACCCCATGAATTGCAGCATGCCAGGCCTCCTTGTCCATCACCAACTCCTGGAGTTCACTCAGACTCATGTCCATCAAGTCAGTGATGCCATCCAGCCATCTCATCCTCTGTCGTCCCCTTCTCCTCCTGCCCCCAATCCCTCCCAGCATCAGAGTCTTTTCCCATGAGTCAACTCTTTGCATGAGGTGGCCAAAGTACTGGAGTTTCAGCTTTAGCATCATTCCTTCCAAAGAACACCCAGGGCTGATCTCCTTCAGAATGGACTGGTTGGATCTCCTTGCAGTCCAAGGGACTCTCGAGAGTCTTCTCCAACACCACAGTTCAAAAGCATCAATTCTTCGGCGCTCAGCCTTCTTCACAGTCCAACTCTCACATCCGTACATGACCACAGGAAAAACCATAGCCTTGACTAGACGGACCTTTGTTGGCAAAGTAATGTGTCTGCTTTTGAACATGCTATCTAGGTTGGTCATAACTTTCCTTCCAAGGAGTAAGCGTCTTTTAATTTCATGGCTGCAGTCACCATCTGCAGTGATTTTGGAGCCCCCCAAAATAAAGTCTGACACTGTTTACACTGTTTCCCCATCTATTTCCCATGAAGTGATGGGACTAGATGCCATGATCTTCGTTTTCTGAATGTTGAGCTTTAAGCCAACTTTTTCACTCTCCACTTTCACTTTCATCAAGAGGCTTTTGAGTTCCTCTTCACTTTCTGCCATAAGGGTGGTGTCATCTGCATATCTAAGGTTATTGATATTTCTCCCGGCAATCTTGATTTCAGCCTGTGCTTCCTCCAGTCCAGCGTTTCTCTTGATGTACTCTGCATCTAAGTTAAATAAGCAGGGTGACAATATATAGCCTTGACATACTTCTTTTCCTAATTGGAACCAGTCTGTTGTTCCATGTCCAGTTCTAACGGTTGCTTCCTGACCCGCATACAGATTTCTCAAGAGGCAGGTCAGGTGGTTTGGTATTCCCATCTCTTTCAGAATTTTCCACAGTTTATTGTGATCCACACAGTCAAAGGCTTTGGCATAGTCAATAAAGCAGAAATAGATGCTTTTCTGGAACTCTATTGCTTTTTCCATGATCCAGCGGATGTTGGCAATTTGATCTCTGGTTCTTCTGCCTTTTCTAAAACCAGCTTGAACATCAGGAAGTTCATGGTTCACGTATTGCTGAAGCCTGGCTTGGAGAATTTGGAGCATTACTTTACTAGCATGTGAGATGAGTGCAATTGTGCAGTAGTTTGAGCATTCTTTGGCATTGCCTTAGAGTATAAAAGGATTCAAAAGAAGATAGGAAAAGGAGATCCAAAACAAAAGCATTATCATTAGAAAGAAATGATACAACAACCAAAAAACCCCGAGGTGTAATTAAACAAGTCTTGCCTTAAATTAAGGAAACTTGTGCCTATGTATTTTTGTCTGTTTTTTAATCACAAAATAATCACCAATAACACAATCAATAGGATAGATTTTTGATTCTTATATAGTGCAATCAATTAAATTCTCTTCTATGTTCATATGTTGAGCCATTAAACCCCAGCATGGCTGTATTTGAAGACAAGGCCTTTAGGAGGTTCAGTTCAGTTCAGTCGCTCAGTTGTGTCCTACTCTTTGGGATTCCATGGACCACAGCATGCCAGGCCTCCCTGTCCATCACCAACTCCTGGAGTTTACTCAAACTCGTGTCCATTGAGTCGGTGAAGCCATCCAAGCACCTCTGTCGTCCCCTTCTCCTCCTGCTTTCAATCTTTCCCAGCATCAGGGTCTTTTCAAAGGAGTCACCTCTTCGCATCAGGTGGCCAAAGTATTGGAGATTCAGCTTTAACATCAGTTCTTCCAATGAATACTCAGAACTGATCTCCTTTAGGATGGACTGGTTTGATCTCCTTACAGTCCAAGGGACTCTCAAGAGTCTTCTCCAATGTCACAGTTCAAAAGCATCAATTCTTTGGCGCTCAGCTTTCTTTATAGTCCAACTCTCATATCCATGCATGACTACTGGAAAAACCATAGACTTGACTAGATGGACCTTTGTTGGCAAAGTAATGTCTCTGCTTTTTAATATGCTGTCTAGATTAGTAATAACTTTCCTTCCAGGGAGTAAGTTGCCGAGGTCCAGCCCCGGCTGATCCAGGGAGTTCGAAGCGGGGACAGCGTGGGTGAAGTCAGGGTACAATAGCTTCAATTAGATATTAATTAGAGATATAAAGAGTAATAGAATAAGGATAGCTCAGTAGGAAAATTCAGTGGAGGAAAGAGGCTGAGTAGCTTGGTTTACGTGGGAAACCAATAAAACTTCAAGACAAGAAGCTTGCACCACTTACGTAGGCCGCAGGCGTCCTTCCGTTCTCCTGAAGGAGAGGAGACACTGAGGCCTCCCCGGTTGGATCTTAGAAGCCCAGGCATAATTAGTAAGCATGGCGGGCTCCGCACTCCAGATGGAAACACAGCCAGAGTTTGAGAGAGAGAGAGACATGGAGAGACCAGTATTTCGAGGAACTGATCCCAGTTCTTTATTTTCCATGGTCTACTTTTATACACTGAGATGTTATGCAAAAGTCACGTGGGGTCAGCAGTTCTGACTTTTATCAAAGTCAGGTGTTTCATAAAAATGTATACAGAGGTCTTAGGGGTGTTACATCATCTTCTGGCCAGGGGGCCTGCTGACAATTTATGACCCTCTCCTTGTGACAGTGGTCAGTCAACCAGGACATTTATTTCTCCAGGGGTGATTATTCTTAAAAAAGACTCCACCTTCCGAAGGTACCAGATAAAGTTACATTCTTATAGGGTGAGGGTGTAGTGGTTTTTAATTAAGGAAAGAATTTACTTAGCCTAAGGTCTAACGTGATTAATATCCAAGGTTAATACTTGTTTTTTCTATATATTCATTAATGTGTGTAAGGGCAGGGGATGTGGAGACGTAGCAACAAACATTGGCTCAACAAATGAAAAACCCTTCACCAATACAATTTCTAATCAGCCCACTATACTTATACTAATGGTTTTCTAACTTTTCTAAGGAACCTGTTTTTAGAAGGTTTAAAGCATCTCGTGCCTCTCACGGTTGGGAGGCTGTGAGCAATCACATGTGGCCGGACAAGCCTGTCAGGCAGGCTAGAGAACCTTCAGAGGAGTTTGTAGGTTAAAACACTCTTGTCACGCCCAGGAGTTTTTATTAACTGGAGCTCTAAGTTAACTCCTTCTCAGAAAGAGGTGGTGGGGGACAGCCCCCCGTAAAGTCAGAGATGTAGGTGAGAGCACAAAGTAGTAAAGTAGGCAGGCTCTGGTTATGGGGGTAGATGCTCAAGGATTTCCAGGGGGACTCCTGAGGCTTGACCCCGCCTTTGCATATGTCGAGCCTCCTTCCTCATGACCTTTGCCATGGGCAAAGTGCCTCACGCCGGCCCCGAACATCAAGTGTCTTTTAATTTCATGGCTGCAGTCACCATCTGCAGTGATTTTGGAGCCCCCCAAAATAAAGTCAGCCACTATTTCCCCATCTATTTTCCATGAAGTGATGGGACCAGGTGCCATGATCTTTGTTTTCTGAATGTTGAGCTTTAAGCCGACTTTTTCACTCTCTTCTTTCACTTTCATCAAGAAGCTCTTTTATTGTTCTTCACTTTCTGCCATAAGGGTGGTGTCATCTGTATAGCTGATGTTATTGATATTTCTCCCAGCAATCTTGATTCCAGCTTGTGCTTCTTCCAGCCCAGCATTTCTCATGATGTACTCTGCATATAAGTTAAATAAGCAGGGTGACAATATACTGCCTTGACATACTCCTTTTCCTATTTGGAACCAGTCTGTTGTTCCGTATCCAGTTCTAACTGTTTGATCTTGACCTGCGTACAGATTTCCCAGGAGGCAGGTCAGGTTGTCTGGTATTCCCATCTCTTTTAGAATTTTCCAGTTTGTTGTGATCCAAACCGTCAAAGACTTTGGCATAGTTCAGTTCAGTCGCTCAGTCATGTCCGACTCTTTGCGACCCCATGAATCGCAGCACGCCAGGCCTCCTTGTCCATCACCAACTCCTGGAGTTCACTCAGACTCACGTCCATCGAGTCAGTGATGCCATCCAGCCATCTCATCCTCTGTCGTCCTCTTCTCTTCCTGCCCCCAATCCCTCCCAGCATCAGAGTCTTTTCCCATGAGTCAACTCTTTGCATGAGGTGGCCAAAGTACTGGAGTTTCAGCTTTAGCATCATTCCTTCTAAAGAAATCCCAGGGCTGATCTCCTTCAGAATGGACTGGTTGGATCTCCTTGCAGTCCAAGGGACTCTCAAGAGTCTTCTCCAACACCACAGTTCAAAAGCATCAATTCTTCGGCGCTCAGCCTTCTTCACAGTCCAACTCTCACATCCGTACATGACCACAGGAAAAACCATAGCCTTGACTAGACGGACCTTTGTTGGCAAAGTAATGTGTCTGCTTTTGAATATGCTATCTAGGTTGGTCATAACTTTCCTTCCAAGGAGTAAGCGTCTTTTAATTTCATGGCTGCAGTCACCATCTGCAGTGATTTTGGAGCCCCCCAAAATAAAGTCTGACACTGTTTACACTGTTTCCCCATCTATTTCCCATGAAGTGATGGGACTAGATGCCATGATCTTCGTTTTCTGAATGTTGAGCTTTAAGCCAACTTTTTCACTCTCCACTTTCACTTTCATCAAGAGGCTTTTGAGTTCCTCTTCACTTTCTGCCATAAGGGTGGTGTCATCTGCATATCTAAGGTTATTGATATTTCTCCCGGCAATCTTGATTTCAGCTTATGTTTCTTCCAGTCCAGCGTTTCTCATGATGTACTCTGCATAGAAGTTAAATAAGCAGGGTGCAGAAATAGATGTTTTTCTGGAACTCTCTTGCTTTTCTATGATCCAGTGGATGTTGGCAATTTGATCTCTGGCTCTTCTGCCTTTTCTAAAGCCAGCTTGAATATCTGGAAGTTCACTGTTCATATATTTCTGAAGCCTGGCTTGGAAAATTTAGGAGGTAATTAAAATTAAATGAGCTCATATGGGTGGGGCCCTAAAACAATAAGATGGGTGGCCTTACAAGAAGAGAAAGAGGAAAATCTTTCCCTCTTGTACACTCAAAGGCAAGACCCCCAGATAAGCCTCACTAGAAACTGAACTCTGCCAGAATCTTGATCTTGAACTTTTCCAAACTCCAGAACTGTGAGAAAATGAATTTCTGTTGTTTAAGCCACCCAATGTATGATGTTTTGTTATGACAGTCTGAGTGGAGTAGTACACATACCTAACATTTTAAAATTAGAGACTGCATGATTTTTTTTTCCCCCAAATGCCCCTGGAATTGGCATAAAAGAATATGGGATTGACTCCATATTTTTGGCCACAGAGTAATTTTTATGACTTAAAAAAGTAGAAGTAGTATGGACACTATGAGTGTAACATATTAAAGTGGGAAAATAACAAAAAGAAAGAAGGCAGCATTTCTACCTTTAGGGAAAACAGCAACAACCCGAAACCTTGAACAACTTTCAGTTAAGGAGGAAAGTACAAACAAAAAGTTGTGAAGCAGATAAAAGACAATAATTAAAAAGACAGCATGGGATACACCCATTGTTCATTGTAGCACTATTTACAATAGCTAGAACATGGAAGCAACCTAGTGTCCATCAATAGATGAATGGATAAAGAAATTGTGGTACATATACACAATGAAATATTACTCAGCCATAAAAAGGAATGCATTTGAGTCAGTTCTGATGAGGTGGATGAACCTAGAACCTATTATACAGAGTGAAGTGAGTCAGAAAGAGAGAGATAAATATCGTATTTTAACACATACATATGGAATCTAGAAGAATGGTATTGAAGAACTTATTTACAGGGCAGCAATGGAGACTCAGAGAATAGACTCATGCACATGAGGAGAGGGAAGGAGAGGGTGAGATGTATGGAAAGAGTAACATGGAAACTTACATTACCATATATAAAATAGATAGCTGATGGGAATTTGCTATATGGCTCAGGAAACTCAAACAGGGACTCTGTATCAACCTAGAGGGGTGGGTTGGGGAGGGAGATAGGAGGGAGGTTCAAAAGGGAGCAGATATAGGTATACTTATGGCTGATTCATGTTGAGGTTTGACAGAAAACACCAAAATTCTGTAAAGCAATTATCCTTCAATAAAAAAAATAAATAAAAAAAAATAACATAGGATACAATTAAATTTTTACTGAGGAGTATACTGACTTAAATATTAATATCAATAAAACTGGTATTAATGAAAATAAAGTTTGAAGTGTTTGATTAAAAAAAAATCAGAAAAGAAACAGCAAAGTGAACCAAGGTACAAAGGAAAGAAAAAAATTAAAAAATTGAAGACAACAGCAAAATAAAACCCTCTAGAAAATAGACAAAATGTATAACAGACAAAACTAAAAGCTGATTTTCTGAAGGAAAAAAAACAAAAAAACAAAAAACTGAACCTACCAGTCATGTTTTTCAAAAAATAAAGGGCAAAAAATACAGGCATAAATAACCCAGATCCCAAGGCAATTCAAAGGATCGTAGGAAATGAATTTATTTGTTTCTAAGAAGACAACTTTTAAAAAATAGATGATTTTCAACTAGTATAATTTGTCAAAACATACATAGATGAGACTGTAAAATGTAAACAAACTGAACTTCATCGGAAAACATAAGGGAACTTGGCAAATGCTTCCTTTCCCAATTTACTGAACATGATAGTTTCATAGGTGAAATCTATCAAGGCTGTTAATAAGTAGAGATTCCAACTAAAAAAAATTGAAAAGAAACTAAAAAAAATAAACTGAAAGTTTGAGGAAAGCTTCCAAATTCTCTTAATGAAGCAAACATTATGTCAATACCAACATTAGACAAAGAATGTTTAGAAATGAAAACTAAAGAACGGTCTCAGTTATAAATATTGATATAAAATGTTAAATAAAATATTAGCAAATAGAATCTAGCAGCATGCTAAAAAATATGTTGAGTCCAAATGATATTTATTCTGAAAATGCAAGGATGATTCAACATTAGGAATTCTATGAATATAGTTTATTATATAAATATTATAAAAAGAAAATATTAGGTAATCAAATCTTTAGGTCTGTAAAGTCATTTGACATCAAAAGCTTTCTTATTAAAAGCACTCAATATCATAATAATATCCCAGCCCAAATCCAGTATCAGGCTTAAGCAGGGACAAAATATTTCTAAGTGAGGAAGAAGACAAAGAATTTCACTACCATTAATTAACGCTGTAATTTGGTACTTTCTCCCCTCTTCCACTGTTCTTGTCTGGAGAATCCCAGGGATGGGGGAGCCTGGTGGTCTGCCGTCTATTGGGTGGCACAGAGTCGGACACAACTGAAGCGACTTAGCAGCAGCAGCAGCATGTAACAGAAAAGAAAAAAAGTAATAAAAAGTGAAAAAAAGAAAAATCTATGGCAATATGTTTGTATATCTAAAAAAGGCTAGAGCAAAAAAACTTAGTGAGTGGGTGCTAACATACACTTCTTTATTAAAATGGATTACTGTATAGCACAGGAAATCTTGCTAACTGTTATGTGTTAACCTGGATGGGAGAGGAGTCTGGGGGAGAATAGATACATGTATATGTATGGCTGAGTCCCTTTGCTGTCCACCTGTAACTATCACAGAATTGTTAACTGGCTATACTCCAATACAAAATAAAAAGCAAAAAAATGAATATGCACACATTAATAACTTTCATATATACACAGAACATTGTCCGATGCTATTATAGAATAAAATATTACATTTTGTATTTGCAACAAAAAGATTTTCAAATAGCTAGTAAGATTTCTACTTTTTGGAAGATATTGTAAGTGTGCTTTTCCCTCTTCCTATCATTGAATCTAAGGAAGCACTCTGATTTTATATACAAAACACCAGGAAGCTCTGAAAAGTGGAGTGAAGAGGGTATCTGGCTGAACCTCTGACCCAGTGAACAGCCTAGTGGTAAGAGCTCTGGGTTTTCTTTTTTCTTCCAACTTGGAGCTAAGAACCCGGTAACCCCAAGATGTAAGATAAAGCCCTACAGAAGCCCACACTCTCCTGTTAAAGGACAAAGAAATGCACAACCAAGCAAGACAGAAAGCTTTTAGACAGTAACCTCTCTACTCCAGCCAGTTGTCATAGAGAAGAACTGTGTCCTTTACCCACCTCCGCAATACTGGCAAAGGCAGAGAGAAGATCCTAGATTTCCAAACTCACCAGGCTGAAATGAACACCTCTTTTGGCTGGGGTTGGGGGTGGGCATATGTGTTCAGTTGTTCAGTCAAGACCACATAGGGAGCTGGGACTTCCAGCCCCCCGGAGTTTATTCTTCCACCTCCCTGCTGGGATGGTATCAGAGGAAGCCTGGAGGAGTGTCAGGACTTTAATATCTATCCAGTGATAGTTTGGGTCAGGTGGGAAGCCTAATCCTAGTTTGCTGAAAATGCATGTTGAATTTTGTCAAATGCTTTTTCTGCACCTATTGATATGACATGATTTTTCTTCTTTAGTCTGTTGATATGAGGGATGGCATAAACTGGTTTCTGAATGCTGAACCAACCTTGGCTACTTGGAATAAATCCCACTTAGTTATGGTGTATATATATCTTGTTGGATTCAATTTGCTAATATTTTGTTGAGGATTTTTATGTCTATGCTCAGAAGAGTTATTGATCAGTAGTTTTATTTTATTATAATGTTGTTGTTGTTGTTGTTCAGTTCTCAGTTGTGTCTGACTCTTTGCCACCCCATGGACTGCAGCATGCCAGGCCTCCCTGTCTTTCAGTATCTGCCAGAGTTTGCTCAAACTCATGTCCATCGAATTGGTGATGCCATCCAACCATCTCATCCTCTGTCGCCCTCTTCTCCTCCTGCCTTCAATCTTTCCTAGCATCAGGGTCTTTTCCAATGAGTTGGCTTTTTCTATCAGGTAGCCAAAGTATTGGAGCTTCAGCATCAGTCCTTCCAATGAACATTCAGGACTGATTTCCTTTAGGATTGACTGGTTTGATCTCCTTGCAGTCCAAGGGACTCTCAAGAATCTTCCCCAGCACCACAATCTGATTTTGGTATTAGGATAATGCTGGCCTCATAAGACAGCCTCTTCTGCTTTTATTTTCTAAAAAAGATGGTAGAGAATTGGTATAATTTTTTCCTTCAGTGTTTGGTAGAATTCACTTGTGAAACCATCAGGATCTGGCACTTTCTGTTTTGGAAAGCAATTAATTATTGATTCAATTTATTTAAGATACATAGGTATGCCAGTTCAGAAAATCTGTTTCACCTCATGTGAGTTTTTGTAGATTGTGTCTTTCAAGAAATTGGTCCATTTCAACTAAGAATAACCAAAGATCAATAAAAGAAAAGCAAGAAGGAAGACCAGAGCTATCACCTAAAAAATAGACCATATTTCTCAAGGTGTTAAACATTATGACACTGGAAAATGAATAGGCAGATCAATGCTATGAAATCAAGAAATGGACTCCTTATGTATGATAAAGGTTTAATCTCAATCAATGTGGAAAAGATGGACTATAAAGGAAATGATATTGGTGTAGGTGAATATCCTAGTGTATTTCACAATACTTGGCATGAAAATTGGAAAATTGCTAAAGTCAGTCTCAAAAGTGAAACACATAATAATAATAAAAAGAAAACATGGAGAATAGTATTTAGCCTTGGAGTGGAAAAGTCCTTTGTAGCTGACACAAGATGAAAAAGCCATCAAATATTTGTAAACAAATCTAATTTGTACACAGATTAAGGTACAATATTTTGCATGGCAAAAATGCTGTAAGTAAAAAATACAAATGACAAACTGAGAATAATATTTGCAAATGACATCACTGGTAAGTGGTTAACTTCTCAAATATAGAATTTCTATAAACTCTAAGTAAGAAAAAGAGCAACAAACCAAAATAGGCAAAGAAGGAGAATGGAAGTTCACAGGAGATGACTGATGACTTTCAAATAACTCTTACACGTAGGCAGTGATGTGCAATCTCATTCATAGAAGGAAAAACAGAAATAAAAAACAGAGATCCAATCTTATTCTATAATATTGGCAGAAATCTAAAAATTTGATAACACAAGATAATGGTGAGGCAGTGGAGGAAACAGACATTCATGACTGGTGGGAATGCAAATTAGTGCAATTAGAGACTGGAAAGTATATATCAAACTTACAAATGTATTTACCCTGTCACCCAGAAATTCCATGTCTCAGCATGTATCCTGTAGATATGCTCAAGTATGTTTGAAATGACACATGTACAAGATTGTTCACAACAGAGTTATTTATAATAGCAAAAACAGAAACATCTTAATGCCATCAGCAAGGAACTGATTAGTCATGCTCTATATCTATAATAGAACATTGTGTTATCTATCTCTAAGGTAGAGAGGTCCCTGGTATACATTATCAGGGGAAAAATTTTGACAAATACAAATATATACACACATATACATATCATCAGTTCAGTTCAGTTCAGTCGCTCAGTCGTGTCCAACTCTTTGCGACCCCATGAGTCACAGCACGCCAGGCCTCCCTGTCCATCACCATCTCCCAGAGTTCACTCAAACTCACGTCCATCGAGTCAGTGATGCCATCCAGCCATCTCATCCTCTCCTGTCCCCTTTTCCTCCTGCCCCCAATCCCTCCCAGCATCAGAGTCTTTTCCAATGAGTCAACTCTTCGCATGAGGTGGCCAAAGTACTGGAGTTTCAGCTTTAGCATCATTCCTTCCAAAGAACACCCAGGGCTGATCTCCTTCAGAATGGACTGGCTGGATCTCCTTGCAGTCCAAGGGACTCTCAAGAGTCTTCTCCAGCACCACAGTTCAAAAGCATCAATTCTTCGGCACTCAGCTTTCTTCACAGTTCAACTCTCGCATCCATACATGACCACTGGAAAAACCATAGCCTTGACTAAACAGACCTTTGTTGGCAAAGTAATGTCTCTGCTTTTCAATATGCTATCTAGATTGGTCATAACTTTTCTTCCAAGGAGTAAGCATCTTTTAATTTCATGGCTGCAGTCACCATCTGCAGTGATTTTGGAGCCCAAAAAGATAAAGTCTGACACTGTTTCCACTATTTCCCCATCTATTTCCCATGAAGTGATGGGACCAGATGCCATGATCTTCATTTTCTGAATGTTGAGCTTTAAGCCATATACATATATGCATATATGTATACAGTAAGCTACCATTTATCTAAAGCACTACAGAAATAAAATATATAGGTGTGTGTGAATATATGTAGCTGTGTAGTATATACAATTTTTATATTCATATTAATTTAAAGATTATCTGGAAATAGGAATATTAAACATAACACTGGCCAGACAGGGAACTGGATAAATGTGGTATGGGGGATGTAGAGATATGTTTTACCAAATGACATTTCATGTTTTTGGTGTTTGAACCAAATGAATATGTATCTAAAATAAATTTTAAAAATCTGCAAAATAGAACTAAAACAAACTATAGGGTGAACTTTACTCTTAGACAGTGGTGGCATTCCAGCAGTGTTTCTCACCTGGTGTTCTGTGGAGCCTTATTGCTTTGGGGTCCACTGAGAAATCTGAGCAATGTGGAGCTCTAGTATTTTCTTCACCTTTTTCAACAAAATAACACTGTCTGTTTCCCTTTGAAAGAATAGCACCAATGAGTTAAAAGGTATTTGAAAATACTGGACAATATAGAACACATCATAAGAGAATTGTACTTGCTGCTTCCAACATAAATTAGAAAACCTAATAGTATGGGTGGTTTCCTAGATCAATTGATCTATTGTCGGAAACATAGAAAATGTTTTTAAACATCCACCACGAACAAAAGCATCAGAACATTGTGTCTTCTGCATCTCTTAGGACATTTTCGGCTCAAGTATCAGAAACCCTGATGTAAGCTTAAATGATCTGGATAGTTGTTATTTCATCGAACAGGGAATACAGAGGAATCACTGACTTTAAGTCTGTTTCAGGCTGTGGTTTAATGCTGCCATGCTTGGCTTCTGTCTGCCTGTTCTGCCATCTTCATGTTCAGCTACATCCTAAGACAGGTGACCCTTAGGTCTCAAGGGAGCTGCCAACTTGTGGTCAGGATGGCATACTTCCTTATTATGTCCAACTGAAGAGAGAGGCCTGCTCACCAACTGTGGGGACGTTAGCCCTGTGGTTGCAGTGAAGCAAGTTGCTGGCACGCGTGTTGGGTGTCATAATCCCAGATGGGTTGGTTCTGCATCATGGATTGGACAGCATTCTTTGATTCTTAACCCTGAGTCAGTTTCTCCACTGCTCCACCAAAATATAAAACAGCTAATGTCCCTTTAATGGAGAAGGCAATGGCACCCCACTCCAGTACTCTTGCCTGGCAAATTCCATGGACGGAGGAGCCTGGTAGGCTGCAGTCCATGGGGTCGCTGAGGGTTGGAAATGACTGAGTGACTTCACTTTCACTTTTCACTTTCCTGCATTGGAGAAGGAAATGGCAACCCACTCCAGTGTTCTTGCCTGGACAATCCCAGGGACGGGGGAGCCTGGTGGGCTGCTGTCTCTGGGGTCGCACAGAGTCGGACACGACTGAAGTGACTTAGCAGGCAGGCAATGTCCCTTTAAAAAATTTTTTTTCTTTATTTTCTTAGCTGTGCCAGGACTTAGTTGCAACACGTGGATCTTTGATCTTTGTTGTGGATCTTTAGTGGCAGCATATGGACTCTTAGCTGCAACATGTGGGACCTAGTTCCAGGACTAGGAATGGAACCCAGGCCTCCTGCATTAGGAGCATGAAGTCTTAGCTACTGGATGACCAGGGAGGTGCCTCACTTTCTTTATGCTTAAATTCACCACAGTGGGCACACAAAGATAACATAAGCAAAATTAACAGACGAATTTTATATGGAAGCAAATTTAAAATGTGTAACAGAGCTAATATCTATCATGTTTAATGGACTTTTACAAATTGGTAAAAACAAATAAACAAAAGAGACAATGTAATAGAAAAATAGATTAAAAATGAATAAGTAATTTACAGATGAACAAATACAAATTGCCAATAAATACATGAGAATATGCTCACGTTGACTAGTAGTGAGTAAAATATAAATGAAAGCAGTTATTAACTTTCCCTTTATACCTATCTGATTGTCAAAAACTAGAATGAGGATAATAATTTTAGGTAGGAAAGCAGGGAAAAGTGTATACTCATAAACTTCTGAAATGTGAATTGCTGTAGAGTTTTTTGGCAAGTAATCTAATAGTATCTCCTGAAATTAAAGCTACAGTCTTATAGCCTACGGCAGCTCACACAATACATAACTTCTGCTAATCTATGCAGGCTCCTGGAAAAAGCCAAGCCCTCCGCGTATAAGTTTTAAGGCAGAGGGGCAGGAAACTTAGGGAACACCAAGATTAAGTGTCGGGGATATGATCCCAGCACATGTGGTTTCACATGTGGGTTGAATGGTTGCCATATTGATTCAGTCTGCACATTTATGAACCCCTCTGCTCTATGCCTGGTATCCCACTCAGTTTTAGGGCTAGAGTAACAAAGAGAAACTGTCTTCCCTGTCCTGGTCCCGGGGAAGTGAGAATTTGGACAAAGGAATCATTTGGAGCAGGACAGAGCAAGGTCTGCCCTCTGCTTAGCTCACTGTCCAGGCTCCTCGTGCTGGGGGAGCTACTTTTCAGTTTCTTTCTCCCTGAACCATCTCCATTTTATTTGCAATTCTCTCCATCCCTTGGGTTTATATACTTAGGTCGAAGAATCCCCAGGATCCTGTTCCTCTTCCTGTTCCTACTCTGCACACATCTGCATAGACACCCCTTGGTTTCTGTGAAGCGTTGCCCAGCCTGACTCCTCCACAACACAGCCCAGGTGGGCTTTCCAGTTTTGTTCACACTGGATTTGGCCTCAGGTGTTTAAATTTAGTAAATCCCTTTAAGAATGAGATTCCTTTGTGCTGTCTTCTTATCTGCTTATCATGTTCACCAGCCCATCTTAAACATGCTTTTGAATTCCACCAGAAAAAAAAATCTAAAAATTAGTTACTAAAAAAATGCTTACTTCCCAGTAGATTCTCATCCTCAGTTACTTCCAATGACAAGATATATTTTTAAAAGCATATATTTATCTTTATAGTCAGGCTGCTCATTAAAAATATCTGTATCTCCACAGGCATACTGAACAGAGTAGGTGCTGACCTATGGGTTGGTACATTTGAGAAATAACTTCTTGTTTATAGTTCCTCTTTACTCTGCAGGAATTTCAGAGAGGCATAGGGTCAAATCCCCTATTTTCTAGATGCAAATGAAGAAAGTAGGCTAGAAATTCAGCAGCAACTGAGTAAGCTGTGCCAGAGTAACTTTTCCAGATGTCTTTGGGCTTTGCAGTTGGTACTGTCTTTAGGGAACGGCTTGGACTTGATTTAACATTTTCTAAATTGGTTCACCCACCTTTGAGTCTGGAGGATGTATTGCTGCATGCTCTCTCAGATTAATGTACTGCCAGCAGGTCTGACGCTCCCATCTCAGGAAATTCATTAACACGTTGGGAAATCCGGAGACCAGGTGTGGCACCGAAAGGTTAATCTATCCTACTTCCTCCTTCACAGCAACTTCAGTGTGAATTATACTCAGGTCGTTTAAAGTGAACAAATGAAGGCAATATACCTTCCTTGTGCTTAAAGTGGGATTCACACGCTGCTGGAATTTTAAAAATAATTTTTATTTAGTTAGTTGTTTTCGGCTGCACTGTCTTCGTTGCTGCATGGGCTTTTCTCTAGTTGCAGTGAGCAGTGGCTGCTCTCTAGTTGTGGTGCTCAGGCTTCTCATCGCAGTGGCTTCTCTTCCTGTGGAGCATGGGCTCTAGGGCCTGTGGTCTTCACTAGCTGTGGCGCACAGGCTCATTAGTTGTGGTGCACAGGCTGAGTTGCTCTGTAGCATGTGGGATCTTCTTGAAGCAGGGATCAAACCCATGTCTCCTGCATTGGTAGGCAGATTCTTTACCACTGAGTCACTAGGGAAGCCCATGCCACTGGATTTGGGTTAAGATGCAAAGGCATTGTGTGCGTCTCATACATCCCATGGTCCCTAAATACCTCAAAATGTTTGCGTCATGGTCTCCTGAACCATTTTAAGTGTGTACTCTTTTGCTTCAATTCCCAAGTAAAGAGAAATCTGGAAGCATAACTCCAGAGGTAAAGACTTTCCAGGCCATTCCAATGTGCACAGAGAAAATAACCCTCTGAACCTGAGAAGGAGAAATGGGCTTGCCTCGATGTATTTGTTTGGGGTAAATTTATTGCAGCACCCTGATTTTGTCTGGAGTTTTTGGCTGTCCTACTCCTCATTCCCTTAAGACTGTGACCACTTCCTTCTTGCTTTATTTTAGCACATTTTTCGTCTTCAACTGTCTCCTCCTACTCAAGAAATGGTGGTGACTGTCTTGACCATGGGATTCAATTGTTTCTTGCTTTCCCCATCAAAGTGAACCCTGGTTCACTACAGCTTGGAGCCCTCACTAACTTTAGCACTCACAAACACAGACCTACTGCCGAACAAATGGGAATTTATTTTCTCTCCCAGTTATCTGTTTCCTTCCACATCTCTTTCAAGCACCCTCTCCCCATACCTACCCTCCCATCCTAACCTTATTTCAGAGATTATCAGGTTTACTTTTAAAATTTTATTCTATTTTTAAACTTTACAATATTGTGTTAGTTTTGCCAAATATCGAAATGAATCCGCCACAGGTATACATGTGTTCCCCATCCTGAACCCGCCTCCCTCCTCCCTCCCCATACCATCCCTCTGGGTCGTCCCAGTGCACCAGCCCCAAGCATCCAGTATCGTGCATCGAACCTGGACTGGCGACTCGTTTTATACATGATATTATACATGCTTCAATGCCATTCTCCCAAATCTCCCCACCCTCTCCCTCTCCCACAGAGTCCATAAGACTGATCTATACATCAGTGTCTCTTTTGCTGTCTCGTACACAGGGTTATTGTTACCATCTTTCTAAATTCCATATATATGCGTTAGTATACTGTATTTCTGTTTTTCCTTCTGGCTTACTTCACTCTGTATAATAGGCTCCAGTTTCATCCACCTCATTAGAACTGATTCAAATGTATTCTTTTTAATGGCTGAGTAATACTCCATTGTGTATATGTACCACAGCTTTCTTATCCATTCATCTGCTGATGGACATCTAGGTTGCTTCCATGTCCTGGCTATTATAAACAGTGCTGCGATGAACATTGGGGTACACGTGTCTCTTTCCCTTCTGGTTTCTTCAGTATGTATGCCCAGCAGTGGGATTGCTGGATCATAAGGTAGTTTTATTTCCAGTTTTTTAAGGAATCTCCACACTGTTCTCCATAGTGGCTGTACTAGTTTGCATTCCCACCAACAGTGTAAGAGGGTTCCCTTTTCTCCACACCCTCTCCAGCATTTATTGCTTGTAGACTTTTGGATCGCAGCCATTCTGACTGGTGTGAAATGGTACCTCATAGTGGTTTTGATTTGCATTTCTCTGATAATGAGTGATGTTGAGCATCTTTTCATGTGTTTGTTAGCCATCTGTATGTCTTCTTTGGAGAAATGTCTATTTAGTTCTTTGGCCCATTTTTTGATTGGGTCATTTATTTTTCTACAGTTGAGCTGTAGGAGTTGCTTGCTGGGAAAACTGGTCAACCACTTGTAAAAGAATGAAACTATAACACTTTCTAACACCATACACAAAAATAAACTCAAAATAGATTAAAGATCTAAACGTAAGACTAGAAACTATAAAACTCCCAGAGGAGAACATAGGCAAAACACTCTCCAACATACATCACAGCAGGATCCTCTATGACCCACCTCCCAGAATATTGGAAATAAAAACAAAAATTAACAAATGGGACCTAATCAAACTTAAAAGCTTCTGCACAATAAAGGAAACTATTAGCAAGGTGAAAAGGCAGCCTTCAGAATGGGAGAAAATAATAGCAAATGAAGCAACTGACAAACAACTAATCTAAGGTTTACTTTTTGATTTTACTGCTTCCCATTCAAATTTTGCCCATAAAACTACTTTACTATTACAGAATGAAATATTGTTTTCATTACTTTCGTACCCTAAATATGCATAGTAATAACACACTTGTGATGTATAGCAAGTCCTGTATTAAATACATGATAATGCATAATAAGAATGTATCATTTTAATGAAATATCTTATTTCCTCTATTGTTACTTACTGTAATTTGGTTTAATTTGGCTCGAGTAACCTTTTTGCCCACATGTAACTCTTAAAACATGTTCTTATGAACACTGCATATTAAAAAAGAAAGAAGAAAATAAGCCAGTCAGCATCAACTAAATATCAAGGTGAACATTAGGTCAGGTTCAAGTTTGGAGGAAAAAAAAAGAAAAGTACAAAGAAATTTAATGAAAAAATCTAATTGAGGAAATGTGTACAGCATCTTTGGCAAAATGTTTTCAACCAAGACAGAGCATTATCGGTGATCTCTGTCTGCTACTCATATATCCAAATTCTGTTATTGCGGAGATTAGGAGGAATAAAGGAATATTCAATGACCCAACAACCAGGGCCCATTATTTTTCAGTGTGAAGCTTTTGTCATAGACATAGAAGCATCTGAGAAAAGACAGCTCAGCTTGACTATCTGGATAGGAGAGCTGGTTCCTTTTCTTCGCAACCTAATCATTAAAGAGAAAAATGCTCATATAGCAGAACAACTCCACAAGCCTGGCTTGTTTAACAGATTCTTTGTAAATTATACTAGCTCTTGAATACCATCCAGGTTCTTTTTTTTTTTAAACCTTACATAACTGTATTAGTTTTGCCAAATATCAAAATGAATCCACCACAGGTATACATGTGTTCCCCATCCTGAACCCTCCTCCCTCCTCCCTCCCCATACCATCCCTCTGGGTCATCCCAGGAGCTGGTGCATCCAGGTTTTTAATGATGATATTTCAAAAGTGACAAGCTTCAGTAGCAGGGAAAAGTTCATTGCAGCCTGGTGGTTGTGATTTTACCCTAATAACATCATTTGTACCCAGGCCTTTTAGCTATGGTCTAGTTTCTTTCATATTCTGGAAACTGGGGCTCTAATCATGTGGCCTGGGGGGACCTGGGGACAAGCCTTTGACAAATGCTGAGGCCTAAGTGCTGGATCTCAAACTTTTGAGTGGCCAGCAACACTTTCCGGCTGGCTACATATAGCTGCTGAAGATGTCTGTAGTTTAAGCCCAGACAAAATTGCTGATGGAATTAAGGTTACTAATTAGTTGATCTTAAACGAGGGAGATTCTCCTGGATTATCTGAGTGGGTCCAGTCAGCACCAGTCTCCTTAAAAGCAGAAGAGGGAGGCAGAAGAGGAGGTCAGAGTGGTGTGATGTGAGAAGGACTTGACTCATTGCTGTTGACTTTGAAGATGGAATAAGGGGCTATGAGCCAAGGAAAGCAGGTGGCTTCTAGAAGCTGGAAAAAGCAGGAAAGTGAATTCTCCTCTAGCTTCTCCAGAAAGAAGCTCAGCCCTACTGCTACCTTGACTTTAGCCAAGTGAGGTCTATCTAGGAATTCTAACCAACATAACTGCAAGATAACAAATCTGTGTTGTTTTAGACTAAAAAACACAAAATTATATTAAAAATGCATTTGCTGAACCTGTCCACCAGAGTTTCTGCTCTGGGGATGGATATGAGAATGTGCATTTCTAACAAGTTTCCAGATGGAGACAGTACCTCTGCTGGTATCTGTAGCTACATTTTAAGATTCAAGAAAAAATAGGCTTCAACTAGTCTGAGGATTTCGGAGTGAAGGATCTCACAGAAGAGTGGTGACTGCTGGCTAAATAGCTAATTGCCACATCCAAGAAGAGTGAGGTTTCAGTGTTATCCTGGCCTAATACCATAGAAATTGTGTACCCTCCTCCTGCTGCACTCTCTGCCATGTGAGTTTGGATTCATTTCTCTTTCCTATTCTGTGACTTTCTCTTCTTTTTCTAAATTATGACTTCTAGCCTGTAGAAACTTGAATTTTAAACCTGACATCATGCAACATTAACTAGTTATATAGCCTCTAGCAATTTATTAGAATCCCCTGAACATCAATTTCACTATTGCTGAAATAATAATAATACCTGTTTCTAATGTGATTGGGAAACTGTAAGAGCTGCTATGCCCTAAGGCCTTGTAACAGTACCAGGTGCATTGTAGTACACAGTAAATATTTGTCACTCTTAGTTTTTATTGCTTGAGAATATCTTTCTTCCCTCTTTCTCTTAGCAGTCTGGCACTTTGCTTCCAAAAGAAGGAGCTTCTGCTTCTCCCCCTTTACTCATTTTCTCTTTCAGGCTCACTGAACTAGTTTGGTTTTCATGGAAAACTAGTGAACTAGTTGGTTTTCATGGAATTCAACACACTTTATCAGATCTAAGTTAAGCCCCTATCAGAGGCCCTATGAAGTTCAGAAGGGCTGACTCTCTTCTCCTTTGTAACTTGGCTTGAGCTTCCCCAAGATAATCTTATCAGGCTTTGTGGAAATTTACAGTTATTCACTGAAGGTATATAGCAGTTTGTGATGGGAATTATAACACAAGGGGGTCAAGTTTAAATTTCTTGCTAGATATGGTTTACCTAGGAGTCCAAAGGGAGTTGCCTAAGGATTCAAGCCATTTGCTAACCTGCTCCTCTGATCCAAGGTTTGTGCCCCCCCCTTTTTTTTTTTGAGTTCCTTCTCATCTCTTGATAATCCTAACTCACCTGCCTGGGGTCTTCATGCCAAAACCCAAAGAAAATCAAGTACTTGAAAGTATTCCTTATCCCACATTCAAATAACCAAGATTCAGATCTAGGGTGTTTGGTCTGGACTCAGAGAAAGGGTCAATGGTGTCTAAGATCTTTTGCTGTTCACAGAAGAGGGATGGAGTGGAAGTGGGCATCCAGGGCTCTGCAGCTTGACTTGTGAGCATATCTGTTTCTTTAAAATTAAAGACATATGTTCGCATCTCTCCCAAGAACAAGCATTTATTCTTCAGGACAATTCAATCTAACTCATATTGAAAACAGAAAATATATTCATATAGCCTCATAATTCTGAAGTAGGAAAGTTCTACTTCTATGAAACCAATGGGTTATATCAATGTTCTGAATAGTATATGCTTCTTCCCTGCTTCTGTTAGAGTGCCTCCTGGAATAAGACTTAGTCCCCATTACCTTTTAAAGTCCTTTTCCTTATTTCACATTAAAAATGCCTGTTCTACACAATACCGTAAAGCAATTATCTTTCAATGAAAAAAAAAAAAAAAAAAAAAAGCCTGTTCTACCAAGGGCTGAATTGAGTTCTTTGAAACTGCTTTTATTCTCATTAGTCTTTATCTGGGAATAGAGAGTCATTATTGCAGTTACAAAAATGTCTTCCTATCCTCAAACGAAGAGGTAAACTTACTGTGCATACCTCATGATATTTTTCCCTTCTATCCTTGCCCCGTGACTGTCTTCATTGTTCTTGTCAGAATGATTATTTTTTAAATCAAACGTATTGAGCCATAATTTATAAACATATGTTTAAGTGAATAGTTAAACAAGTTTTGACATACATATGCATCCATGTTACCACCATCCCACAAAAAGATTTCTGTTGTTCCAGAATGTTTCCTTGCATCCCTTTGCAGTCAGTCACTCCACCTTTCTCTTGGCACCTATCATTGATTTTCTTTGACTAGAAACTGTTTTGCTTGTACTAGGACTTGTCTGATCTTTTCCATTAGTCATACGTTTTAGAAAATCATCCATATTACTGCTTAAAGCAGTAATTAAAAAAAAATTGTTGACTATGACATCACCTTATGATCATCCTATGGTGTTTTTATCTATTCCCTTCTTGATGGACATTTGAGTTGTTTTCAATTTGGGACTCTTACAAACAAAACTAATAGCATTTTTGAAAATTTTTTGGAGGTATACATATATATTCATTTCTCTTTGGGTAAATATCTAGAAGTGGAGCTGCCAAATCATGTGATAAATGTCTATATATATTTTAAAATTTTATTTATTTTGATTTATTTGGCTGCCCTGGGTCTTAGTCATGGCATGTGGGATCTTTGATCTTCACTATGGCATGCAGGATCTTTTAGTTATAGCATGTGAACCCTTTTAGTTGTGGCATATGAGATCTAGTTTCCCGACCAGGGATCAAACTCGGACCCTCTGCACTGGGAACATGGAGCCTTAGCCACTGGACTACTGGAGAAGTCCTGATAAATGTACATTTGACTTCCTAAAAACTACCAAACTCTTTTCCAAAATGGTCAAAGTAGTTGTACCCAATAGGGATGTATGAAAATCAATTTTTTCCACATCTTTGTCAACACTTAGAATTTTCATACTTTTAATTTTGGTAACCCTAGAGCTTTCCTGGTAGCTCAGCTGGTGAAGAATCTGCCTGTAATGCAGGAGACCCCAGTTCAATTCCTGGATCAGGAAGATCCCCTGGAGAAGGGATAGGCTACTCACTCCAGTATTCTTGGCCTTCCTGGTGGCTCAGATGGTAAAGAATCCACCTGCAATGTGGGACACCTGTGTTTGATTCCTGGGTTGGGAAGATCCCCTGGAGGTGGGCATGGCAACCCACTGTAATATTCTTGCCTGGAGAATCCCCATGGACAGAGAAGTCTGGTGGGCTACAGTCCATGGGGTCACAAAGAGTTGGACATGACTGAGTGACTAAGCACAGCATAGCAGCACAGCACCCTAGTAGTATCTCATTTTTGGCTCTAATGTGGATTACCATGATGACTAATGACTGTGCATCATTTCATGTGCTTATTATATGTGTTATATCTTCTCTTGTGGAATATGTGTAAAATATTCTTGTTCATATTTTATTTGTCTTTTATGCACATATATTTTGTGAATATTTTATTCCAGTAGGACATGGCTTTTTAGTTTCTTAACAATTTCTCTTGAAGATAAGAGGTCTTAAATTTCAATGATAACCAATTTATATCTGATTTTCATATATTGATCTTGTATCTTGTGATCTTGTTGAATTCCTTTACTAATTTTAGTACTTTTTTGGGGTAGATTCCTTGGTATTTTCAACAAGATAAACATCATCTGACAATATAAACAGGTTTACTTGTTTTTAATCTTTATGACATTTATTTCTTTTTCTTGTCTTATTGCACTGGCTGGACCTCCAGTATAATATTAAATAGAAACTGCAAGAGTGGATATTTTTCTTTTTAAAATTTATTTTTATTGGTAGATAATTGTGTTTCAATATTGTGTTGGCTTCTGCCATACAACAACATGAATAAGCCACAAATACAAATATGTCCCCTCCCTCCTGAACCTCCCCCTTACTTCCCACCCCATCCCACTCCTCTAGGTTGTCATAGAGCACTGGGTTGAGCTCCCTGTGTCTGTACAGCAGCTTTCCACTAGCTATCTATTTTACACATGGTAATGTATATATATCAATTTGTCCCACCCTCTCCTACCCATACTATATCCAAAGTCTGTTCTCTATGTTTGCATTGCTATTCCTGCCTTGCAAGTAGGTTCATTAGTATCATTTTTTCTAGATTCTGTATATATATGTTAATATACAAAATTTGATTTTCTCTTTCTGACTTCACTCTGCATAACAGGCCCTAGGTTCATCCACGTCACTAGAACTGACTCAAATGCATTCCTTTTATGGCTGAGTAATATTCTATTGTATATATCTACCACAACTTCTTTATCCATTCATCTGATGATGGACATCTAGGTTGTTTCCATGTCCTAGCTATTGTAAATTGTGCTGCTATGAATGTTGGGCTACATATGTATTTTTTCAGTTATGGTTTTCTCAGGATATATTTGCCCAGTAGTGGGATTGCTGGGTAATGTAGTAGTTTTACTCCTAGATTGTAAAAGGAATTTCCATACTGTTCTCCATAGTGGCTGTACCAATTTAAATTCCTGCCAACAATGCAACAGGTTCCCTTTTCTCCACACTGTCTCCAGGATTCATTGTTTGTAGATTTTTTGATGATGGCCATTTTGATTGGTGTGAGGTGATAGTAGTTTTGATTTGCATTTCACTAAGCACCAAGAAACACCTGGAGTAACAGGCAAATTTGGCCTTGGAATACAGAATGAAGCAGGGCAAAGGCTAACAGACTTCTGCCAAGAGAATGCACTGGTCATAGCAAACACCCTCTTCCAATAACACAAGAGAAGACTCTACACGTGGACATCACCAGATGGTCAACACCGAAATCAGATTGATTATATCCTTTGCAGCCAAAGATGGAGAAGCTCTATACAGTCAGCAAAAACAAGACCGGGAGCTGACTGTGGCTCAGATCATGAAATCCTTATTGCCAAATTCAGAATTAAATTGAAGAAAGTGGGGAAAACCACTAGACTATTCAGGTACAATCTAAATCAAATCTCTTATGACTATACAGTGGAAGTGAGAAATAGATTTAAGGGATGAGATCTGATAGACAGAGTGCCTGATGAACTATGGACGGAGGCTCGTGACATTGTGCAGGAGATAGGGATCAAGCCCATCCCAAAGGAAAAAAAAATGCAAAAAAGCAAAATGGCTGTCTGAGGAGGCCTTTCAAATAGCTGTGAAAAGAAGAGAAGCGAAAAGCAAAGGAGAAAAGGAAAGATATACCCATTTGAATGCAGAGTTACAAAGAATAGCAAGGAGAGATAAGAAAGCCTTCCTCAGTGATCAATGCAAAGAAATAGAGGAAAACAATAGAATGGGGAAGACTAGAGATCTCTTCAAGAAAATTAGAGATACCAAGGGAACGTTTCATGCAAAGATGGGCTTGATAAAGGACAGAAATGGTATGGACCTAACAGAAGCAGAAGATATTAAGAAGAGGTGGCGAGAATACACAGAAGAACTATACAAAAAAGATCTTCACAACCCAGATAATCATGAAGGTGTGATCACTCACAGTCACATAGAGCCAGACATCCTGGAATGTGAAGTCAGGTGGGACTTAGGAAGCACAATTGCACTCATCTCACCACTAGTAAAGTAATGCTCAAAATTCTCCAAGCCAGGCTTCAGCCATATGTGAACCATTTACTTCCAGATGTTCAAGCTGGTTTTAGAAAAGGCAGAAGAACCAGAGATCAAATTGCCAACATCCACTGGATCATCAAAAAACCAAGAGAGTTCCAGAAAAACATCTTTTTCTGCTTTATTGACTATGCCAAAGACTTTGACTGTGTGAATCACAATAAACTGTGGAAAATTCTTCAAGAGATGGGAATACCAGTCCACCTGACCTGCCTCTTGAGAAATTTGTATGCAGGTCAGGAAGTGACAGTGAGAACTGGACATAGAACAACAGACTGGTTCCAAATAGGAAAAGGAGTACATCAAGGCTGTATATTGTCACCCTGTTTATTTAACTTATATGCAGAGTACATCATGAGAAACACTGGGCTGGAGGAAGCACAAGCTGGAATCAAGATTGCCAGGAGAAATATCAATAACCTCAGATATGCAGATGACACCACCCTTATGGCAGAAAGTGAAGAATAACTAAAGAGCCTCTTGATGTAAGTGAAAGTGGAGAGTGAAAAAGTTGGCTTTAAGCTCAACATTCAGAAAATGAAGATCATGGCATCTGGTCCCATCACTTCATGGCAAATAGAGGGGGAAACAGTGAAAACCAGTGGCTGACTTTATTTTTCTGGGATCCAGAATCACAGCAGATGGTGACTGCAGCCATGAAATTAAAAGACGCTTGCTCCTTGGAAGGAAAGTTATGACCAACCTAGATAGCACATTAAAAAGCAGAGGCATCACTTTGCCAACCAAGGTCCGTCTAGTCAAGGCTATGGTTTTTCCTGTGGTCATGTATGGATGTGAGAGTTGGACTGTGAAGAAGGCTGAACCCCAAAGAATTGATGCTTTTGAACTGTGGTGTTGGAGAAGACTCTTGAGAGTCCCTTGGACTGCAAGGAGATCCAACCAGTCCATTCTGAAGCAGATCAGCCCTGGGATTTCTTTGGAGGGAATGATGCTGAAGCTGAAACTCCAGTACTTTGGCCACCTCATGCGAAGAGTTGACTCATTGGAAAAGACTCTGATGCTGGGAGGGATTGTGGGCAGGAGGAGAAGGGGACGACAGAGGATGAGATGGCTGGATGGCATCACTCACTCGATGGACATGAGTCTCTGAACTCCAGGAGTTGGTGATGGACAGGGAGGCCTGGCGTGCTGCGATTCATGGGGTTGCAAAGAGTTGGACACGACTGAGCGACTGAACTGAACTGAACATGAATCTGCCACGGGTGTACACATATTCCCAATCCTGAACCCCCCTCCTACCTCCCTCCCCATACCATCCCTCTGGGACATGATATATATCTCCATCTGTTTGTGTCATCTTTAATTTCTTTCATCTGTGTCTTATAGTTTTCTTTATACAGGTCTTTTGTCTCTTTAGGTAGGTTTATTCCTAGGTATTTTATTCTTTTTGTTGCAATGGTAAATGGGATTCCCACCCCTCCCCCCTAATTTCTCTTTCTGATTTCTCATTGGTAATGTATAGGAGTGCCATGGATTTCTGCATGTTACTTTTATATCTTGCAACTTTACTATATTTGTTGGTTAGCTCTAGTAATTTTCTGGTGGCATTTTTAGGGTATTCTATGTACAGTATCATGTCATCTGCAAATAGTGAGAGTTTTGATTCTTCTTTTCCAATCTGACTTCCTTTTATGTCTTTTTCTTCTCTGATTGCTGTGGCTAAGACTTCCAAAACTATATTGAATAATAGTGGTGAGAGTGGGCACCATTGCCTTGTACCTGATCTGGAGGAAGAGTGGAGATTCTTGCCTTATTTCTGCTCTTAGTGTTCAGTTTCTGATCTTTAAGTAGGTTAGCTGTAAGTATTTTATGTACACCTTTTATCAAGTTAAGAAAAGTCCCTTCTATTTCTGGTTTTTATAATAAGTAAGTGTTTGAATTTTTCCAGTGCTTTTTCTTAAAGTACTGAGATATTAAATTGACTTTTTCTTTTGTTCTGTCGATGTGATGAAATACACTGATCAGTTTCTAAATGTTTAAATAACTTTGCATTCATGGAATAAACCCTACTTAGTCATGAAGTATTATCTTGGTACATAGTGCTGATTCTATTTGATATGATTCTGTTGAGAATTTTTGCATTTTTGTTCTCAATAGACAATAGTCTGTAATAATGTTTTCTTCTGATATCTTTGTCTGATTTTGTTATTTTTATGCTTCCTTCATAAAATGAATTGAAAAGCATTCCTTTCTTTAGTAAGTGAAAGATCTTGTGTAAAATTGTCACTATTTCCTTATTAAATATATGATAAAATTCACTAGTGAAACCATCTAGCTCTGGAGTTTTATTTATTGAAAAATTTTTTCTTTTCCTTTCTAACTTAATATCATTAATAAATATATAAAAATTTTCCATTCTGCTTATTCTTGAGCTAACTTTGGTGGGATTTCCCTGGTGGCTCAGATGGTAAAGCGTCTGCCTACAATGTGGGAGACCTGGATTCGATCCCTGGATCAGGAAGATCCTCTGGAGAAGGAAATGGCAACCCACCCCAGTATTCTTACCTGGAAAATCCTATGGATGGAACTAATGGTAAATAATACTTTTCAAAGAATATATCCATTTCCTCTAAGTTATCAGGTTTACTGGCAAAAGTTGTTTATTTTGTTCATTTATTATCCTTTTATATTCAGTTCAGTTCAGTCGCTCAGTCGTGTCTGACTCTGTGACCTGATGAATCGCAACACGCCAGGCCTCCCTGTCCATCACCAACTCCCAGTCCACCCAAACCCATGTCCGTTGAGTCTGTGATGCCATCCAACCATCTCATCCTCTGTCGTCCCTTTCTCCTCCTGCCCCCAATCTTTCCCAGCACCAGGGTCTTTTCCAATGAATCAGCTCTCTGCATCAGGTGACTAAAGTATTGGAGTTTCAGCTTCAACATGAGTCCTTCCAATGAACACTCAGGACTGATCTCCTTTAGGATGGACTGGTTGAATCTCCCTGCGGTCCAAGGGACTCTCAAGAGTCTTCAACACCACAGTTCAAAAGCATCAATTCTTTGGCGCTCAGCTTTCTTTATAGTCCAACTCTCACATCCGTATATAACCACTGGAAAAACCATAGCATTGACTAGATGGACCTTTGTTGACAAAGTGATGCCTCTGCTTTTTAATGTGCTATCTAGGTTGGTCATAACTTTCCTTCCAAGGAGTAAACCTTTTTCAATTTCATGGCTGCAGTCACATGGGGATCTATAGTGATACCTCATCTTTTATTATTGGCACTAAATTTTTTTCTTTTTTTCTTGACCAGTACTTATGGGTTTTATTAATTTTCTTAAGATTTTTGAAGACTCAAAAATGTTATTTTCTCTGTTGTTTGTATGTTTTTTATTTCATTGATTTCTATTGTTATATTTATTATGATCTTTCTAATTATTTTGGTTTAATTTGCTTTTATTTTTCTAGTTTACTAAAGCATAAATGTAAATCATTTATTCTAAACTTTATATTTCTAATACAGTCTTTTAAAACTATAAAGATTCTCTTATATAACATTTTAGCTTTATCCCACAAATTTTGAAGTGTTGTGTTTTTAGTATTATTTTATATAAAATATTTACTTTTAAAAAGTATTTTGTTTTATTTATTTATTTGGCTGTGCCAAGTCTTAGTAGTGGCATGTGGAATCTTTGTGGCAGGCAGGATCTTTTAGTTGTGGCTTGGGGTAGTCTTTAGTTGCAGCATGTGAACTCTTAGCTGTGACATGTGAGATCTAGTTCCCTGACCAGGAATTGAACCTGGGTCTCTTGCATTGGGAGCATCAAGTCTTAGCCACTGGACCACCAGGGAAGTCCCTGTAATGATTTCCTGCTTGATCCATGGTTTATTTAGGGTTCTGTCACTTACTTTCAAAATACTTTGAATTTTACTATATACGACTTGTTGATTTTGAATTTAATTACAATGTGGTCAGAGGGCATACTTTCAAGATTTCCAGGCTTGGGATTTACCAAGACTTATTTTGTGGGCTAGCATATGGTCTATATCAGTGACCATTCCATGTGCACTTGAAAATAATTGTATGCTTTGCAGGTGCTGGAGTTATGTTTTATAAATGTCACTTAAGTCAAGTTAGCTGATTCTGTTGTTTGGCTTGTTGACAGCCTTTCTGAGTTTTTATTTATTCTATTAATATCAATTACTAAGACAAGGGTGTTAAATATCTACAAATATGATTTTGGATATTTTGATTTTTCTCTGTTATTCCATCAATTTTTTCCCCATGTGTTTAGAAGCTGATTATTTAGGTGTTACACATGTTTAGGACTGATGTTTCTTACTGATAAATTTCCCTTTTTGTCATTATGACATATTCTCCCTTATCCCTAGTAATATTCTTGAAATCTATAGCATTCTATAGGCACACAAACTTTTTTTTATACTTACTGGTTTCATGTTGTATATTTTTCTATCCTCTTACTTTCATCCTGCCAGTGTCTTTATATTTAAAAAATGTTTTTTGTAGGGTGCATGTCATTTGATCTTGCTCTTTCAGTCTGAAAATTTCTCTATTCAGTGTGTTTAGTGTATTTACATTTAATGTTATTTTTGATATAGATGAGTTTAAGTCTTACTATTTGTTCTCCATTTTTGTTCTGGAAATCCTTTCCTACCAAATTTTGGTTCATCAGATTATCTTTTGTATTCCAATTTGTAGAATATAAATTTGGGAATGTAATTTTAGAATAGAGCTTTGTTGGTATTCTAACTTACATGCTCTATTGGCTTTACAAGTCCTTTACTATCTTCCGGAGTTTGCTCAAACTCAAGTGCATTGAGTCAGTGATGCCCTCCAACTTTCTCATCCTCTGTCACCCCCTTCTCCTCTTGCTCTCATCTTTCCCAGTATCAGGGTCTTTTGCAATGAGTTGGCTCTTCACATCAGGTCGCCAAAATATTGGCGCTTCAGCATCAGTCCTTCCAATGAATATTAAAAACTGATTTCCTTTAGGATTGACTGATTTGATCTCTTTGTAGTCCAAGGGACTTTCAACAGTCTTCTCCAGCACCACAGTTTGAAAGCATCAGTTATTTGGTGCTCAACCTTCTTTATGGCCCATCTCTCCCATCCATACATGGCTAATGGAAAAACCATAACTTTGACTAGAGAAATCTTTGTTGGCAAAGTGATGTCTCTGCTTTTTAATATGCTGTCTAGGTTTGTCATAGCTTTTCTTCCAAGGAGCAAATGTCTTTTAATTGCATGGCTACAGTCACCATCCATGGTGATTTTGGAGCCCAAGAAAATGAAGTCTGTCACTGTTTCCATTTTTCCCCATCTATTTGCAATGAAGTATTGGGACCAGATGCAATGATCTTAGTTTTTTGAATAATAATGTCATATAACAAACCACCACACTCATTTCAGTGGCAAAAATATTAAACTCTGTGGTACACATGTCTATTGTCAGCTGTTATTGGTTAGGCAATTAGAATAATCTTGGCTGAGTTCATTACCATGTCTAGATGATTGAGCCCAGTGAAAAGAAATGTGGTAGATTACCCCCACATGGAAGTAAGGTATTGCAGTTACTTGGCAAAATGTAAGGGTACGCAGAGTACAATCTGCCACTGTCCAATCCTATGACCACAAGTATTCTCAACTCATCAAATGCAAAATAGTCTCATCCTTATCTCAGATACCCCAAAACTTTCCATTCAAGGCATTGGGCTCAAAGTCTAGGGTATAATGATTTTTGTAGGGTCCACATGTGGCTCCTCTTGATTAAAACTCTTTGAACTATAATAAAAAAATAAGTTATTTACCACCACACGTCCAACATATAATAATAAAACAGGATAAAAATAACCAAATAAACCTTCACATTTGAAAAGGAGATCATGAGACACTTCAACAGACATTGGTCCATAGAAAATTTGAAATTCCACTGGTCAAATATTGCCAGGTCTTTCTATTCTGGGATGGGAATCATTCATTTATTAGGCTGTGGTTCTGTTTCCTGACGTAGGTTCTCAGTCCAGTATTCTTCATTGTTCCTGTCTTTGTTTTCTGGGACTTCTTCCTTTTCCATAACTGTCCTTGGCCATTGTGAAGACGGCACTAAAGAATATACCCTTTGCAATGTTTTCTTCAACCATCTTCTTGCTGGTAGGAAACTGAGAGTCCAGAGGCCTTTTCTACATTTTAAAAGCCTAAGCCTTTTAGCTTAAGTCACTTTTACCACAAGAGGATAACTCTTTTGCCTAGACGTGTCTCAACCAGTGGATTTTCAACATATTTGCATCTATTTCACTCTATGTGCCAAACCACATGTATAGTTCTTTCTGAGACATACCTCTTAATCTAGACTTAGTCTTGTTCTGGGTATTTCATGTTGTTTTGAGACAATAAACTTGAGACTTCTAGAAGCCCTTTCATGTGGCTGGAAGGATTTATTAAGCACCACATTAAACCTTTCAGAGATCTTAAGAACACTTCTTACAGTCACATATAAGACTTAATGAGTAAATTATAATATTTTATTGAAGACAAAGTAAAACCTGAATATATGGAGAGAGATGCCATATTTAATGATAAAAGTATTTAGTAGTACAGTTCAGTCACTCAGTCATGTCTGACTCTTTGTGACCCCATGATCTGCAGCACGCCAGGCCTCCCTGTCCATCATCAACTCCCAGAGTTTACTCAAACTCATGTCCACTGAGTTGGTGATGCCATCCAACCATCTCATCCTCTGTCATCCCCTTCTCCTCCCACCTTCAATCTTTCCCAGCTTCCGGATCTTTTCCAATGAGTCAGTTCTTCGCATCAGGTGGCCCAAGTATTGGAGTTTCAGCTTCAGCATCAGTCCTTCCAATGAATATTCCGGATTGATCTCCTTTAGGATGGACTGGTTGGATCTCCTTGTAGTCCAGGGGACTCTCAAGAGTCTTCTCTAACACCACAGTTCAAAAGCATCAATTCTTTGGTGCTAAGCTTTCTTTATAGTCCAATTCTCACATCCAGGGGCTTCCTTGGTGGCTCAGAGGTTAAAGCGTCTGCCTGGAATGTGGGAGACCCGGGTTTGATCCCTGGGTCGGGAAGATCCCCTGGAGAAGGAAATGGCACCCCTTTCCAGTACTCTTGCCTGGAGAATCCCATTGAGGGAGGAGCCTGGTGGGGTACAGTCCATGGGGTCGCAAAGAGTCGGACATGACTGAGCGACTTCACTTTCACTTTCTTCACTTTTCTCACATCCATACATGACTACTGGGAAAACCATCGCTTTGACTAGACAGAACTTTGTTGGCAAAGTAATGTCTATGCTTTTTAATATGCTGTCTAGGTTGGTCATAATCTTTTTCCAAGGAGTAAGTGTTTTTAATTTCATGGCTGCAGTCACCATCTGCAGTGATTTTAGTATTTAGTAGATGTCAATTCTACACAAATTATGCTATAAAGGCAGTGAAATTCTAATCAAAGCTCTCAAATATTTTTTTTTTTTTGCATTCAAGTTGTGAAAAGAATTTTAAGATTCATGTGAAAGGGTAAATGTTTAATAATGCATAAGATAATTTGAATAGGAAGAATGACAAAGAGGAGCCTGCTGTATGAAATCTCAAAATATTATTAGAAAACTGTATTGAATTATGTAACATGGTGTTGGTATAAAGATATGGAAATAAGAGTAGACTAAATAATCTAAATCCATTTGTTTGTAGATATGAGAAATCATTGTATGTAAGAAATGCAAAGGGTAATTGTGAGTTTAAACAGGTAAAACCATAGCCATCCTGAATGTTAAGAATGATTTTTTTCCTAAGTATTTCTGTATATCCAGTCTTTTTATAATCTCCTTCATATATTCTACAACAATGAAGCTTATTGCTATATTAATTATGGATGGCATTTGATAAATTGTTGAACTGAATTCAGTATATTTATTAAATGCCTCCATCTTACCATCCTTCCTTTCCCAAACTGTACCTACTACGTCACTTGCACACAGGAGATAAAAAGAGAAAATATAAATGTCACAATTGTGTGGTCATTTTCTCTGACAAAGCTTTGCAATTGCCAAAGTATTAAAAATAAACTAATATTTTACTGCCAATAAATTAGTACAAGTATATTTGAATATTGTAAATACATTTATATTCATGTATGTATACATGTAAATAACTATTAAAGTATAAATATCTATATATGTTAATAAATAAGAGAGAGAATCCTGCCACATTTTCCCTAAGTATAGATTGTCTCATAAGTTGTGTTGTTCTCTCCAAACAGATTTCCTTATATTACTTGGAAATTAGGAAATTAGGAAAATGAATTTTGTCCATATTCTGAGGAATACTGCCTCCCTTTTCATGATCAGAATATTGTATTCTTAATAAGCAGATCAATAACAATATTTGGTGGTAAACCTGTATAAGTCAGTCAAGTTAAAAAAGACTGCATTGTAGGAAAGTAAAAAAACAGAAATAACATTATTTCTTAAAGAGTTGAGGCCAAAAAGAAAAGCTTTCCAGGTTGGTGGAAGTCCTCTTTTGATCACACTGAGTTTTCTATAATAGCAAAAGTGTAGCTTTATTCCTTCCAGATCAGCAAAACTTGTTAAATCCATAGAAGTAATCTCAAATTTCACGTGAGAATTGGATGTATGCTAGAGAGAATCTTGTTGGGTTAACTTCATTCAAGATGATCCAGTCCTTTAGACTTGGCTCTTTATGAAAGTATTGAAGATGCAAATTACTAAAATATGAATCAAGAAAAGAAATACATGACATGCAAATATTTAAAGGACAAACTTTTATAGAAGATGTAAAATTGAGTGGTATATATAGCCCTTGTATTTCAATAGTTAATGTGTCCAGGAAACATAGCATTTAAGCTACTCATGGTATAAATATAGAGACACTGAATTTTTAATTGATTTATATGTGTTTTCCCCTCCATCAACTATGCTGTGGACAAGGTCCATCAAAGTGCAATTTACAAAGAACCAATTATCAAGTACAATTTGCTAGTTAAACACTAGAGAATTTTATTTTATTAGTGAAACTCCATATCTAGAGCAATTGTATTAGCTAATGAGTTTTTAAAACCTCATGAGAGTCTATAAACTCAGGCAAAAATGGATGCTATAATATTCCAGCTAAGAAACTGTTTTTAAGTATTGATGGAGTAAATTTAGAATAAGGAGTAATCAGTTAAATATATTTCTGAGCTGCTTTTTGTTAATATCTGTAAGGAAAATAAATATAATTTCTATCTCTGTTCCTACCTATTTTTCAACTTATAGTTCTCTCTCTCCACCCCTCCATATCTTTGTACATATGTACATGTGCATGCATGCATCAGTTCAATTCAGTCGCTCAGTCGTGTCCAAATCTTTGCGACCCCATGAATCGCAGCACTCCAGGCCTCCCTGTCCATCACCAACTCCTGGAGTTTACCCAAACTCCTGTCCATTGAGTTGGTGATGACATCCAACCATCTCATCCTCTGTTGTCCCCTTCTCCTCATGCCCCCAATCCTTCCCAGCATCAGAGTCTTTTCCCATGATTCAACTCTTCGCATGTGGTGGCCAAAGTATTGGAGTTTCAGCTTCAGCATCAGTCCTTCCAATTAACACCCAGGACTGATTTTCTTTAGGATGGACTGGTTGGATCTCCTTGCAGTCCAAGGGACTCTCAAGAGTCTTCTCCAACACCACAGTTCAAAACCATCAATTCTTTGGTGCTCAGCTTTCTTCACAGTCCAACTCTCACATCCATACATGACCACCGAAAAAGCCATAGCCTTAACTAGACAGACCTTTGTTGGCAAAGTAATGTCTCTGCTTTTTATATGCTGTTTAGGTTGGTCATAACTTTTCTTCTAAAGAGTAAGCGTCTTTTAATTTCATGGCTGCAATAACCATCTGCAGTGATTTTGGAGCCCAGAAAAATAAAGTCAGCCACTGTTTCCACTGTTTCCCCATCTATTTCCCATGAAGTGATGGGACCAGATGCCATGATCTTAGTTTTCTGAATGTTGAGCTTAAAGCCAACTTTTTCACTCTCCATTTTCACTTTCATCAAGAGGCTTTTTTGCATGCACATACACAAAAAGTCTAATCATTTGAATCTCAATTTTGCTTCAGAGAACTTTCCACTGTCTTTGTCTCAGATATCTGAAGTTAGATAATTAGTCACACCTTGAAGTGTCCATTAAACTGTAGTGGGTTCTTTATAAAAATTACTACAAAATGTGCTTGATGTGCTTATGATGAGACCTAATAAATTTGATTTTCCTATCTTTAAGCATTACTAAAGTGTTTCTAGTTTCTAGTCACTTGTCCTGGACCCAAATGTATAGAGTTTTGGGAGTACATTTGGCAAAATTAAATTTGTAATTGGCTGAAGTTCAACTTACTTCATAATTTCTGTGGAACAACAAGCAATTACCTAATAATTTAACAAATCCAAACTTTAAACTCTCTTTTCCCCCATGAGTTAGTAAAAATATTGCCTTAACTCCATTCTACAAAAAAGTTCAACAAGGGATCTTCGAGGACCTGTGCTTTTTCTCTAGTTTACAAACTAGACTGATAACTTGGTGTTTGGCTCTAGAGAAGGATATTCCATGGGATACAAGAATCTACTATGTTGTTTTTCATGTCACTCCCCACCCCCACATTTGTCACTAAAATTTATTTTGACCCTATCAAGTCATCAATGAGAAAGAAACTAGATGGGTTTGTTAGAACAGCGGTATATGCTATAATTTAAAAAAGTAAAATGTATAAAGTGTTTCAACAAGTTGGGATAGTTCCAGAGCAGTCCTTTTAACTGTGCCTTATGTTATGCAAGACACAACTAAGCACATTTTAGAAATCAGTTGATTTTGATGTGAAGGTTGTGCATATTTTCTCTGATCACTCCCATTGTGTGCCAAAGTCTCCCATATTTTTACACCATTTTTGGACATTTTACACATGTAATACTGGCATTTTTCATCTTACAGTTACGACTTGTTTAAGTAATATTTATGTTTGTTAGCATATCTGTTTGTATATTTATGTTGTATGTTTATAATTGCTGGTATTTATTAATCACAGTTAGTAAATGCTTCCAGAACTTTGTGATTAAGTTGTTGCCTTGTGGCCATGTGGTAGAGGCCTCTTTAGGAGTGTATTCATTATAGTCTTAACTTTAACAAACTTGTGAATGGAGGTTATCTGCTCTACCTGCTTCAATGGAGTTGTTACGTTTATTAATGAACGTGGATAGTGCCATGCAGATAAAGGTAGTGATGTGAAGACAGCAGGTTGGAAGAGGGCATGGAGAACCACACGGGACTTCATTGCTGCTCCTTTTCACTTGGTCAGCAGCCAGAGGGCTGTCAACCTTCCCCTTTGTCACTGTGTCTAATGAGGGGTTGGAAAGAGTGGGTTAGACTAGGAGCTAAGTGCTTGCTTTTTCCAAGACTGACCCTCTTAACATCTTCTATTGTATCTTTTTCTTAAAAAAATAATTTTTATTGGAGTATAGTTGATTTACAATGTTGTATTAGTTTCTGCTGTACAGCAAAGTAAATCAGCTATACATATACATATATCTACTCTTTAAGATTCTGTTTCCATACAGTCATTACAGAGTATTGAATGGAGTTCCCTATGCTATACAATAGGTTATTATTATATGTTTTACATTTAGTAGTGTGTATATGTCAATCTCAATCTCCCAATTTATCTACATACAATAAATGCTGGAGAGGATGTGGAGAAAAGGGAACCCTCCTAACACTGTTGTTGGGAATGTAAGTTGGTGCAGTAACTATGGAGAACAGTATGAAGTTTCCTTAAAAAACTAAAAATAGAGCTACCATATGATCCAGCAATCCCACTCCTGGGCGTATATCTGGAGAAAACGACAATTCAAAAAGATACATGCACCCCAGTGTTCACTGCAGCACTATTTGCAATAGCGGACATGGAAGCAACCTAAATGTCCATCAGCGGAGGAGTGGATCAAGAAGACGTGGTACCTGTATACAATGGAATACCATTCAACCGTAGAAAAGAATGAAATAATGCCATTTACAGCAACAGTGATGGACCTAGAGATTGTCATACTGAGTGAAGTAAGTCAGAGAAAGACAAATATCATGATATTGCTTATATGTGGACTCTAAAAAAAATAGTACAAATGAACTTATTCCCCTTGCATCTTATGCCATAAAGATTTCCCACCTGATTTCTCGTGACAGAAATTATGTTGCAGGTGAGGTCAGCTCAGGCAGGACAAGGAAGGAGACAAAGTTTGTCTTCTGCTTTCTCTCTTTCATCCCTTAGTGTGTTCCTTTCCAACATTCTGCTGCTTAGGGTCCTAAAAAAGCCTCTCTGAAACATTTCATTGATGATTTCCCCACATGAACAGGACTCCCATACTCAGAACCATCTTTCCGTTCCTTCTCTATCGAAGTTCATCTGCACTTGATGGCATTCTTCAGGTGGCATAGAGAAAGAGTGTTTTGATCCATATACAACTACTGAATTAAACAAGTTAAATATGGTTTGTTTTTCTGTCTTAAAGGTAAAATTTGGCAAAGCTTTTAATACACTAAAATCACACTGGGAATATCTACAGAGGGTAAAACATGAAGCTCTTCCTTAACTTACTTGACTGCAGTTCTCTTCTTTTTCTTTCCAGGAGCATTATTAACCTTTTGCTTAGAACCTTCAGATTTAGAATAAAGCCCAGATTCTTATCTGGACCTTCAAACTCTTTCTGATCTGGACATGGGAAACTCTTTCCTTACTTCATGCAAACTGAACTTAATGGGTTCTTCCCTAAACAAGCCTATTTAGACCTTTTGCATTTCCCTTCCTTCTATTTTCTCTTGGAAGTGTCCTCCAAGTCCAAGCCTGACCAAACCCCACATATACTCTGGGGACCCTTACGTATGTGATAGCCTCCCTTAGCTTTCCCTAATCCCCCTGAAGTGAAATGAAAGGCACTCAGTTGTGTCCAACTTTTTGTGACCCCATTAACTATACAGTCCATGGAATTTTCCAGGCCAGAATACTGGAGTGGGTAACCTTTCTCTTCTCCAGGGGATCTTCCCAATCCATGGATCGAACCCAGGTCTCCCGCATTGCAGGTGGATTTTTTACCAGCTGAGCCACCAGGGAAGCCCCCTAATCTCCCTAGCTGGAAGCAATCTCTTCCTCTCCTTACAGTAAATTATTTTATTTTTTGTGGCAGCAGTCACCTTTTTATGTTTGCATAAACATGTTTATTCAGTTAAGCAGTGCGTGCGTGCTAAGTCGCTTCAGTGGTGTCTGACTCTTTGCAACCCCATGGACTGTAGCCCACCAGGCTCCCCTGTCCATGGGATTCTCTAGGCAAGAATACTGGAGTGGATTGCCATGCCCTTCTCTGGGGGATCTTCCTGATCCAGGGATTGAGCCTGTATCTCCTGTAGCTCCTGCATTGCAGGAAGATTCTTTACTGCTGAGCCACAGGGGAAACCCTCAGTTAAGCAGTACATAAACTATTTATGGAAGCAAAACACCTAAAAAATATAAAGCAAAATTCATCCATAATTCTATCATTAAGAGTAAACACTATTAAAGTATGTTGTATCTTTTCTGCTATTTTATGTCCAAACAGATAATTGTTTAGGTTTTTTAAAAAAGATAATGTCATTTACTATACTCTATTTCATTAATAGTTTTTTTCTGATTTAACAATAAACTGTGAACATTTTCTTATAGGAAAATATTATTCTACAATGTAACTTTAATACTTGCATCCTGTTTTATTTTTACAGCAATAAATATTAATTATATGATGAGTACTTACTATATGCTAGACTCTGTGGTACATAGTGTACCTAACATATAATTTGATTCCCCCTAATTGCTTTTTTATAAAGTGTTATCCCCATTTTACAGACAAGAAAATAGCTGTTAGAGAAGCTAAGTATCTTGCCCAAGACTGAACTGGTCAAGAGTGAAGCTGTCATTCCAATCCTACTACATGTGACTGCAAAGCCTTGCCCTTGTTGACTCCATTTGTTTTATATGGAAATTAACTTAAACAATTTCCTATTCTTGGACATTTAGGTTATCACCACCTTTTCACTGATTTTATTAAAATGAAAAAACTATGATTAACATCTTGATAGATAAATATTTTTGTATATCTATAATTATTTCATTTGAATAAATTTCTAGCAGTGAAATTGTGCAATTCTGAATATTTCTGACTTTTGACACCTAATTAAAATTTGCCTTCTAAATATTTTTTGGCAATCTCTGTAACAACTAACTTAGGGCTGGGCAAGTAATAGGAGCTGATGTAACACATGAGAATTTAACTTAACTCTGTGGTGCAGATTTCAGGGGGGAGGAAGCTAGAAATAGCAACCCCTCACCCCAATCTCACAATTCATTACTTTGTTTATACAAAGAACCTTCTTTCCCATATACCTGATCTCCCTGATCAAGCAGTTTGAAGCTGGAACTCTAATTCAAGGTAATAGCTTTTAAAAAGAAGTAGTTAAATTTGAATAATGATCATGTTTCCTAATAAACAGATCTTGTACTAGCAATGAAATTTCTACACAGAGAATTTTCTTTGAACTCTTCTACTACTAAACATTTTCTATGTACTGTAAGGGGAGACAGGTAGTAATTTTCTTCAAAATTTGTTGTTGTTCAGTCACTCAGTCATGTTTGACTCTTTGTGACCCCATGGACTGCAGCATGCCAGGCTTCCCTTTCCTTCACCAACTCCTGGAGCTTACTCAAACTCATGTCTATTGAGTTGATGATGCCATCCAACCATTTCATTCTTTGTCGTCCCCTTCTCCTCCTGCCTTCAATCTTTCCCAGCATCAAGGTCTTTCTAATGAGTAAGCTTTTTGCATCAGGTGGCCAAAGTATTGGAGTTTTAGCTTCAGCTCTGTCCTTCCAATGAATATTCAGGATAGATTTTCTTTAGAATTGACTGGTTGGATCTCCTTGCAGTCCAAGGGACTCTGAAGAGTCTTATCCAATAGCACAGTTCAAAAGCCTCAATTCTTTGGTTCTCAGCTGAAGTAATTTCTTCAAAATTACTGTACAGCCTTGGCAGATTACTGAAGTGAAAGTTATTAGGATTCAACCAAAGTTATGCTTGAGCTCCAAGGCTTACCTTCTGTTACATCCCTTTGATTAGAAGCTAATGTAAAAGCTGAGGGCAGCCTATGTCCTGGCACTCGTCAAAGAACAGTGTCAGAGAAAACAGGGTTGCAAGGAACTGATAAGACTGTGGGCTCACCCTTACTCTTTCCCAGTAATATACAATCTGGGAAATCCTCCTTGAAACTAACAGAAAATAATGTACTCTGTTAATTAAAAAAATGTTGAATCAGGATATCTCAAATAACTCATTTTAAGGTTTATTTAATACATCTTTAATAAGAATAACTTACAGATATATTTAAACTTTATCCTGTTTAACATATGCCATTTAATTTATACGGATTAATAGCATATGAAAAGGGGCACCTTTCTGACAAATTAAGATTTTTGGATTGGGAGCCATATCAACCAGGATGGGATTGCAAAGAGTTAGACCCAACTTAGTGACTGAACAACACAGTCTCAGTGAACAGGGTAAAGGTTTACTTACTGCTCTGGCTTCATTCAGACTCTGGGCTTCCCAGGTGGTGCTAGTGGTAAAGAACCCGCCTGCCAATGCAGGAGGTGCAAGAGATGTGGGTTTGTTTCCTGGGTCAGGAAGATCCCTTGGAGAAGGAAATGGCAACCCACTCCAGTATTCTTGCCTGGAGAATCCCATGGAGGGACGAGCCTGGAGGGCTACAGTCCAAGGGGTTGCAAAGAGTCAGACACAACTGAGCACGCATGCATGCACAGGCTTCATTGCTGAAACAGGCCAACAGAAGCCTCTGCCTACCCCAAACTTTTGGTATTCATGATTTTTCCAATTTTAGACAGATAATTCGCTATGTATTACTCAACACCTCCAAGGATATCTGGGGAAGCATCTGATTATCACTCAGGCTGCTGTTTCTGCACAGAAAGAGTCACCAAAAAGTAGATGATCCAAAAGGAGCAACAGAACTTATGGAAGTGAAAGTACAAAAAAAAGTTTAAGCTTTGGAGGGGGAACAGGAGTTGTTTCTGGATCTGTCTCATTTTTATAAAAAGTGAATTTTGATAAGGAAACAGTCTCTGTAAATGAAGTAAAGGCATAAACAAATCAGAATGAGTTTAAAGGTGGTGGCTGGGGGGCCAGTAATTTCCAGCCACTTACACCAGCTAGAGGCCCTGACTAGAGAGCTTGCTGCTGCTGCTAAGTCGCTTCAGTTGTGTCCAACTCTGTGAGACCCCAGACGGCAGCCCACCAGGCTCCCCCGTCCCTGGGATTCTCCAGGCAAAAACACTGGAGTGGGTTGCCATTTCCTTCTCCAAGCATGAAAGTGAAAAGTTAAAATGAAGTCGCTCAGTCGTGTCCGACTCTTTGCGACCCCATGGACTGCGGCCTACCAGGCTCCTTAGGGCCTGCAATATATAGTTTTCAGCACCCATGACCCTCAACATTAAAGAAGTGATTTTTTTTTTTTTTTTTTAAATAAGAGGACACATTGGTTTTTATAAACCACAAGTTTCAACTGAGAAAATCACTGCACTGATCCAGTGATCCCACAACCCATGCAATGTTACCAATTTTTTCTTGGTAGAAATGGTTGTTCCTCCTGTTCCAGTGGCCTTTTGGTGGCCCTGTGGGTGGAAAGTGTACTCTCCACTCCTGCCCTGCAGCACCTGCTCACCCGGGAACAACCTGAAATGGAAATGCCTGTCCTGAGTATTTCTCCAACTCCTGGATGTCAGGGAAGCCCTCATCCTACAAAGGATGAAAAGGATAATTTTGTTACCTATTTCTATCAGTGGCCACCAGGAATATTCAGAGTTTGTGAATGCTTTCTACTAAACGCATTCACAAACAGAGGTCATTCATAAATAAAATGAGAAATATATGCCACGGAGAGTTAATTGGAAGGACTCTGCAAATGCTGCTTTTTGAAACTGTATAAAATCAGTACCTCTTTTTCTCACACAGTGAAGATTAGCAGGCAAAAATGGGAATTAAAAGGAAAACACCACACTAGTGTTAGGAAGGTACTCTTCTGTTTTGAAGAATGTTTTGAGATGATCTATAAATCAGATTTATTGATCCCAAGACTTTGGGGTCATTTTGGAAAGCAATTAAACATGACCTTCTTGAGAAAAAGGAAAAAAGCTAAATCATTTATTACTGTTATTATTTCTATTATTATTTTCAGATTCCAAGGACTTATTGAATGTCAGGTCTATAGTTTATACAGAAATTAAACTTAGTCTCACCGAGTTGAACTTATAAAATTATCGTATATGTTATCACTGTGTCAAAATCTAAGCTTTATCAAGAATTAAGAAAGACTCTCAAAAATAATGAATGATATTAAGGTGGTAAGGTAAACATGTTACTGTCACACTTTAGTGTGTGTGTGTGTGTGTGTGTGTGTGTGTGTATATATTTATTTATTTATTTTAATTGGAGGATAATTACTTTACAATATTGTGATGGTTTTTGCCATGTATCAACTTGAATCAGCCATGGGTATACATGTGCCCCCATCCTGAACCCCCTCTCCCAACTCCCTCCCCTCCCTATCCCTCTGGGTTGTCCTAGAACACTGACTTTGGGTGCCCTGCTTCAAGCATCAAACTTGCACTGGTCATCTATTTTACATATGGTAATACACATGTTTCAATGCTATTCTCTCAAACCATCCCACCCTCACCTTCTCCCACAGAGTCCAAAACTCTGTTCTTTACATCTGTGTCTCTTTTGCTGCTCTGCATGTAGGATCATTGTTACCACCATTCTAAATGCCATATATATGCGTTGCTGCTGCTGCTGCTGCTGCTGCTGCTGCTAAGTCGCTTCAGTCGTATCCAACTCTCTGCGACCCCATAGACGGCAGCCCACCAGGCTCCCCCTGTCCCTGGGATTCTCCAGGCAAGAACACTGGAGTGGGTTGCCATTTCCTTCTCCAATGCATGAAAGTGAAAAATGAAAGTGAAGTCACTCAGTCATATCTGACTCTTAGTGACCCCATGGACTGCAGCCTACCAGGCTCCTCTGTCCTTGGGATTTTCCAGGCAAGAGTACTGGAGTGGGTTGCCATTGCCTTCTCCGATACATGTGTTAATATACAGTATTTGTGTTTCTCTTTCTGACTTACTTCACTCTGTATAATAGGCTCCAGTTTCATCCACCTCATTAGAACCGAGTCAGATGAATTCTTTTTATAGATGAGTAGTATTTCATTGTGTATATGTAGCACAACTTCTTTATCCATTCATCTGCTGATGGATATCTAGGTTGCTTCCATGTCCTGGCTATTGTAAATAATCCTGCCACAAACATTGGGGTACATGTGTCTTTCAATTCTGGTTTCCTTGGGGTGTATGCACAGCAATGGGATTTATGAGTTGTATGGCAGTTCTATTTTCATTTTTTTAAAGGAATCTCCACTCTCTTCTCCATATGCCTGTACAAGTTAGCTAGTATGTATTTTTATTTGATCTACTAAAGATACTTCACATATAAAATACTACCTATAAAGCAACACACATCATATGAAATCTATTTAAAGACTGTTCTGAATGTGTTGCTAGATGTTTGTGGTACAGCAAACCTGAAATGAGTGAATTTGGCATGGGGGATGATAGATTATATACCTAAAAGCATGTGAAAAATTTATTCAGTGCAAGCTCATGGAAATAAAATCTTGGAAGATATAATGATACATTTCAACTCTTACCTTTCTGGTTAAACTTCCATTGGAAATACAAGACAGAGGAATAAGTAAGCACCAGGAACTTGAATTGTATATTTTTTTTAAACTAAATAATTTTTCAAGGGTGATCTTAATGCATTCAAGTTGTTTCCATTTTCCAAAACAGCTATTTGATTTTTTAGAAGACTCCTTAACCATTTTCTTGCCTGCTAAGTCCTATTTATTTAGAAATATTAAGTTCAATTTCCCACCAGGTCAGTGGAAGTTGTTACATAAATTCCAAAATCATCAAGGTTGGTTGGAAACCTAAGCACCCACATGCTTGAAGTGAGATCTAAATTTGGCAAGAACATTTAATGAAGCAAGGCTGGGTGAATATCTTCAGAGATGTTTTCATGTTGCAGTTTGAGCTAAAGGAGAGCTGAGAAGCCCTTGAAAACCACTGCTCAGAGCGGGTTCATTGATTGGAAAGATCTCTTTTTGGTCCTTCAGACTTTGGTCAGTCAGTTGAGATCAGGTAAGCAAATATTTTCTGTCACCCTCTGATCTCAAGAACTGCTTGAGAAGATAGCACCTGACCCGACTGCTTTAATTCATGCCACTTCATGTTGGGTCTTATCCGCAGAGCAGTCTTTTATATGAAGCCTTCTAGGTTGCCACGATCTTATGATGCTCTAGGATAACAGAAGCAACTTGCCTTCACTTCAGCTGCATTCGATAGTTGTTCAGCTTACTTGTTTCATGTGTGAATCTTTGGTGTCAGTGAATCTCCTTTTATCATGTTGTGACCTAGACTTGAAAAAATTATTCTCCTTTCTTCTCCTCTGAATTTTGCTCTAGTAAAAGTCACTCAGTTGTGTCCGACTCTTTGTGACCCCATTGGTGATACATACAGTTCATGGAATTCTCCAGGCCAGAACACTGGAATGGGTAGCCTTTCCCTTCTTCAGGGGATCTTCCCAACCCAGGGATCGAACCCAGGGATCGAACCCAGGTCCCCTGCATTGCAGGCAGATTCTTTACCAGCTGAGCCACAAGGGAAGCCCCTTTTCTCTAGAAACAATAGAAATATAACCCTCAACAACAGCGTACTTATTTCAGGGACAAAGATAAATAGGAGTTTTATATGAACTAATGGGCTTCCCTTGTAGCTCAGTTGGTAAAGAATCCACCTGCAATGCAGGAGTGGTGGTGGTGGTTTAGTCACTAAGTCATGTCTGACTCTTGCAATGCCATGGACTGTAGCCTTCCAGGCTCCTCTGTCCATGGGATTTTCCAGGCAAGAATACTGGAGTGGATGGCCATTTCCTTCTCCAGGGGATCTTCCTGACCGAGGGATTGAACCGGGGTCTTCTGCATTGCAGGCAAACTCTACCAATTGAGCTACAAGGGAATCCCTGAAATGCAGGAGACCCAGGTTCAATTCCTGTGTCAGGAAGATCCCCTGGAGAAGAAAATGTCAACCCATTCCAGTATTCTTGCCTGGGAAATTCCATGGAATGAGGAGCCTGGTAGGCTACAGTTCATGGGGTCGCAAGAGTAGGACACAACTGAGCGATTAAACCATGACTTTATGAACTAATATTAAAAGAGAAAGGCGCGGTTCCTCCTGAAAACATTCTGTGTATTCAGGAATTGTCTGTTGAGTGCCTGCTGTGACTTGAACCATGCTCTAGATGTATGGGAGTTTCCTAGGTGGCGCTAGTGGTAAAGAACATGCCTGCCAGTGCAGGAGACATGAGAGACAAGGGTCTGATCCCTGGGTTGGGAAGCTCCACTGGAGGCAGGATGGCAACCCACTCCAGTATTCTTGCCTGGAGAATCTCATGGGCAGAGGAACCTGGCGGGCTACAGACCATGGAGTCACAAACAGTCGGACATGACTGAGGTGACTTAGCACACTAGGTGTACAGAGAAAGCGATGAAGAAAATACACAAGGTCCCTGTTCTTAGAGAGTCTGAAGGGGCATCAGGGCATGGGTGCAAAGGATCATCAGAGACAGAAAATAAAGAAGGAAATAAGTACCTCAACAAAGTAATTCCCCATAGTCATAAATGATTAAAAACACTAAAAAATGTAACATGTAGAGGTTCACTTCTGGGTCGGCTATTCTTTTCACTGCACCGACTGGAAAGATGTGGAAAAAAATTAACATCATTTTTAAAAAGACATTGTAGAGTTAATGAAGCATAGAGAGGTATTTGAATTAAACTTCCCTAGGGGGAGAACCCATTCTTTTTTTAGTCGAAATTCACAAAACATAAAATTAAACATTTAAATATGAACAGTCCAGTGGCATTTAGTATGTTTGCAGTGGTGTGCCCCCTCTGCCTAGTTCCAACACATTTTCATCATCCCCAAAGAAAACCCCATGTCCACCAAGGTATTGCTCCTCATTCTTCTATTTGCCCCAGCCCCTGGAAGCAACCAGTCTATGTTCTATCACTGCGGATTTACTTCTTTAGGCTATCTAATATAAATGGAATTATATGATATTTGTATTTTCGCATCCACTGTCTTTCACTTATTGTAATAATCCAAGGTTCACTTGTCTTACAGTATGTACCATTACTTCATACTTAAGACTGAATAATATTTTCCCATATATATGTGTATATATACTATAATTTGTTTATGCATTCATTAATTGATGGATATTTGGATTGTTTCCATATTTTGACTGTTGTGAATGTTGCTGCTATGAACACACATGTACATGTATTTGTTTGAGCACCTATTTTCAATTTCTTTGGCTATATACCTAGAAATTAAAATGGTGGTAATTCTATGTTAATTTTTTGAGGAATCATTAAACTGCTTTCTACAGGGGCTGAACCATTTTACATTCCTATCAGCCATGTCAGAGGGCTGCAGTTTCTCTACTTACTCATCAATATTTGTTATATCTTGTATTTTTGATAATATATACCCTAACAGGTACAGGGCTTCCCTTGTGGCTCAATTGGTAAAGAATCCTCCTGCAATTCAGGAGACCTGGTTTCAATCCCTGGGTTGGGAAGATCCCCTGGAGAAAGGAAAGGCTACCCACTCCACTTCATGGCAAATAGATGGAGAAACAGTGGAAACAGTGGCTGATTTTATTTTTGGGAGCTCCAAAATCACTGCAGATGGTGACTGCAGCCATGCAATAAAAAGACACTTACTCTTTGGAAGAAAAGTTATGACCAACCTAGACAGCTTATTCAAAAGCAGAGACATTACTTTGCCAATAAAGGTCAGTCTTGTCAAGGCTATGGTTTATCCAGTAGTCATGTATGGATGTGAGAGTTGGACTATAAAGAAAGCTGAGCGCTGAAGAATTGATGCTTTTGAACTGTGGTGTTGGAGAAGACTCTTGAGAGTTCCTAGGACTGCAAGGAGATCCAACCAGTCCATCCTGAAGGAAATCAGTCCTGAATGTTCATTGGAGGGACTGATGTTGAAGCTGAAACTCCAAAACTTTGGCCACCTGATGCGAAGAGCTGACTCATTTGAAAAGACCCTGACACTGGGATAGATTGAAGGCAGGAGGAGAAGGGGATGACAGAGGATGAGATGGTTGGATGGCATCACCAACTCAATGGAGATGAGTTTGAGTAAACTCTGGGAGTTGGTGATGGACAGAGAGGCCTGGCGTGCTGCAGTCCATGGAGTCTCAAAGAGTATGACACGAATGAGCAACTTTCACAACAGGTACAAGGTGGTATCTTCTTGTGGTTTAGACTTGCATTTCTGTAATGACTAATAATGGAGCTTCCCTTGTAGCTCAGTTGGTAAAGAATCTGCCTGCAATGCAGGAGACCTGGGTTCAATTCCTGGGTTAGGAAGATCCTCTGGAGAAGGAAATGGCAACCCATTCAATATACTTGCCTGGAGAGTCCCATGGACAAAGGAGCCTGGCGGGTTACAGTCCATGGGATTTCAAGAGTTGGAAACAACTTAGTGACTAAACCATCAATGACTAATGATATTGAGAATCTTTTCATGTGCTTATTGGCCATTTGTGTGTGTGTGTGTGTGTGTGTGTGTGTGTATTGAAGAAATGTCTATTCAAGTCTTTCGCCCATTTTTTAAGTTGGGTTGTTTGAAGAGCTCTTTTTTGATGTGCTGAGATATGCATGCCTAGGGGGATCTGCCAGGTCTGGGGACAGGCTGAGGATTGAGCTTGCCATAGGCATAGATGCTCTATTGGAAGGAAGAAAAACCAGCAAGTATTTTTATGTGGACTAGCATTACGAACTAGAATCTAAAAAATCCCTAAGTATTTGGCTGATTTTCTCTGTGTAAAATTTGTTTAGTTCTAAGATCTGATAGAGTGCTTGATGAACTATGGACGGAGGTTCATGACATTGTACAGGAGACAGGGATCAAGACCATCCTCATGGAAAAGAAATGCAAAAGAGCAAAATGGCTGTCTGGGGAGGCCTTACAAATAGCTGTGAAAAGAAAAGACGCAAAAAGCAAAGGAGAAAAGGAAAGATATAAGCATCTGAATGCAGAGTTCCAAAGAATAGCAAAGAAAAATAAGAAAGCCTTCTTCAGTGATCAATTCAAAGAAATAGGGGAAAACAACTGAATGGGAAAGACTAGAGATCTCTTCAAGAAAATTAGAGATACCAAGGGAACATTTCATGTAAAGATGGGCTCGAAAAGGACAGAAATGGTATGGACCTAACAGAAGCAGAAGATATTAAGAAGAGGTGGCAAGAATATACAGAAGAACTGTACAAAAAAGATCCTCATAACCAAGATAATCACAATGATGTGATCACTCACCTAGAGCCAGGACATCCTGGAATGTGAAGTCAAGTGGGCTTTAGAAAGTATCACTATAAACAAAGCTAGTGGAGGTGATGGAATTCCAGTTGAGCTATTTCAGATCCTGAAAGATGATGCTGTGAAAGTGCTGCATTCAATATGCCAGCAAATTTGGAAAACTCAGCAGTGTCCACAGGACTGGAAAAGGTTTCATTCCAATCCCAAAGAAAGGCAATGCCAAAGAATGCTCAAACTACCACACAATTGCACTCATCTCACACGCTAGTAAAGTAATGCTCAAAATTCTCCAAGCCAGGCTTCAGCAGTATGTGAACCATTGAACTTCCAGATGTTGAAGCTGGTTTTAGAAAAGGCAGAGGAACCAGAGATCAAAGTGCCAACATCCGCTGGATCATGGAAAAAGCAAGAGAGTTCCAGAAAAACATCTATTTCTGCTTACTAAAAAGTCTCTTGATGAAAGTGAAAGAGAGTGAAAAAGTTGGCTTAAAGCTCAACATTCAGAAAACAAAGATCATGGCATCTAGTCCCATCACTTCATGGGAAATAGATGGGGAAACAGTGGAAACAGTGTCAGACTTTATTTTTTGGGCTCCAAAATCACTGCAGATGGTGATTGCAGCCATGAAATTAAAAGAGCCTTACTCCTTGGAAGGAAAGTTATGACCAACCTAGATAGCATATTCAAAAGCAGAGACATTACTTTGCCAACAAAGGTCTGTCTAGTCAAGGCTATGTTTTTTCCAGTAGTCATGTATGGAGGTGAGAGTTGGACTGTGAAGAAAGCTGAGCGCCGAAGAATTGATGCTTTTGAACTGTGGTGTTGGAGAAGACTCTTGAGAGTCCCTTGGACTGCAAGGAGATCCAACCAGTCCATTCTAAAGGAGATTAGCCCTGGGTGTTCTTTGGAAGGAATGATGCTAAAGCTGAAACTCCAGTACTTTGGCCACCTCATGCAAAGAGTTAACTCATTGGAAAAGACTCTGATGCTGGGAGGGATTGGGGGCAGGAGGAGAAGGGGACGACAGAGGATGAGATAGCTGGATGGCATCACTGACTTGATGGACATGAGTTTGAGTGAACTCCAGGAGTTGGTGATGGACAGGCAGGCCTGGCGTGCTGCAATTCTTGGGATCGCAAAGAGTCGGACATGACTGAGCGACTGAACTGAACTGAAGGCATGATGTGGTGTTTGATGTAAGGCCAGCATCCCATGGTCTTCTGGTTTGGTAGATTGAACTGCAACGAAGACTGATCTCATGCTCAAGATGCTTGAGACCAGAAGTAGAGAGAGTATCTGATGCTTCAGTCTGTCCTCACTCAGATCAGCTCCTCACTCTATCTGCCTAACAGAGGAAAGAGTGAACCCTCTCTGGGGGAAAATAACATCGACTTCAGTCTCCGTGATCCTGTTTTTTTTGTTTTTGTTTTTTTTTTTTAAATTAATTTATTTGGCTTCACTGGGCCTTCATTGCTGCATGTGAACTCTTAGTTGTGGGCATGTGGGATATAGCTCCCTGATCAGGGATCGAATCCCTGGTATCCTTCCATGATTGCTTCAGTCACAATTTCTTAGATACAATAAAACAGTGACCAGGTGTGAAAAAGAGAGAAAAATAAAACTGATAAAGGAAAAAACAAGCAATGGAACATGATTGAAATCTTGGAGTTAGCAGTCAACTATTTTAAAATAACTATTAAATATACATTAAAGAAGATAGAGAAAAACATGAACAAAATTGGTAAAAATTTGGAGAATTTTGAAAGAATTTAAGTCTAAATGAAAAAACTAACTGTATATTAAAACTGAAAAAGTAATTTGTGAAACTAATAACTTATTGGATGGGTTTAAGAGTTGATTTGTTAGAGCAGAAGATAGGCTTGGCAAATTGAAAAACTAGTCATCAAGAAATATCCAAACTGAACTGCACTGAGAAAAAAAATGGAAAGGGTAGAATATGACACTTGTGAAACACACACTAGCAGAATAATGAGAAAAATCATATTGTTATATAAAAAGATGAGCAAAAACATTCAATAAAACTTAGAGCTAACATGCAGTGTTATAAAATATAAGCATGTTCTCATGAGTTTATGAACAAGGCAAGGATACGTCCTAATACAATTTCTAATCAGTATTTTACTGGAGATTTTAGCTAGTACAATGAATCAAGAAAAGTACTAAAAAGTTATGGTATACATATACATAAAATGAAATATTACTCAGCTGTAAAAAATGAGGAAATCTTGCCATTTGTGAAAACATGGATGGACTTTGAGGGTATTATGCTAAGTGAAATATGTCAGACAGTGAAAAGTACTATATGATCTCACTTATATGTGGACTCTAAACCAAACACCAAATGCATAGAAAAAGACATACGATTGTGGTTGCTGTGGGTGTGGAGGGGTGAGGATATGGAATTGGAAGGAGGTCAAAAGTTACTCACTTCTAGTTATAAGATAAACAGTACTAGAGATGTATAATATGATAAGTATAGTTAACAGTACTATATGATATATATGAAAATGTTAGAATAAATCCTAAGAGTTCTCACATGAAGAAAATTTTTTCTTGTATTTATGCGAGTTAGCATATGATAGATGCTAACTGAATCTATTCTGGTAATCATTTCAGAATAAATGTTAGTCAAACCACTATATTTCACACCTTAAACTTATAGAATGATATATGTCCATTATATCCCAATAAAACTGAAAAAAATTTTAAAAGGAAAGAAAAACTTATAAGCTTTTAAATAAAAAACAGAATTATCATAATTCACAGATATAATTATGATTATTGAAGATATAAAATAATGTAAAAATAAACAATTATAATTAAATTTAGCAAGATCACTGAATATACAAATAGATATACAAAATCAGTTGTATATACTTGCAGTGAACAATTAGAAAATAAATTTTTTAAAATGGTATCATTTACAGTATTGCTAAAACCTCAGCCACCTAGCAATCTAACCTTTACATAAAAAATATAACACATGTCTGAGAAAAAATTTTAAAGTTCTAAATAAATAGGTGCTGTTTTATGTTCATTGGAAAACTTGTTTTCATTAAACTTTGTTTTAAGATAACTGTTGATTCAACTGCAACAGTATGAAATAATATAATATTCCATGTAACTTTTACCCAGATTTCCCCAGTGGTAACATCTTACATGGTTATAGGAAAACATCACAACCAGGAAACTGACATTAATACAACCCACCATCTTATTCAGATTTATCCAGCTTTATGTGCACTCATTTGTGTATATGTGTGTGTTTGTGTTAGTTCTATGCACTTTCAACATATGTGAGATTTGCATTATCACACCATAGTCAAGACACAAAACAGTTCCATTCCCACAAACATTCCTTGTGTTTGTGCTGCCTTTTTTATGATAACACCTACCTCCTGCCCCTCCTTCTCTTATCTCTAACTTCTGGGAATCACTAACCTTTTTTCCATCTCTATGATTTTGTCATTTAAGACTGTTATATCAATGGAATCATACTGTATGTAACTTTTGGGATTTGACTTTTTTTTCACTCAGCATAGTTTCCTTGACATCCACTCAACTTTGTAATTCAATTGCTCAGTTGTATCTGACTCTTTGCAACCCCATGGACTGCAGCATGCCAGGCTTCCCTGTCCTTCACCATCTCTGGAGCTTGCTCAAACTCATGTCCATTTAGGTGGTGATGCCATCTGACCATCTCATCCTCTGTCACCTCCTTCTGCTCCTGCCTTTAGTCTTTCCTGGCATCAGGGTCTTTTCTAATGAGTTGGTTCTTCGCATCAGGAGGCCAAAGTATTGGAGGTTCAGCTTCAGTATTAGTCCCAGTGAATATTCAGGATTGATTTCCTTTAGGATTGACTGGTTTGATCTCCTTTTATCCAAGGGACTCAGAGTCTTCTCCAACACCACAGTTCCAAATAATCAATTCTTCAGCACTCAGCCTTCTTTATGGTTCAACTCTCAGATCCATACATAACTACTGGAAAAACCATTGCTTTGACTAGACAGACCTTTGTTGGCAAAGTGATGTCTCTGCTTTTTCATATGCTGTCTAGGTTTGTCATAGCTTTTCTTCCAAGGAGCAAGCATCTTTTAATTTCATGGCTGCAGTCACCATTTGCAGTGATTTTGGAGTCCAAGAAAATAAAGTCTGTCACTGTTTCCATTGTTTCCCCATCTATTTGCCATGACGTGATGGGACCAGATGCCATGATCTTCGTTTTTTGAATGTTGAGTTTTAAGTCAGCTTTTTCATTCTCCTCTTTCACTTTCATCAAGAGGCTCTGTAGTTCTTCGCTTTCTGCCGTAAGGGTGGTGTCATCTGGATATCTGAGGTTATTGATATTTCTCCCGGCAATCTTGATTGCAGCTTGTGTTTCATCCAGCCCGGCATATTCGCATGATGTACTCTGCATATAAGTTAACCAAGCAGGAGACAATATACATCCGTGATGTACTCCTTTCCCAATTTGGAACCAGTCTGTTTTTCCATGTCCAGTTCTAACTGTTGCTTCTGACCTGCATACAGGTTTCTTAGGAGGCAAGTAAGGTGGTCTGGTGTTCCCATCTCTTTAATAGTTTTCCACAGTTTGTTGTGATCCACACAGTCAAACATTTTAGCATAGTCAATGAAGCAGATGTTTTTCTGGAAAGACTAAATGCAAATCAGGCCTCTAAATAATTTAAAATCAATTTGGTTTTTCGTAGTTATCCTCCAATTTTGCTGTCTTAACATTTAGAGTCATTGTTTAAAGTGTTAGTCACTCTGTCGTTTCTGACTCTGTGACCCCATGGACTGTAGTCTGGCTCCTCTGGCCACGGAATTCTCCAGGCAAGAATACTGGGAGTGTGTTGCCGTTTCTAGGGGTTCTTCCTGACCCAGGGGTCAAATCCATGTCTCCTGCATTTCAGGTGGATTCTTTACCATTTTAGCCACCAGAGAGGCTCATTGTTTAAAATGTGGTATCAAATCATTCTTTGTGAATTTTGTTAGTCCGTTTTGTATTGAAGTTTTTTCTTTTCCATTATGGTTTATGAAAAGATATTGAATACAGTTCCTGTGCTATATAATAGGACCTTGTTTAATTATTCTGTATATTTTGCATCTCCTAGTCCCAAGCTCCCAGTCCAACTCTCCCCCACCCCTGCCCCTTGAAAACAACAAGTCTGTTCTCTATGTCTGTGAGTCTATTTCTGTTTTATAAGTTCGTTTGTGTCATGCTTTAGATTCCACAGTTAAGTGATCTACAGTATTTGTCTTTCTCTTTCTGACTTACATTCACTTAGTATGATAATCCTAGGTCCATCTACATAGTTGCAAATGGATTATTTCATTCTTTTTTATGGCTAAGTGATATTCCATTGTATGTATGTAACACATCTTCTTTGTTCATTTATCTGTTGATGGACATTTAGGTTGTTTCCATGTCTTGGCTGTTGTAAACAGTGCTGCTATGAACATGGGGGAACATGTATCTTTTAGGACCATAGTTTTGTCTGGATATTTGCACAGGAGTGGGATTACTGAATCATATGGCAACTCTAGTTTTTTGAGGAACCTCCATACTGTTTTCCATAGTGGCTGCACCAACTTACATTCCCACCAACAGTATAGGAAGGTTCCTTTTGCTCTATATCCTGTCTAGTATTTGTTATTTGTAGACTTTTCAAAGATGGCCATTCTGACCAATGTGAGGTAATACCTCATTGTAGTTTTGGATTGCATTTCTCTAATAATATGCAATGTTGAGCATCTTTTCATGTGCCTATTAGCCTTCTGTATGTGTATTAAACTTTTTATATGGGACCAGCCAGCTATGGTTAGGTGGACATTGGCACCAATCACCACCTGTCAATGCTAAGAAGAATCTGGTTTGCCTAGCTAGGTATCTTTGGACTCTCTCACTGCTCAGTTGCTGTCCTATCCCACAAAGACACCTGCTTTATCATAAAGCATGATTCTTTCTGACAGAAGAGAAATGAATTTTTAGTCAAGAACACAAAATCTCCAAAGAAGCTCTCATTCTTCATTTGTGAGAGTGATTACTGGGATGTACTGGGTAGTAAAATAAAAAGATGCCTTGGTTCTTTAAAATCAGTGATAAGCAAATTGGTTACAGCCCATGGCATGTTTCTGCTATGTGATATGGTAGGAAAACCATTGAAATAGAAATTGCCCCAGTAAATAATCCATGATGAGCTTGTCTCTCTAACTCTTATCAGATACTTCTGATCTTGGCTGAATTCTGGTTCAGATATAAAATAAATGAGCAGAAGTGGATTGGGCAAGATGAAGATGTTCTGTAAGATGATGATTCTGTAAGATGATTTAGAGCTAAACAAGAGGGAACCTGAGTCACAGAGACTCAGTTCTGGCCCTTGTCCTGCTGTGACCCTCCTTGTGGGGCAGAGAGTCAAAGGAACTGAGGATATATACCCACTCAGAGCTCATTCTCCTTCCTGATGAAGCAGGTTTCATATGAGAACTGATTGCTGAATTTTTAGGAATTTGTGAGCCATTTATTACATTTGTAGTTTGCATCTGGCCATGGTGGAACATTTACACTATGGAATACGACAGGTGCTACAATCCCAGGGCTCCCTACTCAAGAAGTGGTTGTTAAAACATTTAAAAGCATACCACTAATTATGATGTTAATCTTAACCTAAATTTGGTTGTTTACTTTTTAAAGTGAAAGTTGCTCAGTTGTGTCTGACTCTTTGCAGCCCCATGGACTATAGTCCATGGATTTCTCCAGGCTAGAATACTGGAGTAGGTATCCTTTCCCTTCTCCAGGGGATCTTCCCAACCCAGGGATCGAACCCAGGTCTTTGGATCAAAAAGTGGTGGCAATGACAGCAAATTAATGCCTTGTTGTTTTAATAATTTCCATTTAGATATAGTCCCATGATACTGGTCTAGAATTCAAAATGTAGTAATGTGTCAGTTCACTGAGGCATAATTATCTATGGAGATACTTCATAAAAAAAACAGCAACAACAAAACTTATTTTGAAATAATTGTCTATTCATAGAAAGTTACAAAAACAGTACGTAGAGTCCTATGGTACCCTTCGACTACATTCTCTTAAATGGTGACATCTTATGTAACTGCATTACAATATAAAAATGAGGCAAATTACATTAATACCATGCTAGTAACTAGATTCCAGATCTTATTCCTTTCCCCAGTCTTTACATGCCCTCATCTACCTGTGTCTGTGTATGCATGCATGTATGCGTGAGTGTATCTATATAGTTGATCCATGGGTTACTTTTAAAATGAAATCTCTAAACAGCCCCAGCGCAGCAGAGGATTGCTTAATTAGCCGATGCCTTTAGGACCTTCTACTCTGCTGACCCTATAATTTCAAGTTAAAAAAAGAAGCCTGTATCTTTGTCTAAATTACCTTGGTTTTCTGGTGGATAGTCCCCAAAGTACCAGTTAACTGTGTCATATGCTAGTGTTTGACTTCTTTAGGGTGACCTGAAATATTCCTATGTGGAAGAAACATGCTTATCCTCCTAAAGAAATGTAGGCATCTCTGTAGGTGGTTGAATATGAAAACAAGTTAAACAGTCAATAAGTGGTATTCAAAATAACCCTGAATTGTTATTTTTATTACATAAGCACTTAACAGTCTATTACTTTAATTATTAATATGAGGCAAATGTTGAACAATACATTTGAAAACCTATTCTGTTAATATTTTAAACTAATAATAAAATTATGTTAATTTATCACAATCTGAATCTGACAGAAAAGTTCAACATTGTAAATAGGTTTCTATCTAAGTAATTTAAGGCTCTCTTTTTGGATCTAGTTACTGTATTACAAAATTATGCTTACTTGCATGGAATGTGTTATATTTGATCACAAAACATTCTGTTCCCAGTTATCTGCTGGCACATGGACTACAGCATATCTCGATTCCAGTATATTTACACGGGCACTTAATTTGCTTTCTTTCTGTCTTTTTTGGACATGAGGATGATGATTACTTGAGGACAGACCAAAGGGAGGACCGTTTAAATTAAGCTACCTAGTTTTATATTGACTTCTTCTGACTGAGTGAGAAAGTAGTTAAGAAGTCAGGGGGAGAACACAGGTTAGTTTTAGGTTAGCACTTTGAATTAATCATAACATGCTCTCTGTTCTGTCATGGAAGAGGAAGCTTAATGAGCTAGGGAAAATCAATGGGAAATTGTACTAGTTTTACCAATTCTTCTTAATTGGATATTTCCAGTTTATATCCTATTTAGTTATTGTTGTTCAGTCCCTCACTTGAGTCCGACTCTTTGTGACTTCATGGACTGTAGCACGCCAGGCTTCCCTGTCCTTCACCATCTCCTGGAGCTTTCTCAAACTCATGCCCATTGAGTTCGTGATGCCATCCAACCATCTCATCCTCTGTCGCCCTCTTCTCCTCCTGTCTTCAATCTTTCCCAAAGCATCAAGGTCTTTTCCAATGAGTTGGCTCTTCACATCAGGTGGCCAAAATATTGGAGCTTCAGCATCAGTCCTTCCAATGGATATTCAGGGTTGATTTCCTTTAGAATTGACTGGTTTGATCTTCTTGCTCTCCAAGGGACTCTCAAGAGTCTTCTCCAACACCACAATTCAAAACCATCAATTCTTTGGCACTCAACATTTTTTATGGTCCAAATCTCACATCCCATACATGACTACTGGAAAAACCATAGCTTTGACTTGCAGCTTGTGCTTCATCCAGCCTGGCATATTTACATGATGGACTTTGCATGTAGGTTAAATAAGCAGCATGAAAATATACAGCCTTGATGTACTCCTTTCCCAATTTAAAACTATTCCATAGTTCCATGTCTAGTTCTAACTGTTGCTTCTGACCTGCATACAGATTTCTCAGAAGGCAGGTAAGGTGGTTTAGTATTCCCATATCTTAAAATAATTTTCCATTGTTTGTTGTGATCCACACAGTCAAAGGCTTTAGCATAGTCAGTGAAGCAGAAATAGATGTTTTTCTGGAATTCTCTTGCTTTTTCTATGATCCAACAGATGTTGGCAATCTCTGGTTCCTCTGTTTTTTTTTTTTTTTTTTTTTAATCCAACTTGAACATCTGGAAGTTCATGGTTCATATACAGTTGAAGCCTAGTTTGGATAATTTTGAGCAATACTTTGATAGCATGTGAAACGTGTGCAGTTGTGCAGTAGTCTGAACATTCTTTGGCATTGCCTTTCTTTGGTATTGGAATGAAAACTGACCTTTTCCAGTCCTGTGGCCACTGCTGAGTTTTCCAAATTTGCTGGCATATTGAGTGCAGTGCCCCCACAGAATCATCTTTTAGGATTTGAAATAGCTGAACTGGAATTCCATCACCTCCACTGGCTTTGTTCATAGTGGTGTTTCCTAAGGCCCATTGACTTCACACTGCAGAATTCTGGCTCTAGGTCAGGGATCACACCATCATGGTTATCTGAGTCATTAAGATCTTTTTGGTATAGTTCTTCTGTGTATTCTTGCCACCTTTTCTTACTATCTTCTGCTTCTGTTAGGTCCATACAATTTCTGTCCTTATCGAGCCCATCTTTGCATGAAATGTTCCCTTTGTCTCTCTAATTTTCTTGAAGAGATCTCTAGTCTTTTCCATTCTATTGTTTTCCTCTATTTCTTTGCACTGATCACTGAGGAAGGCTTTCTTATCTCTCCTTGCTATTCTTTGGAACTCTGCATTCAGATGGGTATATCTTTTCTTTTCTCCTTTGTCTTTCACTTCTTTTCTCAGCTTTTTGTAAGACCTCCGCAGACAACCGTTTTGCCTTTCTTTTTCTTTTTTAATTATAACATCACACAAAATTAGGTTGCGCCCAAAGCTTACATCCAAATAAAAAGCAAAAAACTCATATATTTAGTATAAATTGTTTTGATGATATCCTTATGTGGGTTATTCATGCCAATACATTCCTCCACTAAGACATAATAATTTTCACTTATTGAAATTATAAACATTCTTTATGTTTAAAGAGTAAATAAAAACATCTACTTATTCATTGATTTTAGTCTTCCACTGTGCTTAGTCGCTCAGTTGTGTCTAACTCTTTGCAACCCCATGGACTGTACTCTCCAGGCTCCTCTGTGCATGGGATTCTTTAGGCAAGAATACTGGAGTAGGTTGCCATTCCCTTCTCCAGGGGATTTTCCCAACCCAGGGACTGAACACAGGTCTCCTACATTGTAGGCAGAATCTCTACTGTCTGAGCCACCAAGGGAAGCCCAATTTATTTTAATTTATTTCTTTTAATTGGAGAATAATGTCTTTACAATATTGTGGTGGTTTTTTTTCATACATTGACATGAATCACTCATGGGTGCACATGTGTTTTCCCATTCTTGAACTCTCCTCCCACCTCCCTTTCCATCCCATCTCTCTGGGTGGTCTCAGAGAACTGGCCTTGAGTACCCTGCTTCATGCTTTGAACTTGCACTGGTCATCTATTTTACCTATGGTAATATACATGTCTCAGTGTTACTCTCTCAAATCATCCCACCCTTGCCTTCTCTCAGAGTCCAAAAGTTTGTTCTTTACATCTGTGTCTCTTTTGCTGCCTTGCATATAGGATTGTATTTACTGTCTTTCTAAATTCCATATATATGTGTTAATATACTGTATTGGTGTTTCTCTTTCTGATTCACTTCACTCTGTATAATAGGTTCCAGTTTCATCCACCTCATTAGAACTGACTCAATTGTGTTCTTTTTTATAGCTGGGTAATATCCCATTGTGTATATATACCACAACTTCCTTTTCTATTCATCTGCCAGTGGATGTTGTTTCATGTCCTAGCTATTGTAAACAGTGCTTCAGTGAACATTGGTGTACATGTGTCTCTTTCACTTCTGGTTTTCCTGGTGTATATGCCCGGCAATGGGACTGCTGGGTCATATGGAATTTCTAGTTCCAGTTTTTTAAGGAATCTCCATACTGTTCTCCATAGTGGCTGTACCAGTTTGCATTCCTACCAGCAGTGTAAGAGGGTTTCCTTTTCCCTACACCTTCTCCAGCGTTTATTGCTTGTAGACTTTTTGATGGTAGCCATTCTGACTTGCATGAAATGATACCTCATTGTGGTTTTAATTTGCATTTCTCTAATAATGAGTGATGAGCATCTTTCCATGTGTTTGTTAGCCATCTGGTTGTCTTCTTTGGATAAATTTCTGTTTAGTTCTTTGGCCCATTTTTTGATTGGGTTGTTTGTTTTTCTGGAATTGAGTTGCATGAGGTGCTTGTATATTTTGAGATTAATTCTTTGTCAATTGTTTAATTTGCTATCATTTCTTCCCATTCTGAAGGCTGCCACTTGTTAAAGAGATTGTCTTTTCTCCATTATATGTTTTTGCCTCCTTTGTCAAAAATAAGGTATCCAACTGTCTTGATGACTGTAGCTCTGTAGTATAGTCTGAAGTTAGGAAGGTTGATTCCTCCAGTTCCATTCTTTTTTCTCAAGATTGCATTGGCTATTTGAGATTTTTTGTGTGCTTACATACAAACTGTGAAATTATTTGTTCTAGTTCTGTGAAAAATACCATTGGTACCTTGATAGGAATTGCATTGAATATATAGATTGCTTTGGGGAGTAAACTCATTTTCACTATACTGATTCTTCCAATCCGTGAACATGGTATATTTCTCCATCTATATGTGTCATCATTGATTTCTTTCATCAGTGTTTTATAGTTTTCTATAATAGGTCTTTTGTTTCTTTAGGTAAATTTATTCCTAAGTATTTATTGTTTTCATTGTAATGGTGAATGGGATTGTTCATTAATTTCTCTGTTTTTTTTTCATGTTAGTGTATAGTAACGCAAGGGATTTCTGTGCATTAATTTTACATCCTTCAAATTTACTATATTAATTGATTAGTTTTAGTAATTTTCTGGTGGTATCCTTAGGGTTTCTATGTAGAGGATAATGTCATCTGCAAACAGTGAGAGTTTTATTCTTTTCCAATCTGGATTCCTTTTATTTCTTTTTCTTCTCTGATTACTGTGGCTAGGACCTCCAAAACTATGGTGAATAGTAGTGGTGAGAGTGGGCACCCTTGTCGTATTCCTGATTTTAGAGGAAATGATTTCAGTTTTTCACCATTGAGGATAATGTTTTCTGTGGGTTTGTCATATATTGCTTTTATCATGTTGAGGTATGTTCCTGTCTGCTTTCTGGAGAGTTTTTTTTTTTTTAATCATAAGTGGGTATTGAATACTGTCAAAGGCTTTCTCTGCACCTATTGAGATAATCATGTGGTTTTTAAAAAATTAATTTATTTTTATTGAAGGATAATTGCTTTACAGAATTTTGCTGTTTTCTGTCAAACCTCAACATGAAGCAGCCATAGGTATACATATATCCCCCCACCCATGTCCCTCCCCATCCCATCCCTCTAGGTTGACACAGAGCCCCTGTTTGAGTTTCCTGAGCCATATAGAAAATTCCTGTTGGCTATCTATTTTACATATGGTAATGTAAGTTTCCATGTTACCCTTTCCATACATCTCAGCCTCTCCTCCCCTCTCCCCATGTCCATAAGTCTATTCTCTAAGTCTGTTTCTCCTTTGTTGCCCTATAAATAAATTCTTCAGTACCATTTTTCTAGATTCCATATATTTGTGTTAGAATACAGTATTTGTCTTTCTCTTTCTGACTCACTTCACCCTGTATAATAGGTTCTAGGTTCGTCCACCTCATCAGAACTGACTCAAATGCATTCCTTTTTATGGCTGAGTAATATTCCATTGTGTATGTGTATCACAAATTCTTTATCCATTCATCTGTCTATGGACATCTAGGTTGCTTCCATGTTCTAGCTATTGTAAATAGTGCTGCAATGAACAATGGGATACATACGTCTTTTTCAATTTTGGTTTCCTCAGGGTATATGCCTAGGGGTGGGATTGCTGGGTCATATGGTGGTTTTATTCCTAGTTTTTTAAAGAAATTTCCATACCGTCTTCCATAGTGGCTGTATCAATGTACATTCTCACCAACAGTGCAAGAGCGTTTCCTTTTCTCCACACCCTCTCCAGCATTTATTGTTTGTAGATTTTTTAATGAGGGCCATTATGACCATCGTGAGGTGATATCTCATTGTAGTTTTGATTTGCCTTTCTCCATTGATGAGCGATGTTGAGAATCTTCTCATGTGTTTGTTAGGCATCTTTGTTATGTCTTTGGAGAAATGTCTGTTTAGGTCTTTTTCCCACTTTTTGACTGGGGTGTTTGTTTTTCTGGTATTGAGTTGTATGATCTGCTTGTATATTATGGAAATTAATCCTTTGTCAATTGTTTCGTTTGCTATTATTTTCTCCCATTCTGAGGGTTTTCTTTTCACCTTGCATATAGTTTCCTTTGCTGTGCAAAAGCTTTTAAGTTTAATCAGGTCCCACTTGCTTACTTTTGCTTTTATTTCTGTTACTTTAGGATGTGGGTCATAGAGGATTTTGCTTTGATTTATGTCACCAAGTGTTCTGCCTATATTTTCCTTTAAGAGTTTTATAGTTTCTGGTCTTACATTTAGGTCTTTAATCCATTTTGAGTTTATCTTTGTGTTTGGCGTTAGGAGGTATTCTAATTTCATTCTTTTACATGTAGCTGTCCAGTTTCCCCAGCACTATTTATTAAAGAGGTTGTCTTTTCCATGTTGTTTATTCTTGCCTCCTCTGTCAAAAATAAGGTACCCATAGGTGCATGGGTTTACTTCTGGGCTTTCTATCTTGTTCCATTGGACTATATTTCTGTTTTTGTGCCAGTACCATACTGTCTTGATGACTATGGCTTTGTAGTATAACCTGAAGTCAGGAAGGTTGATTCCTCCAGCTCCATTCTTCTTTCTCAAGACTGCTTTGGCTATTTGAGGTCTTTTGTGTTTCCATATGAATTGTGGCATTATTTGTTCTAGTTCTGTGAAAAATGCCATTGGTAATTTGATAGGTAATTTGAATCTGTAGATTGTGTTTGGAAGTATAGTTATTTTCACAGTATTGATTCTTCCTACCCATGAACATGGAATATCTCTCCATCTGTTTGAGTTATCTTGGATTTCTTTCATTCAGTTCAGTTCAGTCACTCAGTCGTGTCCGACTCTTTGCGACCCCGTGAATCACAGCACGCCAGGCCTCCCTGTCCATCACTAAATCCCAGAGTTCACTCAAACTCATTTCCATCGAGTCGGTGATGCCATCCATCCATCTCTTCTCTTTCATTAGTGTCTTATAATTTTTTGTGTACAGTTCTTTCATCTCCTTAGGTAAGTTTATTCCTGGATATTTAATTATTTTTGTTGCAGTGGTGAGTGGGATTGATTCATTATGCAGATGACATTAATTTCTCTTTCTGACTTTTCATTGTTAGTATATACAAATGCAAGTGATTTCTGTGTATTGATTTTGTATCTTGCAACTTTGCTAAATTCACTGATTAGCTCTAGTAATTTTCTGATACTATTTTAGGGTTTTTTAATGTACAGTTGAGCTATTTCAAATCCTGAAAGATGATGCTGTGAAAGTGCTGCACTCAATATGCCAGCAATTTTGGAAAACCCAGCAGTGGCCACAGGACTGGAAAAAGTCAGTTTTCATTCCAATCCCAAAGAAAGGCAATGCCAAAGAATGCTCAAACGACTGCACAACTGCACTCATCTCACAGGCCAGTAAAGTAATGCTCAAAATTCTCCAAGCCAGGCTTCAGCAATATGTGAACCGTGAACTTCCTGATGTTCAAGCTGGTTTTAGAAAAAGCAGAGGAACCAGAGATCAAATTGCCAACATCTGTTGTATCATTAAAAAAGCAAAAGAGTTCCAGAAAAACATCTATTTCTGCTTTATTGACTATGCAAAAGCCTTTGACTGTGTGGATCACAATAAACTGTGGAAAATTCTGAAGGAGATGGGAATACCAGACCACCTGACCTGCCTCTTGAGAAACCTATATGCAGGTCAGGAAGGAACAGTTTGAACTGGACATGGAACAACAGACTGGTTCCAAATAGGAAAAGGAGTACATCAAGGCTGTATATTGTCACCCTGCTTATTTACCTTATATGCAGAGTACATCAGGAGACATGCTGGGCTGGAAGAAGCACAATCTGGAATCAAGATTGCCGGGAGAAATATCAATAACCTCAGATATGCAGATGACACCACCCTTATGGCAGAAAGTGAAGAGGAACTAAAAAGCCTCTTGAGGAAAGTTAAAGTGGAGAGTGAAACAGTTGGCTTAAAACTCAACATTCAGAAAATGAAGATCATGGCATCCGGTCCCATCACTTCATGGGAAATAGATGGGGAAACAGTGGAAACAGTGTCAGACTTTATTTTTGGGGGCTCCAAATCACTGCAGATGGTGATTGAAGCCATGAAATTAAAAGATACTTGCTCCTTGGAAGGAAAGTTATGACCACCCTAGATAGCATATTAAAAAGCAGAGATATTACTTTGCCAACAAAGGCCCATCTAGTCAAGGCTATCATTTTTCCAGTGGTCATGTATGGAGGTGAGAGTTGAACTGTGAAGAAAGCTGAGCGCTGAAGAATTGATGCTTTTGAACTGTGCTTTTGAACTTGGAGAAGACTCTTGAGAGTCCCTTGGACTGCAAGGAGATCCAACCAGTCCATTCTAAAGGAGATCAGTCCTGGGTGTTCATTGGAAAGACTGATGCTGAAGCTGAAACTCCAGTACTTTGGCCACCTCATGCAAAGAGTTGACTCATTGGAAAAGACTCTGATGCTGGGAGGGATTGTGGGCAGGAGGAAAAGGGGATGACAGAGGATGAGATGGCTGGATGGCATCATTGACTGATGGACATGAGTCTGAGTGAACTCCGGGAGTTGGTGATGGACAGGGAGGCCTGGTGTGCTGCGATTCTGGGGTCACAAAGAGTTGGTCATGACTGAATGACTGAACTGAACTGATGTACAGTATCAGTCATCTGCAAACAGTGAGAGCTTTACTTCTTCATTCTGATCTGTATTATTTTATTTCTTTTTCTTCTCTGATTGCTGTAGCTAGGACTTCCAGAACTATGTTGAATAATAGTGGTGAAAATGGACACCCTTGTCTTGTTTCTGATCTTAGGGGGAATGTTTTCAGTTTTTCACCATGGAGAATAATGTTTGCTGTAGGCTATCATATATGGCCTTTACTTTCTTGAGGCAGATTCCTTCTATGCCCATTTTTTGAAGAGTTTTAATCATAAATAAGTGCTGAATTTTGTCAAAGGCTTTTACTGCATCTATTGAGATGATTATATGGTTTTTATCTTTCAATTGTTAACATGGTGTATCACATTGATTGATTTCCATACATTGAAGAATCCTTGTATCCTTGGAATAAACCAAACTTGATCATGGTGTATAAGCTTTTTGATGTGTTGCTGAATGCTATTTGCTAAAATTTTGTTGAGAATTTTTGCAAATATGTTCATCAGTGATATTGGCCTAGAGTTTTCTTTTTTTGTGTTCTTTGGTTTTGGTATCAGGGTGATGGTGCACTCGTAGAATGAATTTGAAAGTGTTCCTTCCTCTGCAATTTTTTGAAAGAGTTTTAGAAGGATAGGCATTAGCTCTTGTCTAAATGTTTGATAGAATTCTCCTGTGAAGCCATCTGTTCCTGGGCTTTTGTTTTTTGGGTGATTTTTGATCACAGCTTCAATTTCAGTGCTTGTAACTGGGTTGTTCATAATTTCTATTTCTTCCTGATTCAGTCTTGGAAGATTGAACTTTTCTAAGAATCTGTCCATTTCTTCCAGGTTATCTATTTTATTGCCATATAGTTGTTCATAGTAGTTTCATATAATCCTTTGTATTTCTGAATTGTCTGTTGTAACCTCTCTGTTTTTATTTCTAATTTTGTTGATTTGATTCTTCTCTCTTTTTTCTTGATGAGTCTGGCTAAGGGTTTGCCAATTTTGTTTATCTTCTCAAAGAACCAGCTTTTAGTGTTTTGAATCTTTACTATTGTTTCTTTCATTTCTTTTTCATTTATTTCTGGAAATACAACAGAAGAAAAAAGATCTACAAAATCAACCCCAAACAATTAGAAAATGGCAATAGGAACCTATATATCAATAATTACTTTAAATGTAAATGGATTAAATGCTCCAACCAAAAGACACAGATTGGCTGAATGGATACAAAAACAAGACACATATATATGCTGTCTATAAGAAACCCACTTCAGACCTCATGAGACATAGAGACTGAAAATGAGAGGATGGAAAAATGTATTCCATGCAAATGGGAAGCAAAAGAAAGCTGGAGTAGCAATCCTCATATCAGACAAAATAGACCTTAAAGAAGATTACAAGAGATAAGGAAGGACACTATATAATGATCAAGGGGTCAATCGAAGAGGTAGACATAACAATTGTAAATATCTATGCACCCAACATAGGAGCACCTTAATGTATAAGACAAACACTAACAGACATAAAAGGAGAAATTGGCAGTAACACAATAATAGTAGGAGACTTTAACACCCCACTCACATCAATGGACAGATCATCAAATCAGTAATTAATAAGGAAACACAAGTCTTAAATGATATATTAGATAAGATGAATCTCATTGATATCTTCAGGACATTCCATCCAAATTCAGAAGAATACACCTTCTTTTCAAGTGCACATGGAACATTCTCCAGGATAGACCACATCTTGGGTCACAAAACAAACCTCAGTAAATTTAAGAAAATTGAAACCATATCAAGCATCTTCTCTGACCACAATGCTATGAGACTGGATATCAATTACAAGAACAAAACGGTAAGAAACACAAACACATGGAGATTAAACAACACGTTTCTAAATAACCAACAGGTTACTAAAGAAATAAAAAAAAAATTTCTTGAAACAAACGACAATGAGAACATGACAACTCAAAAACCTATGAGCTGCAGCAAAAGCAGTTCTAAGAGGGAAGTTTATTGCGATACAGTCCTACTTCAAGAAACAAGAAAAACATCGAATAGACAACCTAACTTTATACCTAAAGTAACTGAAGAAAGAGGAAGAAAAAAACCCCCAAAATTAGTAGAAGAAAAGAAATCTTATGGTTTTTTATCTTTCAATTTTTTAATATGGTGTATTAGGAAGCCTGATTTTAACCTCACATTGTTCAAGTTGGTTAGACATTGTTTCATTATTTTATCTGTTCCTAGTGTGGCTTCTGAAGTCCAGTATTTGTGATAATTCATATTATTAATCCACTTTTCTTTTATTTTTATAACATACAATGAGAAATGTATTTTGTCACACTCCTCAGTGTGGTTCCAAGATTATACAAATGAGTGTTCAATATATTTTATGGAAATTAAATATACCCTGCTTTTTATACATTTGTGGCCTCTGATATTAACATTTTAAAAATGTGAAAATTAAATGAAGTGAAGCATTGGCTCCTCAAGAAGAGTTTTATGTTTACCTTGCTCGTGCCTACACCCCTGATAGCTCATGTCTTCTTAAAGTGTAAATTATATTTCACATGAAAAAAATTACTGCCCAGTATGTAGTGAAAACCAGTCAAAGTACAGTTATAGGAAGCAGTATTGCAATAAGTTAAAATGTCAAGCTTTTAAGTTGTTTTGTTGAAAGCCTTAAAATCATCTGTGATTTTTAGAATTGACAATGTCACTTTAGTACTCATTTTTAAAGATCATTTTGAAGCATGAGTTATTTGTCAGGTGTGATTTATTTAAGACAATAAACTTAGATTATTGAGTTGAACAAATAACTGTTTGGATGCCTGCCAAGCATTTAGAGAGAATGACTGAATGTAATGAGACTGGATCACTCAGAGGGATGAATAATCAAAAGCCGTGGGATGAAATTAACATTGTTCAAAAGATATATCTCTTCCTTCTCTCCTTAGTATATACTGAGCAATTGGGGAGTGAAAAGCATCATGGGACGTACTGTCCTCTCATTCCAAAACAGCAGCAGCAAATATACTATATATTTGCATAATATACTCCTGCTCACATGTCTTATTTTATATCCTATAAGAAATACTTCAAAGTAGTTATAATTGCAACATTACAGATGAGAAAAAGAAGAATCCAGCAGGCTTGGTGATTTGCTCAGGTTGCACAGACCATGAAGGACAGGACTAGAATATGAACCTTGGTGCTATGTCCAGATGAGCCAAAAGGGAGGAAAAGCAAAGGTGTGGAATCAGCCACATCTATTTTGATCCTGATTCTGCCACTGACTAGCTTCCTTGAATAAGTGCTTCATGTTTCTGACTTCAGTTCCTTCACTTGCAAGTTCTGAATGATAGTATCTACTTTCCTGGACCCCCTGGGACATCACATGAGATAGAGTTTTAGACTAGTCGTTAGTTTTGGAAGTTGATTGCCTGTTTTCTGGTCTAACCTCTGATATTTAGTAAGTGTCTGATCCTGGGGAAATTCTATAATTTCCTTGTGTCCTATTTGCATTGTCTGCGAAATAGTATCTCTTTGATAGGATTGTTGAATGAGTAGAAGAGCTGACGGGTGTGGGGTTGTGACCATGAGGGCTGGCACACAGTAAAGCCCTCGTGATTGTTAATGTGAGAGTCACTTGGGACTTTGGAATACCCATTACCTCCGCAACTAGAAAGTGTGGCTCTAGTTCTTTAATTTCATGGCCCGTGGAAGTCCAAAATTCCCATTCTTCCTTATAAGAGTGACTAATCTCTGAAGTTTCTCTTGCTCTTAAGAGTCCTTAGTCATCCTTCTGTTTCTTTTGCATTAGTTGCCACAGTTCTGTGCCATAGAGACCCAGGGTAGCACTCAGCATTTTCTTTCTTCTGAGTTTCAGAAATACCCAGTCACACAAATCTTGTTGATAGTCTTGGGGTTAAGAAAAAGAATCATACAGCATATCACAGAGCTTGTTTCCTGCATCTTCTCCCCCTCTCTTCTTGCTCTTGCCTTCCTAAATTACTCCTCAAACAGCAAATTCTTCTCCCACTTTTAGGCAGAACAGTTGTGCTCATCTCAGATGTACTTTCATTCCTGCTTTCCCAAACCCACCAACTTGTCCATGAAAATGAAGGGCCATCCAGCTTTTGACTGGCTCTGAAAAGTGAACCAACTGCTAGTTCTCATGACTGGTGTTTGAAAAGACCCACAAAGGCATTTTGGTTTTATGTGCAAAACAAATATTTTGGATAAATTAAAGATAAAATGTCTAATTTGACAGTGGCTAAATGGGGATTGTGAAGGAGTTCACCCAAACACTTGATATAGAAATAAAAGAAATGAGATAGGGAAATAATGTCATTGTGTCTGTTTCAGGGACAGGCCTAGTGAGGAGTGGTTCACTGGGGATTTGTGGTAGTCTCCGATGTGTCCCCCATGTGAGAGGGTGACATGTGAACATTGACAGGCACCCTTCAATTTCAGTTTGTACTAGGCCTGGCAGATTCCTTAGCTGATCCTGGATGTAGGTGTACCATACTTGAGCTTTATTTTTGTTGAGTAGTATTCATAACAACATACTAAGTCACCTCAGTCGTGTCCGACTCTGTGCTACCCCATAGACAGCAGCCCACCAGGCTCCCCCATCCCTGGGACTCTCCAGGCAAGAACACTGGAGTAAGTTGTCATTTCCTTCTCCAATGCATGAAAGTGAAAAGCGAAAGGGAAGTCGCTCAGTCGTGTCTGACTCTTAGCAACTCCATGGACTGCAGCCCACAAGGCTCCTCCATCCATGGGATTTTCCAGGCAAGAGTACTGGAGTGGGATGCCATTGCCTTCTCTCATAACAACATAATAAAGCAAAAATACTTTCTAATTCTTAGGAATTGTTTTTTTTGTGCTATGAGTGAATTACAGGAAGAAGGCATGGTTATTGCTGGAATTAGCCTCTCCTCACTATTAGGACAAGGTGACTTGATAATTAACATTTCCTTTAGATAAACTCCTGGAGACGTTTGGCCCAGAATTTTATTGTTTTTCCTTTCTAACTGCCTCATTGAGTTTATAAGATAGTAAACTTGTAAACATCACAATTTTGACTGCCACTAAGAAGCCAAAACAGTATTTGTTTGCTGTGTGTGGCACAGGAGAATAGGATTTGAGACATAATGCCTGACCTACTGGAGATTACAAAATATGTGTTACAGTTTTAAGGCAGCAGATGGGTAACAAGTTTATTGTATTATGGAAACATATTGCATTCTGTAAAAAAAAAAATGAATTATTCCAATAATTGGAAACTAAAATTCTTTATCATTTGGGATTGATTGTTATGATATATACTTTGGTTTTGAACTAATAAATTATGCAGTTCTGAAACTGTTTAGTTTAATTGCCAACCATTTAGGAAAACAGTATTGTACAGCATGGGCACTTTTTTTCTCTTAATACATCTGGGACTAACAGACTCCCATGCTGCAAAAACTGCCCCCACAAGCATTTGTACTTGAGAAGGAAGTTAATTTCTTAGTTTGCCCAAACGACAAATGTGTTTAAGATTGAGATAGAGAATTTAATAAAAACAAACAATGGGGATAATCTGTGCAGTGTGGTGTATTTAAAAAATATGCTTCTGGTGTGATACTTTTTTTGAGAAAATAATTATTTGTATAACAAGCAACAGCTGCTTAAAAATAAACATGAAATTTTAAAGTTGTTAATTGAAATACAATTGTCATCAACATCATATTTTAGAGATTTTATGACACTGAATTAGTGAGATATCACTGATGCCATTGTAAATATAAATTTTACTCAAGAGAACACAGATCTTTTTTGTCCCCCTTGAGCATAAGAGTCTCCATGAAGAACTGACTGTCTATATACACATCTCATCATAGGCAACCAAAGTGACTCTTCTACTATTCTTCCTGAGCTCAGAGTTAGCAGAGTATCAGTACTTGAGAAAGATAACTACTTCAATACTGTTATAGTAGACTATACTACTATACTATAAATGCATTACTGTGTTAATCATGTTTTGTTTCTGCATTTTGATTCTCAAGTCCTGCTGACCCAGAAGGGACTGTCTCTCTCAGGGTTAGCTAATTCCTAAGTATTGCAAACAACTCACCTGTGAGTCTCTCTTTCATATGCAAACCACAACACTTCCTTTATTTGGGCTCTCCTACTCTGGGGCCACTGTTCTCCTGCCCCAATCAGATCAGGGCGTGGTACCAGACAACTAAGGACAGCCCCTGTGCCCCAGACCCACTGGAATTATTCAAACTATCCAATCCTAAACCTGTGCTCCCTGCCTCAGCCATCCCTTCCTATAGTAGCCATAGTAAAGGCTTTTGCTCACAGTTTTCCTTTGCTCCCTCTGCCTCCTGAAAATCCTGGTGATTTTTCATGGGGCCCAGCATGGCATGCTGTGCCTTGTATTACTATTTCTAGGGAGGGATCTATGAATGTAAAAAAAAATTCTTCCTTCATGAAGTCATTTCCATGTCTGTGTGTATTACCATGCCTGATTAAAGAAATCCCAATTACTCTTACAACATATACCTCTTTATAGTTAAATAATTGCTTTCATATGTATTAGTCTCACTGGTCACAATTGTGTGAAACAGATATTCTCTTTTGACAGATCAGACAACTGAGACTCAGTGGTGGCAGAGCCACTTCGGACTAAGCTCTACTATATGCTCGTGTGCTTGTACTCAGTTGCTCAGTCGTGTTCAACTCTTTGGGACCCCATGGACTGTAGCCCAACAGGCTCCTCTGTCTATGAGATTTCCCAGGCAGGAAACTGGAGTGGGTTGCCATTTCCTCCTCCAGGGGATCGTCCCTACCCAGGGATTGAACGTGCATCTCTTGCATTGGTAGGTGGATTCTTTACCACTCTATGCCATAGAGAAAATATATAGATTTGGGAGGTGGGAAAGACAATAATGTGTATCTAAGTTTTTATTGATTCCTCTATAAAGTGAGGCCATAGGTATCTACCTTGGAGATGTAACAAAGATTTGAAATTATGCTCTCAGTTTTCTAGTTTCCTTTTAATTCTGCCATTACCACCTTTTTCAAGGTCTGTTCCGTCTTTCTCAATTTGTCTCCTACCTTTTACCCTCTAACAAATAGCACTTTTATTATATCAGTTTCTTGTTTAAAGGCCTATAGGTTTGAGGTTGCTCTTTCTAGGTAAGATGGGTTAGTTTTATGTGAAATAACAATCTTTTCAAAGATAAATAGAAAAGCCAAATAAAAGGAACAAATCCTGAATTTAAAGACATCAGTGAGCTTCTGAAGAAGTCAGGCTAAAGAGTATAAGATTCCAGGGAGGGGTTAACTGTGGAGAAGCGAGAAAACAATCTATAACCAATGTTCCCAGAATTTGCTGGTTTGGGGCATAGGCAGAAGGCTGAGAACTGAAGAAATTTGCCCAGGCAGAGGGCCACTCTGGAAGACAGAGGCGTCATGCCATTTGGCAGTCTAAAATGACTCAGTTCAGTTCAGTCACTCAGTTGTGTCCAACTCTGTGACCCCATGGACTGCAGCATGCCAGGCTTCCCTGTCCATCACCAACTCCCAGAGCTTGCTCAGACTCATGTCCCTTGAGTCAGTGATGCCATCCAACCATCTCATCCTCTGTTGTCCCCTTCTCCTCCCACCTTCAATCTTTCCCAGCATCAGGGTCTTTTCCAATGAGTCAGTTAGTTGCATCAGGTGGCCAAAATATTGAAGCTTCAGCTTCAGTATTAGTCCTTCCAATGAACACCCAGGACTGATCTCCTTTAGAATGGACTGGTTGGATCTCCTTGCACTCCAAGGGACTCTCAAGAGTCTTCTCTAAAACCACAGTTCAAAAGCATCAATTCTCTGGCACTCAGCCTTCTTTATGGTCCAACTCTCACATTCATACATGACTACTGGAAAAACTATATTACTTTGTCATACATGTCATACATGACATACATGTCACACATTCATACATGACTACTGGAAAAACTATATTACTTTGTCAGCAAAGTAATGCCTCTGCTTTTTAATACACTGTCTATATTTGTCATAGCTTTTATTCCAAGGAGCAAGCCTCTTTTAATTTCATGGCTGCAGTCACCACCTGCAGTGATTTTGGACCCCCCCAAAATAAAGTCTGTCACTGTTTCCATTGTTTCTCCATCTACTTGCAATGAAGTGATGGAACCAGATGCCATGATCTTAGTTTTCTGAATGCTGAGATTTAAGCCAGTTTTTTCACTCTCCTCTTTCACTTGCATCAAGAAGTTCTTTAGTTCTTCTTGGCTTTCTGCCATAAGTGTGCTGTCATCTGCATATCTGAGGTTATTGATATTTCTCCTGGCAATCTTGATTCCAGCTTGTGCTTTATCCACCCAGGCACTTCGCATGATGTACTCTGCATATAAGTTAAATAAGCAAGTGACAGCAGATTATGTTCTTAGCTGGAAGTCCTAGGGCACTAGACCTTGGGAATAACAGCAAGCCACAAATATGTGTATATTGAAAGAAAGTGAAAGTCACTCAATTGTGTCCGACTGTTTGCAACCCCATGGTCTTTCCAATCCATGGAATTCTCCAGGCCAGAATACTGGAGTGAGTAACTTTTCCCTTCTCCAGCAGATCTTCCCGACCCAGGAATCAAACTGGGGTCTCCTGCAATGCAGGCAGATTCTTTACCAACTGAGCTATCATACGTACAAGCAATCCAGCCTTAACTTGGCTCAATCCCTGAATGAATTAAGAGGATTCACTCTCACTCTGTCCAGCAAAGGAAAGATTAACCCTGATAGGAAAATGAAGAATCATCCATAACTTTTAATTAGTTATAAACAATGTCTAGCATTTGGTCAAGCTACTAGGCTTGTCAAATAATAGGACTATACAACCAAATAACAACAACAATAACAAAAACACAGACAGTATAATCAGTCTTACAGGTGAACTAAATATTGGAATTATTACACAATGACTTTAGAATAATTATGATTAATATGTTCCAGAAAATAGAGCAGAAGATGAATAATTATATTGGAGAATTGGAATTTATACAAAATGATCAGAGGAAAGTCATTAAATTGAGAAATACAATATCCACAATTAAGAACTTAATAAATAGATTTAGCAGCAGGAGGCACAACTAGTGGACTAAAAGATAGCTCAAGACAGAAGATTTAAACTGAAGCATAGAGAAAACAGAGGGAAAAATAAAACCGATGTTAAATAGCTATAATGCAGACTCTAAAGTCTATTATAGATGTAATTAGAGAAGCAAAGGAGAGAGAGATTTTGGCAGAAGTAGAGGTAATGATCAATCATTTTCCAAAAATGACTAATGACTTCAAGTGACATTTTAAAAAGCCTGCAGATATCAAGCAAGATATATAATGTATTTCTATTTACATATATATATATATAGACACATATACATATATATATGTATTTAAAACTACATTGCTTTCAATAAGAAGTCATTGATAACTTCCCAACAGAAACAATATTAAACTTTTAAAGGTTTGAAAGAAAAAAATTTGAAAGAAAAAACCTTTGAAAGGAAAAAATTACCAATCTAGAATTCAAAATCTAATAAAATTTACTTCTAAAATGAAGTAGAAATAAAAATCACATGACCCACATTAACTACAGAATAGGACTCAGATTCCTCACTCTGACCTAAATAATTTTGAGGTATGTGAGGTCTGTGAGAATTCTCAGAACTTTATTTTTCTTTGTGGCTAAATCTGTGTCTTCACCAGGCTTGATCTCATTGCAGATAATCTGCTTCTGATCTTGTCTTGCCTGCAATACCTTTACCTTTACTCCAACTTTGTTTGTTTATTTCATATTTGTTGATTTATTCAATAAGGATTTTTTAAAAGCATTTAAATCTATTTGCTCACTTAATCTTTATAGCAGGACTATGAAATGGTCACAGTTATTATTGCCTTTTTACAGATGTGAACACTGAGGCCCCCAGAGAGTTTAAGACCCATTACCCCACAGCTAGTCAGCGGCAGAGTGAGGATTTGAACCCACAACTCCTGCTCTTGATGTGGTTATTCTAGATCACAATAACCATATCAGCCTTCTGTCTATACCTCAATGTCAGGCAGTGACCTTTATTGCAACTTTTAAAGCCCAGCTTGTCTTTACCAAAAGTTCAGCTCTTATTTTCATTTCAGAGTCTTCCCAGGCCTTTATGAAAGTCCTGCACTATCCAAACCACTCATTTGATTTTGGTACAAATTGCCTTGCTTCACTTGTTATTAGTTTTGTAAGTACTGTATTTTGTCAGATTGAAGATGACAATGATTTCCAGGACATACCATTATTTTATACATCAGGAGGACAGAAAGAAGGAAATGCTGCCAACTGAACTATGCATACTGCAGTCCCTTAGCAATAATCATAGTAGCCTCCCGTTTTGAAATTTCTCGTTTATTTTAAAGGTTTGGCAATCTCCTGCTCTCACTTGCATTGCTTAGTATATAATCCCAGTTATATATACACATAATAAAATGTCACACATCTTCAACTTTTTTGGAGTATCTTTGTTTTTTCAGGTGCCATGACATATCTGATTTTTGCTTTATAATAGAATATGGAATTATAAAAAATATGGAATTCTTCCAAAAACAACTACTTGCTTCATTTGTTTAAAATGTATGCCCAGTTTCAGTGAATTTTTCTACACACACAGATTTTTCAGTTCAATTCTATGACATGAGGTACTATTTTAAGTTATTCCAAATGTAGTTAAACTCACTATATGTAGCACCAACTATGCACATAATTCAGCTGAAGTGATGACTGTAAATAACTAGGACTGAGTCTCGAGCATGTTTGGGCAATGATAACTACAGCCTGAGTTTAGCCAGGTCAGTAGCTAACTGGATGACATATCTCAATTTGAAATGTTAATATACGGAAAAATTTAATCTTAGAATCAACAGGATATATTCTTGCTTTCTAAAATAGATCCTAAGGTCCCTGAAGGCCTAATGTATTCCTTCTATGTTGTTTGATATAATGGCATAATTCCTAACACAATACTAAGCTCGTAGAAGACACGAATATAAACAGTATGATGGGGAATAAAACTTAATGAAATAGGGAACAAAACGTTGAAGTGAAAAGAGGAATAATGCATCATTTTAGCAGCCAATATTTCCCTTTATCAACATTAGCCAAGATTTATTTTTTAGGCATGTCATATGCAATATTCTTTGCTCCTTTGGGGTCTGTGAATATTCATGAGGGGTCCATGTGTGTCTAAAATACAGTATTCTGGAAGATAGTATGTTCAGTTTATCTGGATGGTCATTAATTCTAGTAGATTTTTGCAAATTATAGTATTGCAAATAATAGTATTTGCAAATTTTTCTAGCAAAGATTGGAGAAATATCAAAGACTTTTAAAAAAAGATTGATTTATTTTATTTTTGGCTATGGTGGGTCTTCTTGCTGCATGCAGGCTTTTTCTAGTTGTGGCGAGTGGGGGCGACTCTGTGCTGTGGTGCGTGGGCTTCTCGCCGTGCTGGCTTCTCTTGCTGTAGAGCACAGGCTCTAGGTGCACAGGCTTCCGTAGCTGCAGCACTTGCTTGGGCTCAGTGGTTGCAGCACATAGGCTTAGTTGCTCTGCGGCATGTGGAGTCTTACCAGACCAGGGATTGAACTGGTGTCCCTTACATTGCAAGGCAGATTCTTAACTACTGGACTACCAAGGAAGCCCTCAAAGAATTCTGATTGTTGTTAAGTCCTCTTTTCACATATTTACAGCTGTTAAAACTTTTTTTTTTTATGGGTCAGAAACACCTATTGCAGTTACTCTGCATGGAATCATATGCCCTGAATAGATAGTATAAAGCATGCTGAAATATTTGTGGTTGATATGAGCAACCTCACTAATTTGGATTGGGTAATTCAGAGACTATATTAATTTGAACCTTGTCAAATAGGTTGAAGTGTATCCCACGTCTCAGGAAATAGAACAAGGAGAATATTTGGAAAGACGACCAGAGTGTATTAAACTTCCAGTCAATATCTTATTTAAGGAACAAATGCTTTGTTCATTACCAAATTTTAACATTTAAAACAAATCACTTATCTATTAATCAAAAAACACCAGTGGTCATTAGAAGCATTCCTGCATGTTCTTGATGTTTTTGATTTTTTTGGCTGTGCCATGCAGCACGTGGGACCTTACTTTCCCAACCCAGGGGTATGATACAATAAGAATCTTTCAGTTTTTGGAATCAGAGACATATCAGTATCAGCCATGGGACAATGTCCTGAACTAGTCCTGGGGTCTGGTTCTTCATAAAAAAGTAGGAATCAGGAGTTCAGCCTCAGGCATTTGTGAGACACAAGTAAGCTAATTGTGTGAACATTCCTTGGAATATGGTTGGGAAGGAATAAATGTTTATTGAATTAATTTATTATTTAATGAGTAAATTTTAAATTTCTTATTTGAAAATTTTAACTATATCTTATTTTGAATTAGGATGGTTTTATGTATGTGGCTTATACTAATAATTCCAGTTCAGGCTATCAACCAAATGAAAGATGGGCAAACTTTTTCTGTAAAAGGTCCAATAGTAAATATTTTAGTCTTTGCGTGTTACATATGGTCCCTGTTTCGTATTCTTTTTTATTTTTACCCATAACTCTTTACAAACATAAAAACCATTCCTAGCTGTTAAACTGTGAAGAAAAGGGCAGGGCCAAATTTGGCCTGTGACTAGAGTTTACTAACTTTTGATCTAACCTTTCTGCATTTACTCTGTGCATTTGCACTTAAAATACAAATGACTAATGCTAAAGCTGAAACTCCAGTACTTTGGTCACCTCATGCGAAGAGTTGACTCATTGTAAGACTCTGATGTTGGGAGGGACTGGGGGCAGAAGAAGGGGATGACAGAGGATGAGATGGCTGGATGGCATCACTGTCTCGATGGACGTGAGTCTGAGTGAACTCCGGGAGTTGGTGATGGACAGGGAGGCCTGGAGTGCTGTGATGCATGGGGTCGCAAAGAGTCGGACACGACTGAGAGACTGATGTGATCTGATCTGATCTGAATGTGCTTAAACAATTCAGAAAGGTTAAAAAACCCAAGTTTAGATTTCTTGGATAAAATTTGTTGATGTTTTGTTTAGTCTTTAAGTCGTGTCTAACTCTCTATGACCCCATGGACTGGCAGCATGCCAGTTACCTCTGTCCTTCACTGTCTCCCAGAATTTACTCAAATTCATGTCTATTGAGTTGGTGATACTATCTAACCATCTCACCTTCTGCCACACCCTTCTCCTGTTGCCTTCAATCTTTCCCAGCACCAGGATCTTTTCTAAAGAGTAGGTTCTTTGCATCAGGTGGCCAAAGTATTGGAGCTTCAGCATCAGTACTTGAAATGAATATTCTGGGTTGATTTCCTTAAGGATTGACTGGTTTGATCTCCTTGCTGTCCAAGGGATTCTCAAGAGTCTTCTCTATCACCGCAATTTGAAGCCATCAGGTCTTTGGCACTCAGACTTCTTTATGGCCCAATTCTCACATTTGTACTAACTACTGGAAAAACCATAGCTTTGACTATACAGACCTTTGTTGGCAAAGTGATATCTCTGCTTTTTAATACTTTTTAGTACTTTCAATTAATATATTAGAGAAAATAAACTTTGCTTCAGGGATATTTCAGTAATTTTCAGAAAAGTACAAAGAGGAATAATAGAGACAATTTTTCCTTCTGCATGTGAAATAAATCAAAGACTTATGTGCTTGTGTACATCTTAAAAACAAGGAAGTTTGTATTTTGTTTGATTAGAAAATGTGATTTCTTCAAAGGTGCTTCTGTGAGTCTCATAGGTATACACATTGATTAAGATTTCTTATTAACATACAATCATCTCCAAATGTTTCCACTTAATTGCTTTTTATTTCAGTTAAGTACCAATGTTCTTTATTCTCACACGGAGTTTAATTAGCATGGAAGGTCACTGAGAGGTGTTAAGGCACAAACTTGCCCAGAGGAAGTAGTTGATGCCTGGCTGGCTTCTAATTATAGAGCATCCTAGAACTACAGAGGGAGAGAGAACTTAGAGGGGAAAATAATGAAAAGTGGGCATGAGCTCTCTCTGTGCACATGAAGAACAGATGATCAACTCCTAGTCTTTTTTAAGGTCACAGGTGTATATCGTTATCAATAGGACACAAAATACAGTGTACAGTAGTTTATGGGCTTCCCTGGTGGCTCAGATAGTGAAGAATCTGCCTGCAATGAGAGACACCTGGATTCAATCCTCGGGTTGGGAAGATCCCCTGAAGGAGGGGAAATGGCAACCCATTCCAGTATTCTTGCCTGGAGAATCCCCATGGACAGAGGAGCCTGGTGGCTAGTCCATGGGGTCGCAAAAAGTCAGACATGACTGAGCAATTAAGCAGAGCACACAGCACAGTAGTTTATCGATTAACAACATTCACTGAACACCTTCTGTGTACAAACATGGTAGTCAATGCTTGGAAGGGAATATTTATAAAAGTGTTGAGTAAAATGCTGTTGAGAAATATGTAATAATTAAATATCACAATCATATGTGAAAGATGAGAGTATACTATTGCTTATTATTTATTAAAATTATCATATTACTAATAAAATAATTCTGATTTTACTAAATTGTCACCTAATTATATAAAAATTGGACTATTTGACCAGATTATCCATAGTATTCACCTTAGAAGTATTGTTATGGTGAATTACAATGTACTCCTGTGTAGAGATGGGGTCTGTCTTAAAGCAGTTATATCCAATAACAAAGGAGGCCACAAAATTATTTTTAATTCTATTAAGTAATTCTGCATAATTAAATGAGATATATGTTAATAGCATTAAAATAAAATTCAATGTATAATACTTTATAATTTTATCCTAAGGGATAAATCCAAGTATCCCTATATTTTGTATTCATGCATTTCATGATAATTCCTCTATAAACAACTGTGCCTTAGACTAGCATGGGTGATGATAGAACCAAATACTTTTTATGTTCCAGGCATAGTTCCAAGAGCATAATAAGCATTATTCCATTTAATGCTATGCCAATTCTAAAAGGAAAGTATGTGCTATTGTTGTCCTCATTTTCTAGACAAGGAAACTGAGGCTGAAAAAAGGTAGTTTGCCTGAGTCATATCCTTAGAAATAAGAGAGTTGGGAATTAAATCCTATGTGACTCCAGCTTCTTCTTCTAGTAATTCAGCCTCAGTGTTACCATAGATACACAAAGTATGGAGGTTTCCCAACAACAATCATCCCACAGCATGAGCGAGTTAACAGCATCGCATGTTCATTATGTTCATTTAATAAGGAGGATTTCTTTGGTGAGGAAAGTTTAGCTGATTTCTCTGGGCCTTTCCCTCATATATGGAAAGAGGGGATTTGGGTTGGTCTCAGTTTCAATATTATCCTTTTTTGTTTTTTGGAAGTGTTTTTAGAAGTGTAAAACTATGAATTTCATACCAATAAAACATGAATACATGCCCAAGTGAAGTGAAAGTGAAGTCGCTCAGTCGTGTCCGACTCTTTGCGACCCCATGGACTGTAGCCTATCAGGCTCCTCTGTCCATGGGATTTTCCAGGCAAGAGTGTTAGAGTGGGTTGCCATTGCCTTCTCCCAGGGATCTTCCCAACCCAGGAATCGAACCCAGGTCTCCTGCATTGCAGGCAGACGCTTTACTGTCTGAGCCAGTTCATTTAACTCATTAAGTAATGAGAAAGCCAGTAATATGTTACAACTACTTCAATGAACTTTAAACACTACACTTTTAAAGCTGAATCAGAATTACAGAAATTAATTTATAAATAAATGCGGAATTGATTTTTTTTGGGGGGGGAGCAGATAAATTCTCCTTCCACTGGACAGAATTTCCATGTTTGTGGACAAGTGCTGCTTTGCTACCAGTTTACCTATTTAAAGAGTGATAAAGTAACTCAAAGATAAGGAAAGGCCCAAAGTCTCCACAGAATAGATAATTTAGAGGATGTGTTAGATAATGCCTTGTTTTTCATTGAAAATGCACAAGAATCTTTTGGTCCAATTTAAAGTCTTTCACAATTTCCCCTGCACCTCAAACCAAGAAGTCCACTGTGTGAAAATAGTACAGTATGGCCGCTCTAATGGAAGCAGTGGGAGGACAGAAAGTTCCTGTCAATTTGCCTCAATCACCCACCCAAAATTCCCCAAAGTTCTCCTGCAACTGCCCTTGAGGCAGCTTCCGGCACTGTGACAGCTGTATGGTATCTCCTTGCTTCCACAGCTAACATTTTGTAGTTTCCTGATTCTTCCCTTTGGAGTCAAAAGGCTATTATCAGAGATGAATGCAACTCATGGTGGTTCATTAGGTGAACCATGAACCAGGACCCCATGAAGCCAGGAGCATCTTTCTGGGTCAGGAACCTAGGATTCCTTCTTTATTAAAAAAAATTTTTTTAGAGTGTAATTGACTTACAAGGTTGTGTTAATGTCAGGTGTACAGCAAAGTGAATGAGTGATACATATACGTACATCCACTCTTTTAGATTCTTTTCCCATATAGGCCACTATATTCAGTAGAGTTCCCTGTGCTGTATATAGTAGGTCCTCATTAGTTATCTATTATATATATAGTGGTGTGTGTATATCAATCCCAATCTCCCTAATTCATCCCTCCATCTCCCTTAACTCCCTGGTAGCCATCAATTTGTTTTCTAAATCTGTAAATCTATTTCTGTTTTGTTGATAATCTCATTTGTACCTTTTTTTTAAAGATTCCACTTATAAGTGATATCATATGCTATTTGTCTTTGTGTTTGATTTACTTCACTTAGGATGACAATCTCTAGGTCCATCCATTTGCTGCAAATATATTGTGTTCCTTTTTATGACTCAGTAATATTCCATTGTATATATGTGCCACATCTTTATCCAGTCCTCTGTTATGGACATTTAGGTTGCTTCCATGTCCTGGCTATTTTAAGTAGTGCTGCAGTGGTCATTGGGGTGCGTGTATCTTTTCAAATTATGTTTTTCTCCAGATATATGCCCAGGAGTGGGATTGCTAGATCATACAGTGGTTCTATTTTTAGTTTTTTTTTTTAAAGAACCTCCATACTGTGCTCCATAATGCCTGTATCGTTTACATTCCCACCAACAGTGTAGGAGGCTTCCCTTTTCTCCACACCTTCTGGGATTCTTTCTGATGAATCCTCAGAGAGACTCCTAGGCTTGTAAGATTGAAATATGCAGAAGTTATTATGCCCACTACAAAGTCTTCTCTGAAGGGTGTGTCAGTTAAACCCCAGGATTATTTTTTCGAGATCTTCCTTCCACTCAAGGGACTTTTGACCATAAGGCATTCATCATAAGGCATTATTGAATGATATTCAATGTATAATTCATTAACGGAGTTCCAAAGTATGGGCAAAGGAAGGGGCTGGTCTGGCAGAGTTTGTTTAATTACACTGGAAAAATCCATAGTGAGTTATCACTGATTTGTGGGAAACTCTGAGTGCAAGGCCCGATTTAGTGTTGATATAAATTTAAATGAGCATATCCTTATTTTCTCTCTGGTCATCATTATTACTCGGAATATATTCTACTAAGAGGTGTAGATGAAGGTTATGAAATCTGTTGGTATTTTCTTTTGCTACTTCAGATCTCTATCAATGCTGTTTTAAATATTCTCAAGGAAGAAATTTCCCTATTAATTGATTTGGGGGTGTGGTGAGGGTTAAACAGTTTATAACAATTTATAACATGGTTATAAACAATTTACAACCATGCCAGATCTCTTTCAAATTTCCTGCAGTTTGCAACTCTCTTCTGACCACCTTTCTTTTTCATCAACCAAACCACCTTTCTTCTTTTACTGATTTTACCTGTTCTATTAAATACTTAAATTTCATAAAATGTTTATGGAACAAGTAACATAACAATAATTGACAGTTTTTAAAGAAAAGAAAAATCAACTGTGTCAATTCAACAACATATCACTTACTTACTTCTTTGTTTTCTTACTCTTTTATATTCCATGTCAGTAAGCTCACCTATTTTGAAGATGCAATCATAGTGTAGATGAAACTCTATTGTGATTTTTTTGTCATAAAATACCATAAACATTTCCCAGTTTGCTCTATAATATTTATAATTATCTTTGTTTTTGTTTTTTATTTACTTGAATGATTTTTATTATAGCAAACACACTGTAAATTTGAAAAAAAAAATCTAGAAAAGCACAAAGGAAATAGTAAAAATCATCTGAAATTCTACTAGCTAGAGATAATAATTACTTCTTTAACAGTTTTTCATTCTCTTTTTACACATACATACACATATTTGTTTTTACATAGATGGATTCACATATACATGCAGATAGATACCCAATTTATTTTTCTCAATAATACGTTCTGGACCTTTCCTCCCCCATGTAAATGAATACAGATATGCATCATCACTTTGTTGTTGTTATTTAGTTGCTAAGTTGTGTCCCACTCTTTGGTGACCCCATGGACTGCAGCCCACCAGGCTCCTCTGCCCATGGAATTTTCCAAACGAGAGTACTGGAGTGGGTTGCCATTTCCTCTCCAGGGAATCTTCCCCACCCAGGAACTGAACCTGCATCTCCTGCATTGGCATGCGGATTCTTTAGCACTGAGTCACCAGGGAAGCCCATCATCACTTTAGGTGCCTGAAAAATACTGCATTGTAGGTTTTTACCTCCAACTTTTAACCATCCTTCTCTTGCTGTACAGATGAAACAGTTCCAGATTTCTGCCAGTCAAAATAAGGCTTTTGCACACTTCTGGGATTACCTCCTTGCTGTAAATTTCAAGTCTTATGATTATTACAATAAATGGAAGTCTCTTTTAAACTTTAAAACATATTTTAAACACTGTTCTTTTCAAAGTTTTAATGTCTTACATTCCTGTCACTAATGTTACTGTCTTTTTCACTGCATCCTGCCCTAATCCTGAATTTTAGTGATTTGTTTAATATTCTAATATTTTGGGGGAAATTCAGCATTTTAAAATTTGCATTTCTATGACTACTTGGGAGTTTGAATATCTTTTATATATTTGTTTTCTTTTGTGTAACTTATTTTATGACTCGGCTCTTCGTATCTTTGTCCAAATTTCTACTGAAGTTTTTCCTTTATTCTTTTTTCCTTTTGTTTTATTTTTCTTACAAAATATGTAAACTCTCATATATATTAAAGTTTCCTCATTTTTACTCATTATGATTTAACTTTTACACGTAAAGAATTATACAGTGTTTTTTTTGGTTGCTATTTTTGCTGATGTTGTTAAATATATACAGGTTTATCACTGTTTTTCTTTGCTGTCTGTATCATTTGGGTCACAGGCAGAAAAAAACATCTTGTTACATTATAAAAATATTATCTCATTTATTCTTCTAATAACTCTGGTGTTTATTTTTAATATTCAAATTGATAAATCTAGTACTTGTTTTGGTATACAGAATGCAAAAATCCAAAAATTTATACCCAAGGCCTAACCATTTTGTCTGTCTCTATAGAACACTGGAAAAATAAAGATGGATGGACAGTCAGGTATTATTTGGACTGAAAAGTATATGTAAATTATAGAGGATGTCAGATTTGAATAGAATATGTCTAAGGAAATTGGGGACCAACACCATTACTGAGATTGTGGGTATAATTTTACTTGGCAATGGGGACTCTATTAGTATGTAATATTTATTTTATTAGGTATGTGTGCTTATGAGTAAAGGAATAGTTGGAGAGTTTAGATTTAGAAATCATAAAATGTTGATGAAATTAAATAAATAAAGAGCATGTTTTCTATAGGATATAACTATTTCTGCAATGTAGAGAAGAAATGAGCAACCACAGACAGAAGGATTCAGATTTAAGTGGGTAAAATATAAGTTTATAAGTTTCAGAGAGGATTGTGCTAAGTGAAGCACAAATTCCATCTTCATTCAAAATATATGAACTGTGAGGCCGATAAGAAAGGATTGGCCTTATGGGTAGGACTCGAAGGAATTGGAAATGTTAACAGACAATAAGTTAGTAGAATGCCTCGGGCAATTACAATTAACTAGAAAACAGGGTGGAGATAGACTTCATTGAGGATGGGACTGAGGGATTATAAACCATAAAAGCACACTGTATTAGTGGACCCAGCTGCTGGATGGCTCATCAGGGCAAGCCTTCTGAGAAAAACAGAGAAACTACATCTCAAAGACTAAGACTCTGGTTAGCACTGCGGGGAGACAGGAGTGAACACAGGTAATTAGAAATGAGACCTATAGTTCACGCTAAATTGTCATTTATTCTCACATCCATTCTCTTTCATTGATCTGTCTGCCTATTCCTACACTCTCTCAATTGTTGTAACTTATTATATATTTTAATATCTATAATATCAGAAGTTTGCTCTTTATCTTTCTATCAGAATGTTCCTAAGTGTTTTTTTTTTTTTTTTTACTGATTATTATATTTTCACTTTTGAATCAGTTTGCCAAGTTTTCATTTTTCTTAAAATATATGTCACTACCTAAGTTTTAGTAGGTAAAACCACCTATGTTTTAATCACAAGTGGGTAAACTATGGTAGCAAACAACCTCCAAAGCTCAGTGGGTTAACACAAGAGTTGATTTCTTTCTCTGAGTGTATCTACCACGTGAGTTGGTGTACGAGTGAGTCAGGGGATGGCATTTGCTCTGCAACTTCTCAGGTACCGAGGCTGACAGAAGTGCCAACACTTTACAGCGACACTTCTCAGCTCCTAAGTCACCAGAGTCAGGGGAAAGCAGCTGGAGAATTGTGCACAAGTTAAAAGGGCACGTATTTCCTTCTCTCACAACTCATTGTCTAGAATGGCACTTCCTACGGAACTTCCTACCATAATGGAAATGGTCTGTCATCTGCACTGTTCAATATAGTATCCACTCACCATTTGTAGTTAATGAAATGTGAGCACTTGACATGTGATTAATATGACTGAGAAATTAGATTTTAACTTTTGGGAAAATGACTAACTTACTTTTCAGTTAAGCTGCATGTGGCTAGTGGCTATGATATGGGACAGCACAGGTCTAAATTAGTCGCCTAGTCCTGCCTAAATGAAGGAGCGTGGGTAGCTAAGGTTATAAATGAAATATTCTGTGAGCTCTCCTGTCTCTGCCTTCATTCCCCAAACAAAACACCACCATACACATATACACACAAACACACGCATTCCTACTGGGAATTTCATTGATTGCCACAAAATCATATTTTAATCTTTCCAATATAGAGTATATATCTTTAAGAACAAGGTAAAACTTTCCATTTCTTCAGACATTCTTTTGTTTCTAAGCCATGTTTCTTTCAATTTTGGGGTGCATTTATTTCTTTCTTTCTTTTTAATATTTCCCTTTATTATGGTTTATCACAGGATATCAAATATATTTCCTTGTGCTATACAATAGGACCTTGTTGTTTATCCGTTCTATATATACTAGTTTACATCTGCTGTCCCCAAACTCCCACTCCATCCCTGCAAACCCTCCTCCCCCTTGGTAACCACTAGTCTGTTCTCTATGTCTGTGAGTATTTTTTGTAGATAAGTTTGTTTGTGTCATATTTTAGATTCCACATATAAAGTAATATTGTATGGTATTTGTCTTTCTCTTTCTGATGTACTTCACTTAGTATGATAATCTCTAAGGGCATACATGTTGCTGCAAATGGCATTATTTTGTTCTTTTTTTATGGCTGAGTGGTACTCCATTGTATATATGCATCACATTTACTTTATCCTGTAATCAGTCAATGGATGTTTAGGTTGCTTCTATGTTTTTCTAATACATTTGCTGTTGTTTAGTCATGTTGGACTCTTTGCAACCCCATGGACTGCAGCACGCCAGGCTTCCCTGTCCTTTACTGTCTTCCGGAGTTTGCTCAAACTCATGTCCATCTAGTAGTAGGTAATGCCTTCCAACCATCTCATCCTCTGTCATTCCCTTCTCCTGACTTCAGTCTTACCCAGCAAGGGTCTTTTCCAGTGAGTCGACTCTTTGCATCAGGTGGCCCAAGTATTGGAACTTCAGCTTCAGCGTCAGTCCTTCCAATGAACACCCAGAACTGATCTCCTTGAAGATGTACTGGTTAGATCTCCTTGCAGTCCAAGGGACTCTCAAGAGTCTTCTCCAACACCACAGTTCAAAAGCATCAATTCTCTGGTGCTCAGGTTTCTTTACGGTCCAACTCTCACATCCGTACATGACTACTGGAGAAACTATAGCCTTGACTAGACAGAGCTTTGTTGGCAAAGTAACGTCTCTGCTTTTTAACATGCTGTCTAGGTTGGTCATAACTTTCCTTCCAAGGAGTAAGCATCTTTTAATTTCATGGCTACAGTCACCATCTGCAGTGATTTTGGAGCCCCAAAAAATAAAGTCAGCCACTGTTTCCACTGTTTCTCCATCTATTTGCCTTGAAGTGATGGGACTGGATGCCATGATCTTCGTTTTCTGAATGTTGAGCTTTAAGCCAACTTTTTCATTTTCCTCTTTAACTTTCATCAAGAGGCTCTTTAGTTCTTCTTCATTTTCTGCCATAAGGGTGGTGTCATCTGCATATCTGAGGTTATTGATATTTCTCCTGGCAATCTTGATTCCAGCTTGTGTAACCTCTACTTACCTTAAAATAGTTATGTACATTTTTAAAGTATCAGTTACCTCATCTATAAAATTAGAAGAATAATACTACACATTTACCCAATACTTTTGAGTATCAATGCTGCTAATGTTATTGTTGGGGCTTCTCTGGTATCTCCGTGGTAAAGAATCTGCCTGCCAATGCAGGAGATGTGGGTTCGATGCCTGGGCCAGGAAAATCCCCTGGGCAAGGAAATGGCAACCCATTCCAGTATTCTTGCCTGGGAAATCCTATGGACAGAGGAGTCTGGTGGGCTATAGTCCAAGGGGTCACAGAAGAGTCAGTCATGATTTAGCAATTAAACAATAACATCATTGTAATTACTATTACTTTCCTTATTATGACTTATTATTACTATTCCTTTCATGATAATAATTATTATTTTCAGTATTATTAGGTAATAAGCAGTTTGTGTGAATAATAGTACTTAGTTTACACAAGAACCAAATGAGGTTAATAAATTTAAATCTGATAAGAATGAGATTAGCACAATGATGGATCCATGTTAAAATGCAATCATTTTATCTGTTATTACTGTTGCTACCATCAGTGTCGGCATTATCATTATCATCATTATTGTCAATTGTGGTTGCCTTCTCAATATCTCTTTCACCCTACTCCATTAAGAGCGAGCAGGTTTGTTTAGGCTTGTTCCCATCTCCAACTCCAAATATAGATAATTCCACCTCATTGCTATATTGACAGGTTCAGGATAGCCACATTATTCAGTCCAAAGCCAGTTAATATATGGAACTCCCTTACTCATATTACTAGTTGATAGGTTTATGATCTAAGGCGAGCCAGTTAAAAAGAAGCCCAGGACTTTTGTTTAGTAGTTGGAGGTAAGGTGATTTTTTCTATAAAACATAAAAGAAAACAGGTCAACAGATAGAATCATGATATAGGTTAACACTGCGCCACAATATTGAACATCATTTTAAACTTGCTTTTACCTCTGGACATTTTGGATACATGAGTCAACAAATTCCTTTTATTGGTTAAAGTTTTCTTTTTATTCTTCACTTCAGTTCAGTCACTCAGTTGTGTCTGACTCTTTGCGAACCCATGGACTGCAGCATCCCAGGCCTCCCTGTCCATCACCAACTCCCAGAGTTTACTCAAACTCATGTCCATTGAGTCGGTGATGCCATCCAGCCATCTCATCCTCTGTCGTCCCCTTCTCCTCCCGCCTTCAATCTTTCCCAGCATCAGGGTCTCTTCCAATGATGCAGTTCTTCGCATCAGGTGGCCAAGGTATTGGAGTTTCAGCTTTAGCATCAGTCCTTCATTCTTCACTTACTATTAGGTAAATTCTGATTGAAATTATTCTTCTTCTCATAATTCCAATTGGAGTTATATTTAGTAAATATACCAATTGGATATATTTAGTATATTGGGAAGTGATATATAATGATTCTATAATCTCTTTGTAATTGGACATATCAAATTCTTACTGCTTGCATTACATTTTTGGATGCTTCTTTGGGGGTTTTCTAGGCATATAGTAATGTAATTTGAAAATGATACAACATTTGTGTTCTCTTTTCCAAAACTGGGGCTTACCAGGTGGCATTAGTGGTAAAGAACCTGCCAGCCAATACAGGAGACATAAGAGACATGGGTTCAATCCCTGGGTTGGGAAGATCCCCTGGAGGAGGGCATGGCAACCCACTCCAGTATTCTTGCCTACTCTTCATGGGGTTCTCAAGGCAAGAATACTGGAATGGTTTGCTACTAGAGTCTAGAGATCTCATCAAGAAAATTGGAGCTACCGAGGGAACATTTCATGCAAAGATGGGCATAATAAAGGTTAGTTATGACAAGGATGTAACAGAAGCAGAGGAAATTAAGAGGTGACAAGAATACACAGAACTATACAAAAAAGGTCTTAATGACCCAGATTACCATGATGTGATCACTCACCTAGTGTCACTCACATGATAGAGTGTGAAGTCAAGTGGGTCTTAGGAAGCATTGCAAAGCTAGTGGAGGTGATGGAATTCCAGCTGAGCTATTTCAAATGTTAAAAGACAATGGTGTTAAAGTGCAGTACTCAATATGCCAGCAAATTTGAAAAACTCAGTAGTGGCCACAGGGCGGAAAAAGGTCAGTTTTCATTCCAATCCCAAAGAAAGGCAATGCCAAAGAATGTTCAAACTACCGTGCAGTTGTGATCATTTCACATGCTTAGCAAGGTAATGCTCAAAATCTTTCAAGGTAGGCTTCAACAGTACGTGTACCAAGAATTTCCAGATGTACCAGCTGGATTTAGAAAAGGCAGAGGAATCAGAGATCAAATTTCCAACATCTGTTGGATCATAGAAAAAGCAAAAGAATTCCAGAAAAACTTCTGCTTCATTGACTACACTAAAATATTTGAATATGTGGATCACAACAAACTGGAATATTCTTCAAGAGATGGGAACACTAGACTACCTTACTTATCTCCTGTGAAACCTGTGTGCAGGCCAAGAAGCAACAGTTAGAACCAGATGTGGAACAACAGACTGGTTCCAAATTGGTAAAGGAGTATGTCAAGGCTGTATATTGTCACCCTGCTTATTTAACTTATATGCAGAGTACATCATGTGAAATGCTGGGCTGGGCGACTCACAAGCTGGAATCAAGATTGCTGGGAGAAATATCATCAACCTCAGGTATGCAGATGATACCACTCTAATGCCAGAAAGTGAAGAGGAACTAAAAAGCCTCTTGTTGAAAGTGAAAGAGGAGAGTGACAAAGTTGTCTTAAAACTCAACATTCAGAAAACTAAGATCATGGCATCCGGTCCCATCACTTCATGGGAAATAGATGGGGAAACAGTGGAAACAATGACAGATTTTATTTTCTTGGGCTCCAAAATCACTGTGGTGATGATTACAGCCATGAAATTAAAAGATGCTTACTCCTTGGAAGAAAAGTTATGATAAACCTAGACAGAGTTCTAAAAGCAGAGACATTGCTTTGCCAACAAATGTCCGTATAGTCAAAGTTATGTTTTTGAAGTAGTCATGCATGGATGTGAGAGTTAGACTATAAAGAAAGCTGAGCACTGAAGAATTGATGCTTTCAACCTGTGGTGTTGGAGAAAACGCTTGAGAGTCCCTTGGACAGCAAGGAGATCAAACCAGTCAGTCCCAAAGGAAATCAACCCTGAATATTTATTGAAAAAACTGATGCTGAAGTTCTAATACTTTGCCCACCTAATGTGAAGAGCCAACTCACTGGAAAAGACCCTGATGCTGGGAAAGATTGAGGGCAAGAGGAAAAGGGGGTGACAGAGAGTGAGATGGCTGGACTCAATGGACAAGAGTTTGAGCAAACTCCAGGGGATGGTGAAGGACTGGGAAGCCTGGTGTGCTGCACACGGGATCACAGAGTTGGACAGGACTTAGTGACTGAACAACAGCAACAAGCAAACAATATTCCCTTATTTTTGCTTTTAATGATTTTTTTGAGGTATATCATCTTAAATAGCCCTGTCTTCCTGTTTTGTTAGACTTTATGATAGCAAGGCCAGCAAAAATAAAAGTTTTTCATAGATGACTAATCAGAAAATAACAAAGACACACAAAACTTCATACAAGTGAAAGACAGCAAAATCAGAGGTAAAGAGAACTGAAAAGAGAGGGAGAGATAGAGAAAATAGTTGCATTACAGAACTTCTTAAAAATGAATTATAAGCAATAAAGGACTGGTAAAAGATAATAGACACATTGAAAATTTGAAGTGTTCATTTGAACATTTATCAATTTGAATTGGGCAGTACTAAACTGGAAATTTTAGTTCGCTGATTCCTAGAATGTTGACATTCACTCTTGCCATCTCCTGTTTGACCGCTTCCAATTTGCCTTGATTCATGGACCTGACATTCCAGGTTCCTATGCAATATTGCTCTTTACAGCATCGGACCTTGCTTCTATCACCAGTCACATCCACAACTGGGTATTGTTTTTGCTTTGGCTCCATCCATTCATTCTTTCTGGAGTTATTTCTCCACTGATCTCCAGTAGCATATTGGGCACCTACTGTCCTCTTTCAGTATCCTATCATTTTGCCTTTTCATACTGTTAATGGGGTTCTCAAGGCAAGAATACTGAAGTGGTTTGCCATTCCCTTCTCCAGTGGACCACATTCTGTCAGACCTCTCCCCCATGACCCGTCTGTCTTGGGTGGCCCCACAGGCATGGCTTAGTTTCATTGAGTTAGACAAGGCTGTGGTCCTAGTGTGATTAGATTGACTAGTTTTCTGTGATTGTGGTTTCAGTGTGTCTGCCCTCTGATGCCCTCTTGCAACACCTACCGTCTTACTTGGGTTTCTCTTACCGTGGATGTGGGGTATCTCTTCACGGCTGCTCCAGCAAAGCACAGCTGCTGGAAAAGGAGTACGTCAAGGCTGTATATTGTCACCCTGCTTATTTAACTTCTATGCAGAGTACATCATGAGAAACGCTGGGCTGGAAGAAGCACAAGCTGGAATCAAGATTGCTGGGAGAAATATCAATAACCTCAGATATGCAGATGACACCACCCTTATGGCATAAAGTGAAGAGGAAGTAAAAAGCCACTTGATGAAAGTGAAAGTGGAGAGAGAAAAAGTTGGCTTAAAGCTTAACATTCAGAAAATGAAGATCATGGCATCTGGTCCCATCACTTCGTGGGAAATCGATGGGGAAACAGTGGAAACAGTGTCAGACTTTATTTTTTTGGGCTCCAAAATCACTGCAGATGGTGACTGCAGCCATGAAATTACAAGATGCTTACTCCTTGAAAGAAAAGTTATGACCAACCTAGATAGCATATTCAAAAGCAGAGACATTACTTTGCCAACAAAGCTTCGCCTAGTCAAGGCTATGGTTTTTCCTGTGGTCATGTATGGATGTGAGAGTTGGACTGTGAAGAAGGCTGAGCGCCGAAGAATTCATGTCTTTGAACTGTGGTGTTGGAGAAGACTCTTGAGAGTCCCTTGGACTGAAAGAAGATCCAACCAGTCCATTCTGAAGGAGATCAGCCCTGGGATTTCTTTGGAAGGAATGATGCTAAAGCTGAAACTCCAGTACTTTGGCCACCTCATGCAAAGAGTTCTCATTGGAAAAGTCTCTGATGCTGGGAGGGATTGGGGGCAGGAGGAGAAGGGGACGACAGAGGATGAGATGGCTGGATGGCATCACTGACTTGATGGACGTGAGTCTGAATGAACTCTGGGAGTTGGTGATAGACAGGGAGGCCTGGCGTGCTACAGTTCATGGGATCGCAAAGAGTCGGACACAACTGAATGACTGAACTGAACTGAAACTGGAAATGATTAGGAGCACTCTATTGACAGGAGATCCTGGAAAGACTTTCACAGAGAAAAGGTAGAAGTAAAGCAAAAAAATTATTGATTGGCTATTGCTTAAAGTCTGTCTGTGAGTAGTGGTCCTTAGGTTTCAATTTTGTAACCTCACAGCCTTTTCAAGCTCAGATTCTGGTTTGCTTATGTAGGCTGCCAAGGCATTAGAGCCACCTCTGTCTGATGATCTCCTTGTTTTAAATTAAAATGAATTTAGCCGAGTCTATATGACCGAAGTGTAAATCTGCAAACTGGGGACATACTTTAAGAGAATCTGAAAGAAAAGCAGGGAAGTAGATAAGGAAATGTAAGAAATTTTGGAGGAAATTATAGATTATAACAATGCAGATATCTCACATATGTCTATTTGGTGTGTCTGAAAAAGAAAGCAAGAACCAATTATGAACCAAAAATAATTTCAAAATATAAAAGAAAAGGTTTTGCTTTATTGATGGGAGACTAACTCTTCAGATGAAAATGATTACAAGATGTAAAAAAATAAGGATAATATAATTATACAAAAAATAAAACACATGGAATGGGTATTAAAGTTTTATTGAAAAGAAAAAATGTTCTGTCATTCTGATTGCCTTTGTTTGACTGTTCTTGAATTGTTTGGCAATTCTGGTAATAATTTGAGTTAAAATGAGGCCCCAAAGCTTTTGAGCTTTTCATTTTGTGCTTGAGCTTTTCAGTCACCTCTGGTATGCAGCTGCAAATTGCATTCTTTTCCAGACTCCGCCCTTTAGCTAAAAACTCAATTGTGAGGAATAAAACAGGGCACAGGGTGTCTGCTGTGGGTTTTTTCTCCTCTGTTTCAACTGCCAATTGAGACAGGCTGGCGGAAACTCCAGGTTGGTTTTTCTCCATCTATTATGCAGCCTCTATGCAGCAATATGTTCTGCCCCCATCCCACCCCTAACTGAATCTCTGCCCTGGGGTTTGAAGGCAAGCAGGTAAATGTGAAACACATAAAGGACTTCCTTCCCGCCGCAGTCTGCGCTGCGCTCCACTGCACTGTGTAACGAAGCGAGAAAGCCCTGTGATGGTGCTGGAGTTCCTTCACCATTTGGTCCAGTTTGAATCGCAATAAGCCAGTGTTCTCTTAACATTGCACCAGAGGAGGGGGTCATTAGGAGTTTCTGCACGAATATAATTTTTTTTTCCCCCTGCCTTTTCTTTCTGTCCCACTCTTACTTGTTGTCCTATAGGACACAAGTGGAGAGGAAATGGCAACCCACTTCAGTATTCTTGCCTGGAGAATCCCATGGAAAAAGGAGCCTGGTGGGCTACAGTCCATGGGGTCACAAAGAGACTCGACTGAGCGACTAACACATGTAGGACACGGGGGAGGATATTTTATAAATATGTATTTCTATTTATAAATGTGTGTGCATGCATACTCAGTCATGTCCGACTCTTTGCCACCCCATGGACTGTAGTCCACTAGGCTCCTCTGTCCATGGAGTTTTCCAGACAAGAGTACTGGAGTGGGTTGCCATTTCCTTCTCCAGGGAATCTTCCCAACCCAGGGATCTCTTCCATCTCCTGCATTGGCAGGAGGGTTCTTTACCAGTAATTTTCCTTTTGTCTTACTCCTTAATCCTATTGCAAATTACAGCTTTTAATTTTACCCCTTTGGTCTAGTATCTGTACAGCATCCTCAGGGTGCTCTTGCCTCTGATATACCTCTCACTATGTTTCTGTAGTCCCATGAGTATGTTGCGTATGGTGAATGCGGAATACTGTAACGTGCTCCCATTTGACGTGAAGATGATACGTAACATTCCAAGACATACATGAACAGCTCTAGCACAGTGCCTCCGTTGCGGGTCTATGGCAGGAAAATAGAGTCTATACCAGGTAGTTTACTAGATGTACTTTAATACAGGGATCTTGTAACGAATGTCTTAGAATTAACAGAGCCAAGAGGAGGGATTAGCAACTTTGGGAATTGCTCTCACTGCTCAGGATGGGAAGACAAAGATGGAGGCAGTGCTGTTATCAGCATCTGGGAGCCAGGAAGAGCTCACCTGTGGAGAGCTGGAAATACCATGGGCACAGCTCAGAAGAGGTAGGGAGCATGGAGAAGATACAGCCACCTCTGGACACACTGCCCAAAGCAGAGAGAAAGAGAAAGAAATACCCTGGCATCTTCTTCTCCTGCCATTGCCTCCCATTGACTGGACCCTGCTGAAAATGTGATTTGAGGTTTCAGCCCCTAGTGTTCAGCCCAGAGCAGGAAAAAGTGGAGAGTGAATCTGAGGACCAAGAGGCAAATGTGACACATATAAAGGACTTTGTGCAAACACAGAAAGTTCACCAAAAATTTGAGGAATATTAAAAATGAGAGTTTTGCTTTGATCAAGGGACTTGAGTGCTGTGCCAGGGTGGCTGTTGGGAGACTAAAGAAGATGCTTCTTTCATGAAACAATTTCACCTTCTCTTTGAAGCTTGAAATCTCTTTCATAGGCAATGAAGCTTAAGTTCCTCAGATACCAGGCAAAGTATCACATACTTCTGGAGAGAGAACTCCTTCATCTTTTCCATTCTCTCTGTGTTTTATTCCTAGAAAAATTGGTGCCTATATTTGAGTGAACACCATTATAGGCTCCAGAGATGAAAACTTGAATTAGGCAAAATTACCACCCTCAGGTAACACACAGCTGTTGCTGTTGTTGTTCAGTCATCCAGTTGTGTCTGACTCTTCACAACTCTATGGACTGCAGCACGCTAGGCTTCCCTGTCCCTCACCATCTCCCAGAGTTTGCCCAAGTTCATGTCTATTACATCAGTGATGCCATCCAGCCATCCTATCTTCTGTCACCCCCTTCTCCTTCTGCCTTCAGTCTTAACACACATATTAATAGAACCTAAATGTTGGTAGTCACATTTTGTATATTTTGAGCTAAAATAGACTTAAATGAACAATGTGCTGTGAGACCAAAATGGAAGGGATAAAAGTTGAGTCTTAAGAGCAAACAGGAGTTAATCAGTTAAAGAAGGGAAGAGGATAAGAGGACACAGACCTCTGAGGTCATCAGAGAATGGTGAGGACTTCCGGGGGCCTAACACATATAAAGGAGAGGAACAAAATCTAAACCTCACGAATGCTGCACTGGCCCTTCCATGACCTATTCTACACAGCCACACACACACACACATCCTCAAGGGAGACATCATTTTTCAGTTCCAATACATTTGCCAAATGAGCCCACACATACCTCAGAATCCTTCTCAACACAGGGACACTGACATCTGTTTCTAATTCACCAGTGCTATGAAATAACCCCTCTGCTCTCCTTACAGCAGCTTGTCATTGATGGGTAGCATGTCTCACAGGGTGAGGGGAACAGGTAACTGGTTGAGGGAAGGAAGGGAGATTGTGAAGCAGGGAGGGGACACAGGACAGGAAAGATGACAACACTGAGACCTCACAGTTCACTGTGGTGACCTTAGAACAACCCTGTGATCAAAAAAAGATGACGTGCTCCTTGCAGTGGCTGTGAGTAATAAACTTCTACTTGGCTGTATGCCCTCTTTGATGACCTTTTCAGCATCCTGTCTGAGTCTGTGAGGGCTGGCCTAGGGGAGCATGTCTTCCAGCAAAGATAGTATGAATTCTATCTGGAATTCTGGATCTTTGCATACTGGGGAATATAAGTAGGTCAGCATATCTGTAACAAAATAGGGTGAATAAAAAATTCTGGGTTTCCTCCTGCTCCTCCAACTGCCTCTTCTCTGGCTCTGTTGATACCCCATTTTTCTTCCAGGCCTCCTAAATGTGGATATAGGCCAATAAAGCAATAAGGTAGTAACTTTGCCTGGTGAAGAGAACAGACTGGATTTTAGGGCAAATTTATTAATTCTAAGCAGGTTTTCCCCTGGGATATCAGGGCACAGAAACTGCAGGCTGTGGCATAGCTACAAGTTTGTAAGGCTTTTGCTCTTATGTACAGTCCTTTATCAAGAAGTCAGCATCTTGGCACTGATAATATTAAACAGATATAAGGAATGGAGTACCTCAAGGTACACATTTAGTACCGTTTATCAAAAGCTGTAATATATTTTTTATATTAAAGTCAAATTAAGCTGAAAAGTTCTTGTATCTATTATTATAAGAAAAATGATTTATTGACACCCTGTGCACTTCCTGCTGATTTCTAGTGGCCTCTAATGCTAAACAAAGATGCCTAAAGAACATTAATGAAAGAATGAAAATTCCAAACGTACATTTATAACCATTTCACGAAGAAACCATTTCTTCCGATAGGGTTAGCATGTAGAATTTCCCCAGGTGTCCTAGAGGTTGAAATTTGTGTGAACTGTTTTTTTCCCACATGAGGGCATCAGTGCTCTAAGCAACATTAGAATTCCCCCTCTTCTAAGCTTGACTTTAAGAGCTCTATTTTGAGAAAATGAAAACACATTGTGAGCGTCATACATCTTCGACTATATAAAATTAACATTTGGTTTATCTTCCTGGAAAAATCATTCATTCTTTTCTTTGATTCATCGAGCAGTGTAATTGTACCTTCTTACGGGAGGAGAAAAGATGATACACCTGTGACACGGCCGCTCCCTGTGGAGCCCACCAGGGTCAATTAGATTCTGTTATATTAAAAGGATTATAGAATTTAGATGAGCAGTAATACTATATAACACGTGTTCATTTGCAGTGAAAATTAATCCACTTAAAAACTCTATGTGTATGTCTGTTCATATTCCACAGATTTATTTTCGCAGCCTAGGATATACTGCCATCACACATTACCCTCGGTTAATTCTAAATTTCACACTTTTAGTTGAGAGTAAATCCAGGTAATAATATAGATAGATCCCTGGAATATTACCCTCAGTCTAGTTATTGGCATAACGACTAAGAGTTTGTCAGTGAGAACTTTCAATGACTTGACTTTTCCTTACCAATTAAGAATAAATTAATCACCTTAGCACTGATATCCTCCATAATAAGCCCTGACCTGCTTTTCCAGCCTTATCTCAGCTAACTTCATTCTCAGATGGTAAATGAGTTGTAACAGAACTGATAATTCACACACCACTTTTCAGCACAGGGCAAAGGTATCCTTAACTTTATTGCCTTTTTTCATTCTACCTAAAATATCATCCTTAGCCCCCATATGAATCTGTAGAATCCTAGCTCCCTTTTGCAGTTCACGATGCATCCCAGATCCTCTGATTCTCATTCTGACTTCACCTTATCCATTGCCTGGGTGTGATCTCCCTCTGCTGCTGCTGCTGCTGCTGCTAAGTCGCTTCAGTTGTGTCCGACTCTGTGCCACCCCATAGACGGCAGCCCACCAGGCTCCGCCGTCCCTGGGATTCTCCAGGCAAGAACATTGGAGTGGGTTGCCATTTCCTTCTCCAATGCATGAAAGTGAAAACTGAAAGGGAAGTCTCTCAGTCAGGTCCGACTCTAGCGACCCCATGGACTGCAGCCTACCAGGCTCCTCTGTCCATGGGATTTTCCAGGCAAGAGTACTGGAGTGGGGTGCCATTGCCTTCTGCGGATCTCCCTCTAACCAGGTGCATATAGTGGCACTTTGTCTTTGATTCATTGCCACTAACTGGCCCCCATTTTAATATTCATGAATGTACCTGATGTCCCCCGAACATCTTATTGCCAAAGTGATTCCTTGTTTTTGTTCCTTTAAAGTAGCAGTACTTTGCTTGTCAAAGGACAAGGAGCTCCCTTCTGGTATTTTTGTGAGGTCTTTCTTTTACCTTTTCTATGCGTTTTTCCCCCTGCCTTACTCTGTCTGTTTGTGATGCGGCTCTAACTTTCGGGGTGTGGTTTAACCAACAGAAATTTATTTTCTCACCACTCTGGAAGCTGAAGTCCAAGATCAAGGTGTCAGCAAGGTTGGTTTCTTCTGAAGACTCTCTCCTTGACTTGTAGACATCCACCTTATTGCACTTTTTGGCCTATGTATGTGCATAAATGTGTCCAAGTTTGTTCCTCTTATACCGACAACAGTCATATTGGACTAGCCCCCTCCCTGCCCCTGCAGTGACCTAATTTTAACTTAATCGCCCTTCCTAAAGACCCTAATCTCCAGATATAGTCACAGTCTGAGTTAAGAGGGGTCAAGAGTTTCACTTTTGTAGGTTTTGAGAAGGACATAACTCATCTTATAAAACCATATTACTCAATTTTGTTTCATTTTTGTTATGTTTGAATACCTCTTTTATGGAATTTTTTCTCAAACTGAAATCCTACTATATTAACACATATCTATCAGCTACCGTTCCCAGAGGGCTTCAGGGAGAACTGAAATGGTTTGTGAACCAAAATGAATAGAATACAATTCATTTAAAATGTTGTGATCCCTCTATCCAAGTTGCTCATTGGTGCCATCAGTGAACATGGGCTTGAGAGAAGAGAGACCAGGTGAGAGACCACAGCCTACGCAGCCTGTGGAGAAGGGGAATGAACTGTGAACTGGAGCAGTTATCCGGGTATGAGGAGGAGCAATGTTACAGAGGCATGCTCCAGTTGGTCTAGACACCTTGGTGAACAATGGGGAAGAAAGGGAGGAGTTCTCTTGTGAGCCAGTGCATCACACTGCTCAGCAATTTACAATTAGAGATCTCAGAGAAAAGTAATGCAATGTGTTTCCCATTCAATCTGTTGGTTTAGGAAATAGCTATTCTCCACAACCCCTGGGAACTTGTCAAAATATATCTTCATATATCATGAAACCCTGAAGTCGGCAGAAGCCTCAGCCTTGACAAGTAAGCGTATATCAATCTGTAACACTGTCACTGTCCTCCAGAGATCCTCATGGAACATCTTTCCTGAAGAGATGGTAGTGGGCAGATTTGACACAAGGCTCTGTAGAGTTCTCCTGGTGATTTTCATTCTGTTGTATAGATTCAGGTCTCCATCCAATAGAATCAACCCAAAGGACTTTCTTTAACATTTCTCATGGTGCAGGTTTGCTGGTGATGAATTCCTGTATACCCCTGAGACAAAACTAAAGGGTCCGACCAGCTCTTATCTGTTGCCTTTGTGGATTCCTCTCTGGGGATACATTTGTTCAATTTTTGTAGATCTGCAAAAATCTTTATTTCATGTTCACTTTTTAGAGCACATTTTGTTTGGGTATAGATGTTAGAGTTAATGATTTTCCAGTACTTTAAAAATGTTGCTTCACTTCTAATTTCTATTGTTTCCAAAAAGGTTTCTGTACCTTTTAACATCCTACCTGAAAGTCATAATTGGCAGATTTTGCTTGGAGTGAGTGGTGTAGACTCAGGCTGCTCAGTTCTTGAGTTCTGTCCCTTCTAATTCCTTCTTTAATGTTTCTGTCATGTGGCTTGAGTGAAGGTAAAGGGGACTCATCAATTTTACTTTAGAGATGAGAAGTGAAGTTCAGGGAAGTTATGTAACTAGTCTAGTGCCAATAGGAAGCAGAGGAGGAATGTAACAATATAATTGCAGGCATCAGGAAGTGAACCTCTGGACTTCATTCCTAGGAGAGAATTTTGAACCCATGGTTTTCCTCTTCTCTTTGCTTTTGTAGGGTTTTCCTTTTAAATCTAGAAATTATGACAATTGATTTTTACCAAACGATAATAAAAATAGTAAATAAGGGCTTATGGGGTCACTGAAATCCTTTACTACATACACAGCCTGTAAGTATCATAATGACCTCTCTCTTTCATAACTCTGCAGTTGTTATTCAGATAACAAATGATCATTGTGTGCCTATTGGGTACCTGATCTCAAATGTTCTTACCTATAGGAAATTTACACCACCAAGTCTAGTTTTATGAATTTTAAATTTAACCTTTTCCAGAATATTTCTTTCTGGTAAAATATTTTTCAGTCCTGGAAGAACAACTCTTTGAAGTAGTTGCTCTATTGAAAAAAAAAAAAATCAAACCACACACACACATCACACATATATGTATCTGTACACATATATAATATACACACAAAGCATACACATATGCATGCATATTATATGTATACCATTAATATCTATTTATATGTGTATATATTTATATTTACACACACATATATATGTGTGTGAATTGTGTATGTATATATATTTGTGTATATATATGTATTATTTTGAAAAAGTAGAGTTGAAAATTTTGAAAAACTAGTTTTAATTTCTTTTTGAAAGTAACAAATATGGATGGTTGAGTCAACCTAATCTTCTACTGCTTCTACCATTTAGGTTCTGAGACTGGTTGTTCTGCTCAGTACTTTATTCTGAACATCTTTTGTGTGGCATCAAAGCCTTCCTTAGTTCTATTCCAGCTTCACATATTTTCTGATTCAATGTGACTTGAGTTTTCGAAGAACTTTTCTTCCCTCCTTTTGAAGCTTTCAGAGATTTTGAAAAATGCTTTGGTCTATTTTCAGGGATAGTCATGCAGAACGATGAACTGTCTTTGTTTTATGGCTGAACAACTTCCCTTCTTGGAGCACCTCAAGGGGAACGCATTTAACTGATGCCATCATCAACTTGTCTCGTTTCTTTTCATCCTCCTCACTCTTCTGTGAATGTCATGAGTTTTAATATTTCCCAAATATCCTGGTGGCTTTATTTTTCTAAAAATGCTCATAGATTTTTAAAAATGTACGTAAGAGTGAGAAACAAGATAAAGCAGCCAAACATTACGTGTGTGGTCCTTACTGTACCCTGCTATATTTTTCATTTTCCTAATTGATTTTTTTTTTAGTTCAGCTAGAATTTAGGTCTGTCAGAAAACAGTGAGCTTTAAGAATTCTAAGTTCATGGGCAAAGCACTCGTCCACAGTAGAAAATAACAAAGATGTATTTATATGATGCCAGAACCCTGGTAGGTGGTGGTGGTTGTGAAGGAAGGATCACTATAGCTGGGGTTAGGTTTATACTGGTAAAAACAAAAAAACTGAGCGAACTGTCAATACAACGCATATAAAATTCCTTCCACCTTTGCCTTAATTATCATTCTAAATAGGTCATTATTATGAGTTGTTATTATACTCACCTTATTTTTCCTCTTTGCTCTGTCATTGAGACCTGGCCTTCAAATTGTATGGTTTTCTTCTCTATACTTTCTCTGACCTGTTTGGTCACAATGATTGGTGTCTCCAACATAGTTCACTTTTAAGGGATGTGTCTCATTTCCTCCTCCATCTCATTGCTCACTAGTTTAATAATTTTATTAACCAAATTTCCCACTGTCTTTTTTGGTTTCCAAAAGCCATGTTTTCCTTTTTATATTATTTTCTCTATTTATTTATTTGCCATACCGCATGGCATGTGGGATCTTAGTTTCCCAGCCAGGGTTCAAACCTGTGCCCCTAAAGTGGAAGCCCAGAGTCTCACCACTGGACTGCCTAAGAATTCCCCTGTATCGTGTTCTCTTGATACGTTTTTTTCTGTCTCTTTCCTGTCTGAACTTTTGCTTTTCCTTTCATCCCTTCTCTTATTTTCTTCACTTTCTGCCCTTATCTGGTCATGTATACAGGACCAAAGGTCAGAGGTCTCCTGCCTGGATGTAGTGCCCCATTGGAAGAGGAAGGAAAAAAATTACTATTTCCATAATTTTCAAGATTTACTCTTCAAAAATCTCAAGTATTCAAGAACTTTAAAGACTCATGAGGGTCCTCAAATCAACAAACCAAAGAGAAGAAAGTTTATACCCATGATAGGTTGGGTTTTTGTAGAAAACGCCTTATTCAGCTCTTTCTGGTGACACAAGTGAATTTGTTTCTTTAACTTTGACCAAGAGGGCTCTTTCCATTCCATAAAGTTTAGAAAATATCTTTATTTTACCAGAGACAGTATGATAAACTTAGCACAACTTTTAACCCAATATGATTTGTTGCTGTAAGAGTGAAGGCAGGCCACACAAGACTTCTCTACAGATTATGATTACTGGAAGCCTGGTCATGGCTCAAATGGTGGAGGATGGGCCTTTCATTCTTGTAGCTACAAAAATCTGCCAAGTTCAAGAGAACTTAGAACACATGGAAAGCAAGACTGCTGTATCATGAACCATGCGAATGAGTGTATATCCTGGTTAGTAGCACTGTTCAGTGAGGAAAAATATGTACTAAGAGTTTATGAAGTGTCTACTATGGCTACTTCCTGTATATAAAGGACTGGGGATACATCTGTGCATCAGTTGGGATGAGCTAATTGTTGTTGTTCAGTCATTCAGTAGTATCTGACTCTTTGCAGCCCCATGGATTGATTGTAGCACGCCAGGCTTCCCTGTCCTTCCCCATCTCCTGGAGCCTGCTCCTGTCCATTGGCTCCCTAGATAAATCTGAGACTTGGAGTATGAGTCAGTCCAGTGGCAAAGCATATTATAGTCAACCCTTTAATGTTTTAAATACTTAATTTTAAAATTTTTAATTGGAGTTTAATTGCTTTACAAGGTTGTGTTGGTTTTTGCCATATGACGTTAATTAGCCATAAGTTTATATATCCCCTCCCTCTTGACCCACCCTCCCACTCCCCACATCCCCTCATCCTCACATCCCACCCCTCTAGGTTGTCGCAGAATGCTGGGCTGAGCTCCCTGTGTTATATAGCAGCTTCACATTAGCTGTCTATTTTACATATGGTAGTGTATATATGCCAATGCTACTCTCTCACTTTGTCCCACCTTCTCCTTCTGCTATGTCCACAAGTCCATTTTCTACATCTGCATCTCTATTTCTGCCCTGCAAATAGGTTCATCAGGACCATTTTTCTAGATTTCATATATATGTGTGTGAATATACAATACTTGTCTTTCTGTTTCTGTCTTATTTCACTCTGTATAACAGGCTCTAGGTTCACCCACCTCAGTTCAAATCACTCAAATTTGTTCCTTTTTATGGCTGAATAATATTCCATTCTGTATATGTACCACAACTTCTTTATCCATTCATCTGTTGATGGGTATTTAGGTTGTTTCCATGTCCTGGCTATTGTACATAGTGCTGCAATAAACATGGGAAACATATATCACTTTGAATTATGGTTTTCTCAGGGTATATGCTTACTAGTGGGATTTCTGGGTCATATGGTAGCTCAACATTCAGAAAACTAAGATCATGGCATCCAGTCCCATCACTTCATGGGAAATGGGTGGGGAAACGTGGAAACAGTGTCAGACTTGATTTTTTGGGGCTCCTAAATCACTGCAGATGGTGACTGTAGCCATGAAATTAAACGACGCTTACTCCTTGGAAGGAAAGTTATGACCAACCTAGATAGCATATTGAAAAGCAGAGACATTACTTTGCCAACAAAGGTCCGTCTAGTCAAGGCTATGGTTTTTCCTGTGGTCAGGTATAGATGGGAGAGTTGGACTGTGAAGAAAGCTGAGCGCCAAAGAATTGATGCCTTTGAACTGTGGTGTTGTAGAAGACTCTTGAGAGTCCCTTGGACTGCAAGGAGATCCAACCAGTCCATTCTGAAGGAGACCAGCCCTGGGATTTCTTTGGAAGGAATGATGCTGAAGCTGAAGCTCCAATACTTTGGCCACCTCATGCGAAGGGTTGACTCATTGGAAAAGACTCTGATGCTGGGAGGGATTGGGGGCAGGAGGAGAAGGGGACAACAGAGGATGAGATGGCTGGATGGCATCACTGACTCGATGGACGTGAGTCTGAATGAACTCCGGGAGTTGGTGATGGACAGGGAGGCCTGGCATGCTGCGATTCATGGGGTCGCAAAGAGTCGGACATGACTGAGCGACTGATCTGATCTGATGGTAGTTTTATTCCTAGTTTTTAAAGGAATCTCCATATTGTTCTCCATGATGGCTATATTAAATACTTTAAAATATAGGAAAAATATTCTCTATTAAAAGCACTAAATCAAGGTCCAGAGAGCCCATGTAGAATGAGTCAGGAGTAGAATCTAAGTCTGGCTCCCTCCAAAGTCCCTGCTTTTAAAATCCATGTCTGAAGGAGGAGACTCTCCTGGTAAGCTAGTCAAAGGGAAAGGAATAGCAGTTATGTTTAACTTTAAAGAAGCCAGGTTAAAAATACCTCAAAAAGACACCTGTGATCTCAATCTAGGTTAATTTTCTATTGCACAAATTATAATAAAGTTTTAAAATACAGATCACTACATGAGACATTACATCTATCTTGTGGGGGAAAATCCAGTGGTGCTAATTAAATAGTCTATTTCTTTAAAAGCAGTAATTGAGGCTTGTAATACAGAAAAACAATTCTGGGATTCTACTGTTCATAAACCTAAGTGAATGAATACAACTATGGTTTATTTATGTAGTGTTGAAACTGTACGCTACACAGCACTGTACAACAGAGGAGAGAGACTGAATACAAATAAATGAACCTGACTATTCATTTCCTCAGTTGGCCGCGGGTTACCAGTGTTTAGAAAAGGATGGTGTCACTGAAGAAATTTACACAGGAAGGTTGATTCAAGTCGCCATATGCAGGAGTTTATGAACACAGAAAGCTCCACACATCAGTAAATGTGTTCATCCCCTAAACAGCACTAAAATAAGGCTGGCTTGTGCAGGCAGGCCATAAAATCAAGGCAGCACACAATTAAGGGTAAAAGTGCTATATATCCTCCAACACCTAAGAGGGCAGCCGCATAACAACTTCCTGTGTGAAGCAGGAGACAGTGCTTGAAGGAATGCATCATTTGTAGTGGTTGTGGGGGAAAGGAGGCGAAAATCATTTCTATTTTAATATTTTGAGAAATGTGTATAAATCTTTTGTTTCCTAAGCTTTCTGGAAGTACTAAAAGCAATCTTGTTGCCTTTACTTTGTTACCTACATTTTCTCAGATCAATTTCATCTTTTCACTTCTCTTTTCAAGTCTTCAAAGCCAGTCAGCTCAGAAGTGGGGCATCTGTTCAGTGCTTTGAGGCTTTAACAGGATGCCTGTGTAGCCACTTCAGATATTATAACTGGCAGCCCCAACTGACGACCCCAAATTCCCCTGAGTCCCTGCAGAGGCAACCACCTATTGATTTCCTAATTTTTCATCACCAGAAGGCATGGATTTCCTTTCCCGCTAATTATATACTTAATTTGAAATCAGGAAAGGGCAATGGGTAATGCATATTGCGTGTGAGTTAACCTTCTTCAGTTAACCTTCTCGGGTCCCTCTTCATGTTGAATATGAAGAGAGAAAATTAAAGAGTGCACAGAGGGAGGTAATTTATCTAAGATCAACCAAGAAAGGGCTCTGATGAGCTTCAGGAAGGCGTGCAGAGGCCCTTCCTTCCTCTTTTCTGTTTTGGGATTTGACATTGTTGGAAAGTTTATGATATCAGGACCTTTGCTCTGATCTCTGCCCAAAGTCTCAGGGTGGAATGGAATTGTTCTCTCATGGAATCATGGAACAGTAGCACTAGGAATAAATGTTACTCTCTGGATTTACAAATTGATTTCACAGTTGAATGCTATGTCTTGAATCAGGGGAACACTTTTGTAATCTGAAAAATATTCTGATTTGAATAGGGTAGAAACAGTATTATTTCTCCTAAAATTTAGTGTGTTATATAATTTCTGGGTAAAAGTTCAGCCATATTAAAATTAGGGAGGAGGCTGTCCCTATGTATGCCTGAACTCACACATTGTCTTTTTGGGTTTTATGAGTGAGAGAGAATGAGAGGAGTTTTATTCTATTGGGTAATTTGAGTATTTCCTATTTAAAGGGAAAGGAAATGGTGCAGGGGTCATGTTTTCTAAGTTTTGTGGTTTCCAGAACACTACTTGAATATACTTAAGATTGTGGTCACAGTCGTTTTCATGACTGTCACCTTCCCACCTTTTCTTACCATCTTTCAGGCTCATTTTGTACTTGTCACTATTTTTGCACATGCAAAGGTGAAATTAGAGTAAATTTTTCAAATATACTTATGCTCCAAGAATTACCCATCCCATTTGCCTTTCAATGTGGCTTTTGTGGTTTTGGAAAAGAATCTATTAAAAATCTTGTCTGACATTTGAGCTTTGAAATTCGAACAAAATTGGAGAGCACTACTCAACTGAATGTCATAAGATCTAAGTCGAAAACTTTCGAGACTTTCCCATTCATTTCTCTCTTACTGCCACTACTTTTTACAGCTATCTAGATTTATTGGCTTACTACATAACACCTTGTTAAATTGGCCACTTGCTAGGGTTTGGGTCATCTGGGGACACGTTAGCTATTAATTCTCTTCTTTACTGGAATCTGCTATCACTGGTCTTAGATGAGATATATGAGAGATTAACATCAGTGCTGGGTCTGTGTCCATACACAATGTTATTCTGCTTCATTAAAGAAAATGATTTCTGTTCTGTAATTTTTCTGTTTACTGAGGCTATCTTTAAGAAGATTCTGTTCAATTCTGATTTAATAGGTATTTAGAAACTGATGTTTTTCACTGTATTAGTTTTCTATGGCTGCTGAAACAAATACCATAAACTTAGTGGTTTAAACAACACTAGATTTATCATTTTCTAGTTCTGGAGGTCAGAAGTCTGGCACGGGTCTCCCTGGGCTAAAAATCAAGGTGTCTGCCAGGCTGTGTTCCTTTCTGTGGGCTCTGAGTAGGCACATGTCCTTGCGTTTTCCAGCTTCTAGAAGCTGCCATATTCTTTGACTTGTGGCTCTTTCCTCCATCTTCAAGTCAGCAGTGGCAAGCTGAACCTTTCTCAGGTCACACCACATTACTTTGACTGTTCTTTTGCTGCCTGCTTCCACATTTAAGAACCTTGATTTCATTGGGGCCACACAAATAATCCAGGATTATCTCCCTATTTTAAGATCAGCTTATTGACAATCTTAATTCCATCTCTGCAACCCCCAATTCCCTTTAAGGTAACACATTCACTGTTTCCTATGGCTAGTTGGATATATGGGTAGTTTTGGAGAACATTTTCTTGCTTATCAGACCAAGTTATATTTTTTTCCAGATAAAAATTATTTCATGAAAACATAGACACTAAAAGATTAAAAAATGATCAACATACCACTCAATAAATTTTCATAACTTGTTCATAATATGTGTTCCTTTGTGACTGGCTTCTTTCATTTAGCATAATGTTTTAAAAATTCACCCATGTTGTAGCATGTACCAACACATTTCTTTTATTGCTGAATAACAGTCCATTGTATGGATACATCACATTTTTAAAATACATTAATTTGTGAATGACGCTACTATAAATACTTATGTACAAGTTTTCGTGCAGACATGTGTTTTCAGTTTTCTTGGATACATTCCTAGGCATGTAATCCCTGGATTGATCACATGATAATTCTATGCTTAAATGTTTGAGTAACTACTGAACTGTTCTCCAAAGCAAGGGTGCCATTTTACATTCCCACTAACAGTGTATGAGAATTCTGATTTCTCTGCATCCTGTGGTTGTCTCTCTTTTCAGTAATAGCCATTTTCAGGGGTATAAAATGGCATCTCATTGTGGCATTGACTTGCATTTCCCTAATGGCCAATAATGTTGCATCTTTTCATGTGCTTAGGGGCTTTTGTATCTTCCTTAGAAAACTGTTTAGGTTCTTTGCCCACTTTTAGGTTCAGTTGCCTTTTTATCATTGAGTTGTAATACTTTGTTATGCATTCTAGATATAGGTATCTTATCAAGCACATGATTTGCAAAATTTTTCTTTCATTTTGGGCTCCCTTTTAATTTTCTTAATGATGTCCTTTTAAGCACAAAAGTTTTAAAATTTTGATCAAGTCCAATTTGTCTATTTTTATTGTGGTGTTTGTGCTTTTGGTATTGTGTTAAAAATACTGCCTAATCCAAGCTCGTGCATACTTATGCCTATATTTTAGTCCTTGTTGGTATACTTTTTATATACAATATGAGGTAAGATTCCAAATTTTTTGTTCTGTATGTGGATATCTAGTTGTCCTAGGACCATTGTTGAAAAATAAAAATTCCCATTTCACCTATTTTTAATGAACTCATCTACTAAGTACATTTTTAGTGGCTTCTTTGACTCAGGGCTTCCCTTGTGGCTCAGATAGTAAAGAATCTGTCAGCAATGTGGGATACCCAGGTTTGATCCCTTGGAGAAGGAAATGACAATCCACTCCAGTATTCTTGCCTAGAGAATTCCATGGACCGAAGAGCCTGGTGGGCTACAGTCATGGGGTCACAAAGAATCCAACACAATTGGGCAGCTACACTTTTCACTTTTTTTTTTTTTGACTCAGAATTGGTTATATGATTTACTCATTAGTTCCTTTACTCTCATTGCCTTCTGGTATTCTGGTATGTCAATATATTATAACTTATTCATCCAGTCTACTTTTGCTGAGCGCTTGGGTAGTGTCTAGTTTGTGGCTATAATGAATAGTGCTGATATGAACATTCTAACACATGTCTTTTGGTGAAAAGAAAATCTTGAGGATTCAACTAGAAATTCTGTAGATTAGTTATTAATCTGAAAGAGGTGCCTTAGGCCATCCAACGGTAGGGCTTTCTTGGGAAAAGTCCAAGTTTGGTATAAAAGCAAGGAATGATAATAAATGTGGTGCTGGAGGCCTGCCTTGTTAGGATGGTTTTTTCCTCCAACAAATACTCCTTGAGTCTGTATGTATTCCAGGTTTTGTACTGGGCACTGGAAGGAAGCCAATGTAGGGAACAGACATGTTAAAATGTAAATCGGAAATTACAGGTATTGTATGACTTGCTGAGTTCTCTGATAGTCAGTGTACAGCTGGTTTGCAAAGTGTGATATTCTTGCCCAGAATCCTGGGAGTCAGTGAAAGTTCTCAGAAGTGGTATGTTATTCAAGTTGGGATCCAAATGATGGATAGATCCCCATATATGGAGGTGCTAGTTGGAAGAATAATGCTATGGTCAGAAAATAATGCCTACTGTCTATACTAGGTAGACACATTCCACATCAAGGATCAGGTGAGTCCATGGTTTACCTAGAACTGGATTAGGTGAAAGATTAGTGTTTTCTTAGTTGGCTGGATTTTTAGCTTCCTCTGTTACTGGTAGGTACATGGAATCTTAGAAATGCAGAGATTCTTAGCTTCTTTAAAAGTTTGGTTTTTTGTTTCCTCAATCTCTGTTTACTAAAAGAAAAAGAGAAAGAATGGCAAGAAAGTGAAGAAGTAGAGACAACAACAAAAAATACGGAAAAGGCAGAAAAAAAGACGTTAAAAAACTTGGACAATCATACCTCAATAAATTTGGTTTCCTTTGTACTCACATGTACATGTTTACTTATGTAACTTAATTTAGGAATTTAATAACCTTATTTCTGATAAGGGATCAAAATCATGAGCAGATTGCTAAAGAGGTCCATAGCACAAAAAGGTTAAAATCCCCTAAATTAGACTATAAGTTAAAAAATTAAATATGCTAATAGAATCAAATGCATTAGTTTTGTTTAAAGTAAGTTACCCCTGAAAACTGGTTACCAGTATGAGTTGATCTAAGAGATAAATTCTTCCTGACAACTGATGCCAATGAATGTCTTAAGTGAGAACACCTGGCCTAGAGGAGCAGCTCAATGAGGGAAGGTATAAATAAAGATTTGGGGTTTACTTCGAGGTAACTGAATCTTCAAACACTTCATTTTCTGGTCTATGATCCTTTGGTAGTAACTTTTCCATGCACTGAAGTTCCTCTGACTCATAGTTTTTTTTTTTTTTTTTTTCAAGTAAAACTAAACCCTGAATAGGAAATAGAAGTGCTTATGCAACCTTATGAAAAATTATCTATCTTGAATTCTCTGGAAACCATAGCTTCTAATCAGTACAAATCCAGTTTCAGCAAGAAAAGACCTGACAAAGAGAAAGTAGAAGTGGGCAGATACACAGCCTGCTCGTTGTCTTTTTCCAAGAGGATCATCTCCTTTTCCTTTAAGATGTCAAACTGGAGCCTTCCATCAGAATTTCCAGGGAGTCTCTGATACAGGAAACGTGTTTTTCTGTATTACATTAGGAAATCAAATTAGCTTTTTCCTGTTACTTTTAAGCAAAATAAACAGATTCTGATTATTTGAATGTAATTAAATTTCCTTATTTAGCATACACTTTACTGTGAGTTACTGGTTATTACTGAAAACCAAACAAAACCTTGAGTTCAGATCAGTAGGTCTCTGCGAGAGTCAAGCTGCCTCAGTGCCAGATATTGGAGACCACCTATCATAGAGCTCTGGGTCAGTTTGATACTTTGGCTTTAATAAAAGAAATAGCTGTGCTGTTGTCATCCTGGTAAACCTGGTAAATAAGAGTTTAATTATTGAGAGGGTTGTTTTCCTTTGAACTTTTTAGATTTTTGAGAATAGTATTGATTTATCCCGACCAGGGAGCAGCAGCAGCCTATGGGCCAAATTTGGCCTACCGCCTGCTTTTTCAGATAAAGTTGTGTTGCAATACAGCCCCTCCCATTTGTTTACATAGTGTCTGTTGCAGCCTTTTTGCATTACAATAGCAGAGCTGAATCGATGAGATGAATCATATGGCCCAGAAAGCCTGAAATATTTACTGTCTGTCCTTTAACAGAAAAGTATTGACTCCCTTGTCTCGACTACAAAATGTCTTTTGTATTGGTTTGTTTGTGAGAAAAGAATGTTTAATGACTTAACGGAAATTATTAGTATTGAGTGGTTCCAGTTTCTAATTTACTCAAGAACTCTGAGGCTGTTTGATTCTCCCCGATGCCCCACTGAGCGACAAGAGACTATAAGGTGTCTGAGATCATAGGGACAGCGGTGCTGGGCATGCCTCTGTCTACATGGAAGTGTGGATCGACCAAAAGCACAACTAAAAAATATGGTACAATCAGGAACCTGTGACTGTCTTGGAAAGGCTAATAATCTGTTATCTCTTTAATATTCTTTAACTACTTTCTCAGTATGTATTTAGCAGTGAACTTGGGTGCTATGTGGTAGAAATGAGGAACAGGAGGATACTGTTAAGACTTTTGACAGAGATGCTTAAATTTTGTTGAGAATAGGGCTGAATAACTGTTGGTGAAAAAACAGTATTTATTACTTATATTTTTATCTTTGTGCCATTATACAAATTACGTACAAAAACTACCCCTTGGCATTTCTAATGAATAAAATAAAATGTAATATGTAAAGCATATTGAGGAAAATAAAGTAAATCTTAGCCTTAGTTTTCAGAGTGGGGACTTTTAGAGACAGCCCCGGACTAGGAAAAAAAAAAATAAGGATTCTGTAGAAGTCAGAATTGAGGATTTGGGGATCTCAAGGGACCGTTAACAATGAAGTCTGAAGCCAAGTCTAACTGAGAAAGCATACCCAGGTTGGCAGAGAGGACGTGTGAACAATTGTAAAGCTGGGAGGAGGCTGATTTGGCACAAATGTATTATTGTGATGTGCTATACTGCATAAGTTCTCTATAGGGATTGGTTTATCTTCTTGGCACACAGGTAACAGATGATACAGGCTTTCATATAGCTCTGCTTTCTGCAGGTTATCCGAGATTTCAATGAGATGCGGTTTCGGAGTAGAGGTTGTTGAGACTTGGCTCGGGAGAATGACTCAGTTGGCTGCCTGAAGACAATATGGGATATAGGCATAATGTTTGTTATGCTTAGTTAAAAGTGTATCACGACCTGCTGCACTCATTCAACTGACATATATGTATAAAGTGCCTACTATTGCCAGATCCATGCAGGTACAGAATACTGGCAGAAGCACAGAAATGGAAGGAAAATTCTGCCCCTGTGGGCAGGAATAGGAGAAAAGGCTTACAAGTGTAGACTGCATGATTATAGGATGCTATTTTAGTTGCAGGAGAGCTTTACGTTAATGGTACCTGGAGTAGGGGTACCTAAGGGAACTTCAGGAGTTTGGTATAGAAGGTGATCATGGGAGTCTTTCCAAAGAAACTCCGAAATGAATTTTGAGTGGTGAACAGGAGTAAGTCAAGGGGAGTCAGGGAGAGGCAGGCATTCCTACTGTGCATGCTTTTCAAACACGAAAGGGAGTTAACGCCCTTGTGGCAACTCTTAATCAGCAGAAGATGGGGCTTGATGGATAAATGCTTGTAACTCTTGTCCTTTGAGTGAAGAATATGGGAGGACTTCTGTAGGCTTCTCAAGAGAGACCAGTGAATTGAGTCTCTTTCCTCATAGCAATAGTGTGATGATGCACCCGTATACTGGCTCTTCTCTCTCACCCCTTCAGCTCACTCACTCACTCCTATTCTCTTCCAAGAACAAACAGCAATCTAAAGGCACTGAGACCAGAGGTAGCACTATATGTTTCCCAAACTGCCAGGAAGTCACTGTGGCTGGAGAGTGGTGGCTATGGGCAGAACGAAAGGTCAGCTGTGGAAGCAGGCAAGGGCTGACGGAGATGGTCTCAGGTGCCACCCTAAAGGACTGGAGCTTTGTTCTGAAGGTGGTGGGTGGGGGCGAACAGAGAACTTTTAGTTCTGGAACAACATGATCAGATTCGTATTTAAGCACTTTTGCCCTAATTAAATGCTGTAAATAATATGCCCTGTACAACTTTGTCCACCTGGTGCACAGTTTGCTAGCAAAAGGCTCCATAAGTCTCAGGGAAACTCTTCCAACACACCTGGATTGAACCTAAAACAGACTCATCATTATGTATACAAAATACATTTGGAAAAAGAAATTTAAGACATCTTAATAATTTACAATAGTAAAGGAAATATATACTCATAATAGCAATTTTATTATAGGAAATAAAGCAAAGCAATAAAATTAAAATTAGCCATAATCCTTTTGCTAGCAGGTGTATTGTTACAATGTTGATATAGTATTAATGTTTTAATATATTTTCCTCCAGTTGTTAATTTATATATGTGTATTTTGTGTTACATACTGTATAGCATATTCAAATTTGTATCTTTTTTCATATAACTTTATGGATGAACACTTCCTAAGGACATTAAATATTTTTGAAGTCATGAATTATGATGAACACATAATAGCCCATTATATGGATGTGCCATAACTTAATGAATCTCCAATTATTGGACATTTAGTTAACTTCCAATTATATGCTATGGAGTCCCTTGGACTGCAAAGAGATCCAACCAGTCCATCCTAAAGGAGATCAGTCCTGGGTGTTCATTGGAAGGACTGATGTTGAAGCTGAAACTCCAATACTTTGGCTACCTGATGCGAAGAGCTGACTCATTGGAAAAGACCCTGATGCTGGGAATGATTGAGGGCAGGAGGAGAAGGGGACGACAGAGGATGAGATGGTTGGATGGCATCACCGACTCAATGGACATGGGTTTGGGTGGACTCCGGGAATTGGTGATGGACAGGGAGGCCTGGCATGCTGTGGTTCATGGGGTCATAGAGTCAGACACGACTGAGCGACTGAACTGAACTAAACTGAACTGAAAAATAATGGGATTTTTTCCCATGCCTTACATTTTTGTGAATTTATGACTGTTTCCTTAGGAAGTGCTTCCTGAAGGAGTAATTTCTTGAGAAAGGCATGACACAAACAAATAGACTAATTAGCTTCAGAATCTAAAAATACAAACTGAAGAATTTTTAGAAAATTCTTAGTGTGTATTGTTAATACATATTAATACAAATTAATGGAAAAGTTTATTAATTTATACTTCCCATAATATTTACTGTATATTTTACCACCCTTCTTTAATATTGTGAATATTAATGTTCTTTAAAAATTTTTTTTAAAAAATGAAAATTTCAGTTTAAAACTTACATTGCTTTTTACATTTGTCAATGAGTCTCAGGAAAATAATTTTCACTTTGTCATGGCTTCCCGCTAAGACATCTGAATATTGAACATCTAATTAATAATGGTGATTAAATATACATCATGGTTTAAGAAAAAACTGGAAACTTTATTGGTTCTGGATTGTCCACTCTCCCATTTGTATTTATCAGGGTAACCTAGACACTCCAACCAAACCAAACTGAACAAAAGCTGTAAAATTCAGGCTAGACACACCAAAATCTTCTTTTTCATTCTTGTCATGGTTCAGTGTGGGCTGGTTCAATGTTGGGGAGGGAATGCTTTGCTCCAGTCTTTCAGCAGACACATTATCGGCCTCAGCCCACATCTTTGATCCTTGTCTCTGATTGTCAAGTAGGACAGATACGAACAGTTCTTGCTGTCAGCGTCTCACTTGCAGTGTGCGCTGTGGTTGGCATCCTTGTTCTTTCTCTGGAGAGCTCTGAGCTCTCACGGGTGGTGTTGGAGGAGCGCACTCAATCCTGGCACTTGAGAGCTTAGAACAGCAGTGGGATTAATATCCCTGAGGGCAGCTCTTGGTTTGTGAAAGGATGACAGATGTGAGCTACTACACAGATGCTCCCACCTCCCAACCTTTGGGCAGAAAAACCTGGGTGGGATTTTGCAGGTCTTTCAAGAGATCTCCTGAACTGTGCTCCCTTTCCTTACCTCAGTGACCTGAATACCTCACCCTTTTAATAGCTTCCTTCACCCACTATCTCTGCCTTCTTATCCTGCTTCTGGGTTCACTGTCCCAATAAACTGTTGGGTTGGCCACAAAGTTTGTTCAGGTTTTTCTGTACTAAGATGTTATGGACTCTTATGAGTCCCAAATGAACTTTGTGGCCAACCTGATATTTATACCTGAGTCTCTTTCAGGGCAGCCCATGCTAAGATATTCAGGGATATATGTTCTCTGCATCTTAAAGTTCTCCTATCCTCTGGGTCTTCCAAAAGAAAGTGCAAGAATGTGGAGGACTGTATACAAGGGATCCATGGGTCAGACCTGAAAGGGGCAGATATCACTGCTGCCCACATTCTGTTGGCTAGAATTCATTCACGTGGCAGGCTGAGAAATACTGCCTCATTGTCTTTCGTGAGGAAAAGGAAGTAGCAACCCAGGAACACACAACATTCTGTGCCATGTAACCTTAGTAAAACTCCTATTCTAGTATCCTAAGAAGAGGAACTGAACTTGTCCCTTTGTCAGTGATGTCAGAAGTGTCAGAAATTAGCGCTGCAGTTTTCTTTTTATTCTAGGAACGTCTAACTTGTTCTACTTCTTTCCCCAGAAATTATGGCTTCTAGTTTCTTTCAAAGGAGTTTGCGTTTACCAAATGACTTGTCCCTTGTGATTGTAACTTGTATTATTTCCCTTAACTACTATTCACCTAGTTACAGAAGTGATGGTCTTGACTGCAATATGCTCGTGCAGGTATAAGTTTTTCAGTACTGAGTATAAATTTAGTCTATACAAAGGCTACTCAAATGGGCTGGCACATGTGTGACATCCTCTGTTTCTCTGAAGAATTTTCTTCGCTTTGAGTTTGGAAAGTCTGTCACCTAGGCTTATTGACTGAAATTCAGATGAGAGGTAAAATCCAGAACTTCTTCTCTAGAAATGGGGTGTGAAGTGATAGGAGTGAAGGGGATTCATTACTTCTTTCAGTCTGTGAAATTTACAAATCTGTAAAAAGCTTATCAGAAAATGAACATTATTTTCTAGAAGCTGGGATTTGGAGGAAGTTAGAGTTGGATTTGAACCCCAGTTCCAGCACTTATCCGAGTGGACATAGGACTAGCTAGGTGACCTCTCTAGCCTCAAATTCTTCATCTATACAACTAGGATAGGGATACCTACCTTGGCAAGGTTTACAGTGAGGGTTAAATAAATATACATAGTGCACTTATCATGGATCTTGGCATACAGTAAATGACAGCTTATTAGTAATATAAAAGTTAATAAGTATAACACTTTCAGGCCCTATCTTGCCACATTAATATGATGCTGGACAATGGATGTTCATTGGAAGGACTGATGTTGAAGCTGAAACTCCACTACTTTGGCCACCTGATGCAAAGAGCTGACTCATTTGAAAAGACCCTCTTGTTGGGAAAGATTGAAGGCAGGAGGAGAAGGGGACGACAGAGGATGAGATGGTTGGATGGCGTCACTGACTCAATGGACATGAGTTTGAGTGGACTCCGGAAATTAGTGATGGACAGGGAGGCCTGGCATGCTGCGGTTCATGGGGTTGCAAAGAGTCAGACACAACTGAGGACTGAATTGAAAAAAGAATTCACATGAGTCAGTGAGGACTAAGGCATGTATAACCAGATTTAATAATTCCAGAGTCACTCACTGCCCAGGCTTTCTGAGTTCTTAGAACACTGTTATCCAGTTTTCTATGAGCATGATCCCTGATATAATTTCCACTTGAAACTACTGACTGAAATAGAGCAGGAATGGGAAAGGACATAGAATGCCACAGTCACCGTCATTTGCAGAGTCTTGCCATTCATCATCTCCACAGGCTTCTGCTTTTCCATCTACATAAGGAGGGGATGGGAGCTATTTCTAGTCTCATAACTGAATCAGCTACAGTAATAAGGTGAAGGCAAGCACAGTTGACTGAATGGTGCCCCTGAAGAAGATACAGCCATGTCCTAATCCTCAGAACTTATAAATGTCACCTTTTTTGGGAAAAAAGGGTCTTTTCAAATAAGGAGGCCATCATCATCATAGATTATATGGTTAGACTCCAGATCCAGTGGAAGGTGTTCTTATAGGAGACAGAAAGGGAGGAGGCAATGTGACCAGGGATGCAGAGATTGGAGTGATGTGGTCACAAGTTAAAAAATACCTGGAGCCACCAGAAGCAAGAAGAAGCAAGGAAAGAATTCTTTCCAAGATACCCTGGAGGGAACATGACTCTAGGTTTTGAACTTTGAGCCTCTAGAATTGTGAGAGAATAAATTTACATTTTTGTAATCTGCTAGGTAATTTGTTACAGCAGCTTCAGGAAATTAATACAGCAAGGAAGTTCATTCCTGGTTAAGAGGGAAGTGGCATAAATAAGATCCCTCCCTGCACCCACCATGATCCATATAGTATAGGATAGTTAGCTCTGGTCATGGCCACAAATGAGGATTGAGTACTTCAATTCTTCAGTCCTGCCTGCTGCCAAGTCCTTTGAAGTGTGACACTGTAGCTCTTCCCATGAAGTGGTGGAAGCAGTTTCCTACCCTTTGATTCTACAGTAATCCTTTCACTAATAAAATGGACCAAAGTGAGAGTGCACCAGTTCCAAGCCTATGCTTCAACCTCTTGCATGCTTCTATACTCTTTTAGAACCCCTAACACCAGCCTGTGAACAAGCATACATTAACTTACCGGAGGATTAGAGACCCTCTGAAAAAGATCCCAATTGTTTAAATCAAGGCCTTTCTAGGCCAATTTAGAGTCAACGAACACCCAAATATGTGAAGGAGTCAGCCTACCCAATCGTAAACTCACTAACCCTGCGTTCAGGAGGTGAAAGCCCAGCACACATATAGACCCCGAGTAATAATTAAACATCACAGTTTTGGGGTGGCTTGTTTAAACAGCAGGTGCTAACTCATGCAGCATGCAAGATGATTGTTCCTAAATGTTGAGATATACTTTCATTTCCTTATGATCAAATGAAAGTCTGCCTGGGAATCTCTAGGGTCAGGTATGACTCCCATATCTCCATATTAGAAGGTTTTATATAAACATCTGCAACCTGGATAGAATAAGAAAGCAAGAGAACCTTCCCCGAAGCTGTATTTGCACGACAAGCACATTCTTCTTGTTTTGACACACTCATCTGGGGTGGACATGGTATAGATTGCACAGGGAATTGACACTATGAACTTTAAAAGATAAGAAATGAGTTAACCAGAGTAACAAAATGTTGTAGGAGGAATGGAGAAAAGGCATTCCAGGCAGAGGTTTCAGCTTGAGCAAAGGCCCAGAGGCTTCTGTTGGTGGTCAGAGTATTTTTAATAAATAAGCAAGTGTCCACATACCTTCAAGTGCTTCATTACCGCCTTTAGAAAACACCCAAGATGCCTACTGCGCCAGCTGTCAGCCTCCACCTCAGTTCCTCTCCCCTTCCTTTAACCTACAAAAACACTGCCTGTTGATGAGTTGTAAGTCATTTTGTAGAGGAAATTGGGTGTGCAAATCCTGTGATTAGACAAACATCCCTCATTAAAAGTTGTAATCCACTGGCCCTTCGTGTTGACACCTTAATTCTGAACTCTTAACAGCCTGAGCACACTCAATGGTCCCGAACAACCTCACCTTCTTCACTCCTTCCTAGCCCCCTCCCTTCCTTGCTTGAGTCTCCACCGGAAAATGACAGTCTTCCAGATGGGGTAAAACAGCCTTCTCTTACTTGCAGTGATAATAATGTTTTCTCAGTTTTATTACAGTCTCTTGAGAGTGGGACTGATTTGCATATTCCCTAACACTTAATTAACGATGTCACCTTCCCAGTGCCTTGAAAACAGTTTGCATTTTTTCTTCTTCCCTGGGCAGACCTCCAACAGTTACCTCCCACATTTTCTGCTGCAGTCCTTTTTATTACCTTAATGACAAATAATTGGACAGATTCTGAGTAATGAGGGTGAGAGGCAAAGGACTGTTGCAAGGGAGACGGCTGCGAGTTACAAGACACTTTTAGTGGTCTCTAAATCAGACAGACAAGTAGAGTAATGATCACCTTGCTGTAATGAGACACAATTAAGAATCACTGCAGCAAATGACAGAGCAGTTCATTGAACAGTAACCTCCTTCTTCACGTTCTCTCTCCCTCTTTTTTTCCCCAAAGGAGATCGAAGCTTAATTATAGCATCGCCATTTGCAATGCTATCATTAAGATTGTGTCAGCACTTCCAATATAAATTGCATATTTTCAAGGGTTTATTACTTAAACATAAAAACCAGCTCCATTTTGAAATTTAGGGTGTCAGATCTTAATCTAAGAGAACCAGAAAATATAGATTCTTAATGTTAGAAACGGAGAAGACAATGGCAACGCGCTCCAGTACTCTTGCCTGGAGAATCCCATGGATGAAGGAGCCTGGTAGGCTGCAGTCCATGGGGTCGCTAAGAGTCGGACACACTGAGCGACTTCCCTTTCATTTTCACTTTCATGCATTGGAGAAGGAAATGGCAACCCACTCCAGTATTCTTGCCTGGAGAATCCCAGGGACGGGGGAGCCTGGTGGGCTGCCATCTATGGGGTTGCACAGAGTCAGACATGACTGACGTGACTTAGCAGCAGCAGCAGCAATGTTAGAAAAGGTCTTGTGCCAAGGCGTTTCAGTTGTGTCTGACTCTGCGATCCTGTGGACCGTAGTCTGCCAGGCTCCTCTGTCCATGGGATTCTCCAGGTAAGCATATTGGAGTGGGTTGCCGTGCCCTCTTCCAGGGAATCTTCCTGACCCAGGGATCGAACCCATGTCTCTTTCATCTCCCGCATTTGCAGGTGGGTTCTTTACTACTAACGCCACCTGGTGTCTTACAGGTACTCAATTTACATATGATCTCTGAATACTAGTATACATTTAATGAATCAGGGTGTTTTTTGCATATTTCTAAATGTGAAATATAAATATAAAAAGACCCTTTTGACCAATGTCTCTCCAACTTTAGCATGCACAGGCAGGACCTATTATAGCAGATGGCCTGGCCCCACCCCAAGTTTTTGATTCAGTGGGTGCTGTGGGGCTGAGTTTACATTTCTAAGAAGTCCCCAGATGCTGCTGCTTCTGCTGGTCCAGGTACCACACTTTGACAACCACTGCATTAGTCTTTACTATAAATGAGAATCAGAAACAAAACTCCAAACCACAAAACCATGTATCTGAAAGGTTAGGGTCATTGAGTTGTACTTAAAAGAGTAGATCCAAAGCCACTTAGTAAACAAAGTGTCCCTTACAGAAACTCACCCCATAACCCCTCTTTTCTCTAAAAGGCAGTTACTCCTTTCCAGTCAGTTCTTTAAAATAAAAGAGAAATTAAAAATCAAATATATACTTGATAAAGCACTGCAATTTAAAATGAGATGTTCTTTTTTATTTTACTTTGCAAGTCTCTTTTCTAATGAGCTGAGTGCCCTTTGGAACATTTTCTTATTCTCTATATAAGTTCGCCTTCCCCAGTACTACCTGTCTTTACTTATATGGTATATTTGAAATGACTAACACATTCCCGATTTTACAGATATAGAAATGGTTATATAACATAAATAATTTGCCCACAGTCATGGAGATTTTGTGGTAATGATAGAGACGTCTTTCTGGCTGCTCAGTTTTCTGGTTTATAATCCACATTTTACAATATTTATAAATGGACATATCCTGTACATTATACTTAATTCCAGGTCTTTAGTGATTGCCTCATTGCAATGCGATTTGCTATAGAATAAGACAAGTTCAGGAAATTGGAGAATAATTCATCATTTATATCCCAAATCCTTTTAGAAGAATGTGGGATCATGAATAAACAATAATAAAATCATCCCCATCCTCTTAGAAACCACATTGCAATTAGCCAGGTGCATCATACTACATATTTAATAAATAAGATAAATTTGGGGTGGTGGAAAAATTCAGCAGTGGCTCTGGGAGCACACTCGTGAGTGAAGGAAAGGCACTTTCCTTCAGCCTAATTCAAGTTAGTGAATTAAAAGATTTGAAAAGTATTGATACAAAACAGTTTTCTTGATTAATAACATATATGAGATCCAGATGCCTAAAGTTCAACGTCTTCAGAGCTCTGTGGTTGTGTCATATGTAGAAACACAGAAGTCCCTAACAATGACCTTACTGATTATACTAGTCAGATAGGCTGAATTATGCTGCAGTAACAAAATCAATAAATACAACAAACTCAATGTCACAGAGTTTCCTGCTGATGCAAAGTCTGTTGTGGGTCCAAGTGAACCTCCAGGGCAATGGTCCTCCATTTAGCAACTCATTTTCCAGGTAGCTTGGATCTTTTTGTTCCACTACCTCAGCTGAGGCCTCCATAGTCACCTTTGTAGGGGAAGGGAGCGCTGGAATAATTTGCATTGGCAGCTAAATTCTTAGCCCAATAGTCAGCCATCACTTCTGCTAACAGACTACTGTCTTAAAACTAGTCCTGTAGATATGTCCAGTTCCAAACGGGCAGGGAAAAGTATATCCTTACATGTCCAGGAGAAGAGAAGACTGGATAGGTGTAAGGAATAGAAGTCACTACCACAGTGATTCAACAACATTTCCTTTTTATCAGTGGTATACACAAAATTGCCTTTATTATGTACCATCCATCTTTGCTTTCTAATTGCATGGCATAGGATTTTTATTTTTTAATCTGGTTAATTCTCTCTGCTTTGCACTTTTATCACTGTACTATAATCTAAGACCTTGGCCATGTTGAACATACATGGCTTACGAAGTATTTATATATATATACATATATAAAATTTCAGTTAGTATAACCGTGCAATAATGTGTATAGAAAGGTATCATTGTTATCACTTTCAGGAAATAGGTTTGGTGAAGCTTAGAAACTCTGTTTTCCTAGTCATGTGTTAAAGATAAGACCAAAATCCAGATCTTCTGATTAAAGCCTTACATTCATTCTACTCTAACATACTATTGTCTTTGTTGAAGCTCTTTGTGCTTATTCCTCTCAAACAAGTAAATTAAAATTGTCACACCCTTAAACATGGAAGATTCTGTATCTGGCTTACTGTAGAGTTTCAGACCCAGTTCAGAGTGTGTAGGAAGTCTGGGGTAGTTTTGTCATAAGATTCCTGCAGAAATCATTAGTCCATAATTTCCTTAAAAGTCTAAATTGCACTCTGCTCTTATTCCATTTTATTTGATTCTCACAAGTGCTTTTAAAATTTCAGATTACTGGCTATTAAATTAATTTTAATAAATATCTGTAATTAGAGAGTCTTGGCTAATGCAGTTCTGATACGTGCTATTTGTACTTCTTTACCAGTAAATTGAGATCTGTCAACTTTTATGGCATCATTTTATAGTTCCTCTTACCCCAGAACTTTAATGCTTTTTACAGAAACGAAACTGCTTGGAATTAGGTGCCTGCCTTTTTACCAAGGGAGAAAATGAGGCCCACTAGGAGCCATACTGCAAATTCTTAGCTGCGGTCCAGTCATTCTTCTCATGGTTCTGATGGTGTACACAGCAACCTTCTGAACTGGTTTTCTTATATCAAAGTGAACTATGAATGCAATTGTAAGGCATGTAAACATTTGTCCACAAAATCCAGTATATAACAAATGTAGCTTTCTTTCTCCTAAAGTAACTCAGGCTAAACATCTCTTGTAAATCCCTCTTTAATTGGGTGGTGGAAACTTCCTGCAGTAAATTCTGTTGGTGTCTTTACCATATACCCTTGGTGTTCACCATACTTGGCAGCAGTGTCTTACTGCTAACTTCTATAACTCTCAGTTAGAGGGCTCTCTCTAACCCTCATAGAGGGCAAAACGAAGCATAGCTCTCACCCAATTATGAATGGGAATTGGAGAATAAATACTCTAGCTTCCTAGCTCCTTGGGTGGAAAACTCTGAGGTGTATTTCACAATCTCTCCAAAGGTTGCTATTGAGATTGATTCAAAGTTGCCAAAGGCAGTAACTAGTTCATTGATACACGTGTATTGTTTTCCTTCTCATTCCTATTTTATTTACCCACGCCTTTATGAAGGCTTCCTGTAATCATCACCCAAATAAGCCTCTTACTTTCAGACCCTTTACTCAGGTCTGTTTCAGAGGGACTAGTCTAAGATACTCACCCTCCCAACTTTCCCAGCACCACACCTAAATTCCATGGGCTCTCAGAACATTGAGACTCAAGCGGAGGGGTGACTATTATGTGATACTGAGTGTTAATTGGCTAGAATACTGAGTCCAGGAAACAAAGGGTAAAGGGAAAGGGGTCTGCTCTTCATTACTCCCAGAGAGTTTATGGGAGAATCTGCGCTTCCCATCCTCACAACTTCATACTGTCAGTCTAATGGTCCCAGTTCCTAGATGGGGAGATACTTCTACCAGAGAACACAGTCAGTCTCATTCAATTTAAAGTGCAAGTTGCTGCATGATCACTCTGAGTTCCCTGAGCAAGTAGACCAATAGGCACAGAAGGCAGCTATCACACTGGTAGGGGTAATTGTCTCTGATCATTATAAGTGGTAGGAATGCTGCTATACAATGGAGCAGGGAAGAACATGTTTGGTATTGAGGTAATTTGCTTAGGTGTCTCTTGGTAAATCGATGCTCAAGCTGACCTGTAAATGGGCAAGTACAGAAACGATGGCCTCATAAATGCCCGAGATCCGGGTCATCCCATCAGGTAAATGACATAGAGAATCAGAAATAAGAGCTAAGAATAAGAGAAGTACAACTGATGGTGAAGGATGGGAATAGTAATACCAATTATGATCAGGGTCTAACTGCAATGCCAAATACTGTAGTTTCACCCACAAATTCCCTCTAATAAATTTCTCTAGGGATTATGACCACAGAATCTGGGACCAACTGTGCTTGGGTTCTGGATAGACTGGATGAAATGTGAGAAACAAGCGGATTTGGGCAGTCCAAGGGGTGGATTATGGTAGACATTGTTTTGGTGTCCCACAAGTCTCTTTTAGCAGGCTGCTGTGAATGTTGGCTGTTACAGCTCACTGATGACCTTCCACACAGTAAAAACTGCTTTTACCTCATGGGTTCTTAAGTATCAGCCTCCATCCCAAGGAATGGCCATAACCACACAATTTGGTGGTACAGTTTTGCTCCACATGCTTGCTCAGTTCTTACTCTTCCTTTTATCCTGCTTCACTCCTCCCTTATAAGATATTTCCTTAAGAGTACTCCCTCAATTTATGCATATTTAAACTTAAATCCTTGTCACAGAGTATGCCTCAAGGGAATTTGACCTAAGACAATTACACAGGGTAGGTTATTTGCAGAGATTTACCTAATTTTACAATGAAAAAGGCTTTTTCTCATTTTTCTCAAAAGACAGGACAAGTCAAAGTTATGATTTACAAGGATTTCTTTCATATAATATTTTATCAGCAGTCATACTCAAGGTCATATTTAAAAGGTCTTACGTTCTTGGCTAGCTGTAGCCCTGCTATATGAAACCTTTAGCCAAAATAACTTACCAGAATAATTTCGCATTTGAAAGGTGGGTTTGAACCTATCTTGGTTGGAGATAAGATTTGGAAATAGCCAAAGAGAGACGACAAGATGGCAGAGTAGAAGACTTTGAGCTCACCTCCTCCCATGAAGAGACCTAGGTTCAATCCCTGGGTTGGGAAGATCCCCTGGAGAAGGGAAAGGCTACCCACTCCAGTATTCTGGCCTGGAGAATTCCAGGGACTGTATAGTCCATGGGGTCGCAAAGAGTTGGACATGACTGAGTGACTTTCACTTCACTTCCTCCCATGAAAACACCAGAATCACAACTAACTGCTGAACAATTATCAATAGAAAGACTGCTGCTGCTGCTGCTGCTGCTAAGTCACTTCAGTCGTGTCTGACTCTGTGCGACCCCATAGATGGCAGCCCACCAGGCTCCTCTGTCCATGGGATTTTCCAGGCAAGAGTACTGGAGTGGGGTGCCATTGCCTTCTCCGATAGAAAGACTGGAACCTATAAAAAAAAAAGATATTGTATCTGAAGATAAGAAACCACAATGAAATGGTCAGAGCAGTGCACTTGCAATATAATCATTATCCCTGGGTGGGTGACTGGAAAGGCAAGTGAAAGCTGCTCAATTGTGTCCAACTCTTCATGACTCCATAGACTTTAGCCTGCCAGGCTCCTGAAGATAATTATATCACAGAAGTTCTCCCACAAGTGTGAGAGTTCTAAGACCCTATGTCAGGCTCTCTATCAGGGAGGAGGAGCCCCTAGAGCATTTGGCTTTGACTGCCAGGAGGTCTTGGTCACAGAAATTCCACAGTACTGAGGGAAACAGAGTCCACTCTTGCAGGATGCACATAAGGTCTTGTGTGTACCATGACCCATGGCGAAAGCAATGCCTTTGTGGGAGCCTGGGCCACACCTACATGCTAGTCTTGAGGGGTCTTCTGGGGAGGTGGAAGGTGGTTGTGGGTCTTTCTTGGGATATTGGCACCAAGACCTGGCCCCACCAAATAGCCTTTAGTCTCCAGGGCTGGTATGCTTCAGGCCAAACAAACAATAGTACGGTAATAAGTCTCATCTATCAACAGACATGGTGCCTAAAGGCTTCCTGAACCCAGAGCCACTTCTAGATACATCCCTTGACCTAGTCATGCCCACCAGAGGGCCAAAACACAACTCCACCACCAGTGGGCAGGCACCAGCTTCTCACAACAGGAAGCCTACCCAAGTCTCTTGACCTACTTCACCCACCAGGGGGCAGACACCAGAAACATGAGATATACAGTCCCACAGCCTGTGGAATTGAATCTGCAAACACAGATCAGAACCTACCTGGGGACAAGTTGGTCCCTGATCATTTGGTCTTAAGAGGGGAGTGTACTGCTGGGACACATAGGGTATCCCCTACAGAGGGCCACTTCTCCAAGGCTGGGATCTGTAACTAATCTTCTATATACATAAAAATAAAATAGAAGTATAACTAAATGAGGAGAAAGAAGAATATATTTCAAATGAAGGAACAAGATAAAACCTCAGAACAGCTGAAGTGATGTGTAGATATGCAATCTACCTGAGAGAGAGTTTAGACTAATAAAGATGATCTAAGAACTTGGGAAAAGAATGGATGCAGAGTGAAAAGTTATAGAAAGTTTAGAATTAGAAAAAATAAAGAACAACCAATCAGGGTTGAAGAAAATAATAACTGAAGTGAAAAATACACTAGAAGGAATAAATAGCATAATAAATAGCAGAATAATGGATAAGTGAACTGGAAGAAAGTAAGTGAGCTGCAGGACAGAAGGGAGTGGCATCTAAAATGATGAAAGGGAAAAATCTACAATCAAGAATACTCTACCCAGCAAGACTTTTATTTGGATTCGATGAAGAAATCAAAAGCTTTACAAACAAGCAAAATCAAAAAGAATTCAGCATGACGAAATCAGCTTTAGAACATATTATAAAGGTACTTTTTTTGGGTGGAAAAGAAAATGCCATAGCAAGAAACAAGAAAATTATGAAACAAAAAGCTCACTGGTAATGGTGAACATACAGTAAAGGTAGGCAATCATCCACATACAAATATTATATCTAAATCAATAATTGTGATAGGAGGAGAATACAAATGTGAGGTATTTGAAATGCATTTGAAATTAAGAGATTAGAGGCTTAAATCATGTATATATGTATAGACTACTATATCAAAACCTCATGGTAACCACAAACCAAAAATCTATATAGATACACATAAGTAATAAAAAGGAATCCAAACACAGCACTAAAGAAAGTCATCAGATCATAAGAGAACAAAAGAGGAAGGGTAGAAAAATATCTACAAAAACAAATCCAAAACAATTAATAAAATGGCAATAAGAATATACATATCAATCATTACTTTAAATGTTGGATTAAATGTTCCAACCAAAAGACATAGACTACAGAATGGATACAGAAATAAGACCTGTATATATGCTGTCTGTAAGAGATTCACTTTGGATCTAGAGATACACATGGACTGAAAGTGAAGGAATGGAAAAAGGTATTTTATGGAAATGAAAACCAAAATAAAGCTGGAGTAGCAAAACTCATATCAGACAAAATAGACTTTAAAATAGAAACAAAGAAGGGATCTACATAATGATCAAAGGTTCAGTCCAAAAGAATATATGACAGTTGTTAAGTATATACGCACCTGACATAGAAGCACCTCAATAGATAAGGCAAATGACACTTAAAAAGGAGGAATTGACAGTAGCACAATAGTAGTGGGAGAACTTAGCACCCCAATTATACCAATGGGCAGGTCATCCAGACAGAAAAATCAATAAGGAAACATAGGCCCTAAATGATGCATTATGCCAGATGAACTTAATTGATATTTATAGAGCATTCTATCCAAAAGCAGCAGAGTACACATTCTTATGAAATGCACATAGACTGTTCTCCAGGATTGATCACACGATGGGCCACAAAGTTAGCCTCTGTAAATTTAAGAAAATTGAAATCATATCAAGCATTTTTTCCAACCACAATGCTATGAGATCAGAAATCAACTATAAGAAATAACTGGAAACACACACACACAGGGAGGCCAAACAATACGCTACTGAACAACCAATGGTTCACTGAAGAAATCAAGAGGAAATTCAAAATACTTAGAGACAAATGAAAATGAAAGCACAATGATCCAAAACCTATGGGACATGGTAAAAGCAGTTCTAAGAGGGAAGGTTATAGCAATACAATCTTACCTCAGGAAACAAGAGAAGTCTCACACAATGTAACCTCACACCTAAAGCAGCTTCCCTTGTGGAGTGGGCTTCCCCTGTGGCTCAGCTGGTAAAGAATCCCCCTGCAATATGGGAGACCTAGGTTCAGTCCCTGGGTTGAGAAGGTCCCCTGGAGAAGGGAAAGGCTACCCACTCCAGTATTCTGGCCTGGAGAATTCCATGGACTGTATAGCCAATGGGTTTCAAAGAGTCAGATAGGACTGAATGGCTTTCACTTTCACAATAGGCTTTTTGCTATAAAGTTTCAGTTTTGAAGTGCTGCCCAATCAAAACACTTTTTTCACTTTTCACCATGAGATTTTGCTTCCTATTTTAAGTGTATTTCCTCTAAGTGACCATCTTTTTTTTGGGGTATTGATTATCCTCATATATGGAGAACCTCATAATTTCAGAAACAAAACTAGAGCTAAATATTAGCAATTGTAGGAAGATGATCAGGAGACTTTTGAGAATGAAAGGGTACACACTTAATAGTCATATTAGGATGGTAGGTATAACCTATAATTGCTCTGGGCAAACCAAGACACACAGCCATTCTTTCTTCAGGGAGTTAAAAATGTATTGAACAGTTTAAAGAAGAAATATTTTCTGGTAGTATGAGCAATCTCCTACTGACTTCTGTGCCATTGGAAGTATTTGATCAGACTGTCCATCAGTAATGATAGTGATGACATCTGAGGACCTCCTTTGTATTTCTAAGAGCATTGCTCTTTGAAACTTACCCCAAACCATTACAGAATCTTTCTTGGCTGGAGAGAACCTTTTCATCTTAAAAAAGGCATTGCATCTTTGTCTTTTGCCTGCCCTGTGAACTTAGCTGACAGATGAGGTCTCTGGTGTTTGATAACCTTGTTGTGGGCTTTTTTCAAGTTTTATTATATTCTTCACCTGAGTTCCTATTCTATCTTTGGCTAAAGCTTGGATTGCCCTAGCTGTGTATCCCATGTATTACCCAGCCTATGGAACTAGATTCACAAAGGTGAGAGTAGAAGGGGAGGACTTTATGTCTGAGATTAAAGCTAAAATTTTAAACATCATGTTCTCTATGGACAAGAAGTGGAAGAGTTTACTAATTGGTTAGTGCTTTAAGAATTAGAGGGATGTTTCTTATTCTTTATAAAAAGAAAAACTGGATGAAAATTCTACCATTGTTTTCAATCTTTGGGGTAGATTCAGATTTCTTAAAATAAATGTTATAATACATTCTGCTAGATTTTGATTCAAAATAACAACCTGAAAACATGAGTATATAATCTAGGATACAATCTTTTAATATCTAGATACCCATAAAATCTGGAATGAAGCAAGATTTTTTTCTTGAGCTTGGGCACTAAGATAGTTGCCCTAACTTCTACCAATCATAATTCCAACTTACTTAGAAAAGATCTGCCGATAAAAACAGAAGACAATAAGGAAAGAGGTAGGAAAAATCAGACAGTTCCAAATATAGAACTTGAAATAATTCTGTGTTTTCGTTACCACTTGTCACCAGTCCTTTCCATTTCATTTGCTAAGGCAATGGCAGCCCACTCCAGTACTCTTGCCTGGCAAATCCCATGGACGGAGGAGCCTGGTGGGCTGCAGTCCATGGGATCACTAAGAGTCAGACACGACTGGGTTACTTCCCTTTCACTTTTCACTTTCATGCATTGGAGAAGAAAATGGCATCCCACTCCAGTGTTCTTGCCTGGAGAATCCCAGGGACAGGGGAGCCTGGTGGGCTGCCGTCTATGGGGTCACACAGAGTCGGACACGACTGAAGTGACTTAGCAGCAGCAGCAGCAGCTTATACCTCTCAGGGTTTTCCCTGCTATCATCTTCCTTCTAATCAGCAAGCAGATCTCCTTGTGTGTACTCTAGGGAAAACATCTCTGCTCTGTTTTATGTTTCTGAGTTTTTTTAATAGCCTTCTCTCCTTGAGGAAGTTTTAAATAATATTTCATGTACTGATGACTTGCTCTCTGAAGTAGACAAGCCCCACCTACTTACAAGGAACTTCTTATCAGCTGCCTAATACTCATACTTTCATGAATGGAAAATTAAGAATCATGAGACATTTAAGAACCCCTAAAGCATGGAAATGGAAAGACAAAAATAAATAAGTAGTTAGAAACAGAAAATTTGTAGGTAACAGAATAGAACTTAAAAAGTATGGTTGAAGACTTTCAGTTTGGAAAATGGTATAGAATGCCTTAGTAACACCAGAGAGATAGCACAAGAAGTAAAACTATATATGAATATTTCTTCTGAACTGAGGTATAAATATCCTCAACAAGTTATAAGTTGAATCTAACAATATGTAAAAAGAATCATGTACTATGACCAAGTTGGATATAGTCCAGGTAGGTAAGGCTGGTTCAACATTCAAAAATTAGTCAGTGTATTCTACCATATCAACAAGCTAAATAAGAAAAAGCATATGACTATCTCAATTAAGGCAGAAAAATATTTAACAAAATTCAAATCACATTGATGATATAAAAATTTTTAGCAAGTTATAAATAAAAGGAAATTACTTCTGTTTTATAAAGACTGTCTACCAAAAAGTCTACCAAAAATTAATATCATGACAAGAGAGAATGATTGCCTTTTAAGATAAAGAATAAGGCAAATACTATTCAACATAGTACTGGAAGTTCTAGCTCTTGAAGCAAGAAAATGAGGTAAAAGGCATACAAGTTGAGAAGGAAGAGATAAAAAATTGTCTCTTTTTGTAGATGATATGATGCTTTATATGTAAAATTTCAAAGAATATATAAGAGAGCAGTAAGAAATAATAAGTTCAGCAAGGTCAGATCAGATCAGATCAGATCAGTCGCTCAGTTGTGTCTGACTCTTTGTGACCCCATGAATCGCAGCACACCAGGCCTCCCTGTCTATCACCAACTCCCAGAGATTACTGAGACTCGCGTCCATTGAGTCAGTGATGCCATCCAGCCATCTCATCCTCTGTCGTCCCCTTCTCCTCCTGCCCCCAATCCCTCCCAGCATCAGAGTCTTTTCCAATGAGTCAACTCTTCACATGAGGTGGCCAAAGTACTAGAGTTTCAGCTTTAGCATCATTCCTTCCAAAGAAATCCCAGGGCTGATCTCCTTCAGAATGGACTGGTTGGATCTCCTTGCAGTCCAAGGGACTCTCAAAAGTCTTCTCCAACACCACAGTTCAAAGGCATCAATTCTTCAGCGCTCAGCCTTCTTCACAGTCCAACTCTCCCATCCATACATGACCACAGGAAAAACCATAGCCTTGACTAGACGAACCTTTGTTGACAAAGTAATGTCTCTGCTTTTGAATATGCTATCTAGGTTGGTCATAACTTTCCTTCCAAGGAGTAAGCGTCTTTTAATTTCATGGCTGCAGTCACCATCCGCAGTGATTTTGGAGCCCAGAAAAATAAAGTCTGACACTGTTTCCACTGTTTCCCCATCTATCAACACACATATGAAATCAATCCCATTTCTATATACTACAATAAGCCTGCAGAAATCTAAATAACAAGGACAATACCATTTATAACCACTTCATAGAAATGACAATATTTAGGTACACACTTAACAAAACATATATAGGCTCTGATGAGGTATCACCTCACACTGGTCAGAATGCATGCTTAGTCACTTGCCAGCCATGATCGACTCTGTGACACTATGGACTCTAGCCTGCCAGGCTCCTCCCTCCATGGGATTCTCCAGGCAAGGGCACTGGAGTGGGTTACCAAGTCCTCCTACAGGGGATCTTTCTGATCAAAGGAATTGAACTGCTGTCTCTTATGTCTCCTGTATTGGCAAGGGGGTTCTTCACCACTAGCATCACCTGGGAAGCCCTCGGTCAGAATGGCCATCATCAAAAAGTCTACAAACAATAAATGCTGGAGAGGGTATGGAGGAAAGGAAACTGTCTTGCACTGTTGGTGGGAATGTAAATTGATACAGCTACTATGGACAACAATATGAAAGTGAAAGTGAAGTTGCTCAGTTGTGTCCGACTCTTTGCGACCCCAGTAGTAGGACCCCTACCAGGCTCCTCCGTCCATGGGATTTTCCAGGCAAGAATACTGGAGTGGGTTGCCATTTCCTTCTCCAGGGGATCTTCCTAACCCAGGGAGCGAACCCGGGTCTCCCACATTGCAGGCAGACTCTTTACCATCCGAGCCACCAGGAATTCTCCAGGTCAGAATACTGGAGTGGGTAGCCTTTCCCTTCTCCAGGGGATGTTTCCAACCCAGGGATCGAACTCAGGTCACCTGCATTGTGGGCAGATTCTTTACCAGCTGAGCCACAAGGGAAATGGAGAACAGTATGGAGATTCCTTAAATAAACAGGAATAGAATATGACTCAACAATCCCACTACTGGGCATATATTCTGAGAAAATCATAATTGAAAGAGACTCATGTACTCTAATGTTCACTGCAGCACAATAGCTAGGACATGGAAACAACCTAGATGTCCATTGACAGATGAATGCACAAATAAGTTGTGGTACACATAAACAATGGAATATTACTCAGCTGTAATAAAAGAACACATTAGAATCAGTCCTAATGAGGTGGATGAACCTAGAGCCTGTTATACAGAGTGAAGTCAGTCAGAAACAGAAAAATATCATATATTAATGCATATATATGTACATCTAGAAAGATGATACTGATGAACCTATTTGCAGGGCAGCAATGGAGATGCACACATGGAGAACAGACTTGTGGACACAGTGTGGGAAGGAGATGGTTGGACAAATTAAGACAGTAGCATGGAAACTTATACATTACCATATTTAAAACAAAGAGCCAGTGGAAATTTGTTCGATGATGTAGGGAGCTCAAATCAGGCACTCTGTGACAACCTAAGGGGTGGGATAGGGTGGAAAGTGGTAGGGAGGTTCTAGAGGGAGGGGACATATGTATACTTATGGCTGATTCATGCTGATGTATGGCAGAAACCAACACAATACTATAAAGCAATTATCCTCCATTTAAAAATAAATAAACTTAAAAATTAAACCTATATAGGATCTATATGCTGAAAATTAAAAAATGTTGATAAAAGAAATCAAGGAAGACTTAAATGGGGAGACATGCAGTGTTCATGAATTAGAAGACTTGACATAGTAAAAGATGTTCGTTTTCCCCAAACTGATCTGTCAGTTTACTGCAATTTTTATCAGAATCCCAGCTAGGGTTTCTATATACATGGACAAGCTTGTTCTAAAATTAAATGGAAAGGCACAAACCCCAGAATAGCTAAAACAACCTTGACAAAGAAGGAAAAAGTGGGAGGAGTCACTCCGTCACATATTAAGGCCTATATAGCTACATCGGAGAAGGCAATGGCAACCCACTCCAGTACTCTTGCCTGGGAAATCCCATGGACGGAGGAGCCTGGTAGGCTACAGTCCATGGGGTTACCAAGAGTCGGACATGACTGAGCGACTTCACTTTCACTTTTCATTCTCATTCACAGGAGAAGGAAATGGCAACCCACTCCAGTGTTCTTGCCTGGAGAATTCCAGGGACAGGGGAGCCTGGTGGGCTGCCGTCTATGGGGTCGCACAGAGGCGGACATGACTGATGTGACTTAGCAGCAGCAGCAGCAGCAGCAGCAGCAGCATATAGCTACATAACCAAGGCAGTATGGTATTGACAAACGGATATATACACAGATCAATGGAACAGAAAAGAGCACCCTGAAATAGACCCACACAAATATGCTCAATTGATTTTGGCAAAGAACTAGCACAATTCACAAAAGGAGAGCCTTTTCAGCAAATGATATAGAAACAATTGGACGTTCATAGACAAAAGATCAAACCTCGACTAAAACATCACATCTTTTACAAAAATCAACTCAAAATGAATCGTACACTTAAATGTAAAAAAAGTATATAAAACTTATAGAAAATGAAAACATAGGTCATAATCTTTGGGATCCAGTCCAAATTGGATTTGGACTTCCTCAAAATTTAAAACTTTTGCATTGCAAAATCCCACGTAGGAAAAGCAAGCTACACTGGGGGAAATTTTCGCAAACCACATACCCAGTAAAGAACTAATATCGAGAATATATAAAGAACTCCCACCCGTCCATCAAAGAATCCAATGAGAAAATGGGCAAAAGATACATAGAGATACTTCACTGACAAGAATATACAGATAGTAAATAAGCACATTAAAAGATATTCATCATTAGTCATGAAGGAAATGCAGATTAAAAGTACAATGAGATATCACTACATACCTATTAGAGTAGTTAAAATAAGAAAATAATGATAACCTAGAATTCTGGTGAAGATGTGCAGAAACCAGATCACTTCTACATTATCGGTGGTAATGTGCAGTGGCACAGCTACTTTGCAATAGTGGTAACAGTCACTGTAAAACTAAACATGCATCTACCATATGACTCAGAATTTGCACTCTCGGGTATTTATACGTGTTCACACAGAAACTCTACATGAAAATTTCATAGCAGTTTTACTCATGATAGCCCCAAACTGGAAATAGCCCAGGTGTCCTTCAGCTGGTAAGTGGTTAAACTGTGTTACATACATATCATAAATACTACTGAAAAATAAAGAACAAAATATCAATACACATAACAACTTGGATGAATTTCTAGGTAATTTATGCTGAATAAAAAAAGCAAATCCCCTCAAATTGCATAATATATGATTTAATTTATATAACATTTTAAAATAACAAAATTATTGACATAGAGAACAGATTAATGGTTGTCAAGTAGAAATGAAGGGAGCCAAGGGAGGTGGAAGGTTATAGAAAGGCAACATGAAAAATCCTTGTAGTAATAGAACTGCTGGTGCTGCTGCTAAGTCGCTTCAGTCATGTCCGACTCTGTGTGACCCCATAGACGGCAGCCCACCAGGCTCCCCCGTCCCTGGGATTCTCCAGGCAAGAACACTGGAGTGGGTTGCCATTTCCTTCTCCAATGCATGAAAGTGAAAAGTGAAAGTGAAGTCGCTCAGTCGTGTCCGACTCTTAGCGACCCTATGGACTGCAGCCTACCAGGCTCCTCCATCCATGGGATTTTCCAGGCAGGAGTACTGGAGTGGGGTGCCATTGCCTTCTCCAAGTAATAGAACTAGTACCCTTGATTGTGGTAAAGAGTACACAAACCTATACAACTAACAGAACTAAATACACAACCATACACATAAATGAATTCAAGCAAAACTGGAGAAATCTGAGTAAGATTTTTGTATGGTCAATATCCTGATTGTGATATCACACTACAGTTTTGCAAATTCTGGGTGGGGGCAGAAATTGGGTAAATGATGCTTAGGATTTTTGTGTATTATATTTTACAACTGCATTGAATCCCAATTGAGTTTCTTAAGTAAATAATCTGTCTGTTAATGCAGGAGATGAAAGAGATGGGGATTCAACCCCAGGGTCGGGAAGATCCCCTGGAGTAGGAAATGGCAACCCACTCCAGTATTCTTGCCTGAAAAATTCCATGGACAGAGGAGCCTAGAAGGCTACAGTCCACGGGGTTGCAAAGAGTTAAGACATAACTGAGCATATGTGCACACATGCGTGCACGCACACACACACACACACACACACAAATCTCAATTATCTCAATAAATATTTTAATTAAAAAAACTTCTTGAAAAAATGTGATTGGGGTCTTCAGAGAGTCAAAATGGGATGTCACATATAAAACAAGGACAGGTTGTTAAAAAATGAACATTAAGAGAAGACACAATATTCTTGGAAACTGGAACATGATTGCCATAATAACATACTTAACATAAAATTGGAAGATTCCAGCATGCAGAGTAAAAAGACAAAAAACACATAGGAATAATGAAAGATATGGAGGATCAGTCCAGGACTTCAAACTTCTATCTACCAGGATATCCAGAGAGAGAAAGCAGAATGAATGTGGAGGAAGGTACTAAAGAAGTGAGAGGACAAAAAGTCCCCAAGCTATGGAGAATAAGGAATCTTTGCAATAAGAGTCTGGTATCCATAAAGCAGCATGAATCAAAAAAAAAAAAAAAAAAAAAAACCCAGCCAACACAGAGTCATATTCTGAACAAAACCAAATCATTCCAAACACGCAAAAACTCAGGAAGTTTACTTTGTATTCACCATATCTGAGAAAATTACTTGAGGATATACTCCAGCACCCAAAAGAGAGAATTTATTGAAATCATGGATCCAATAAAAAGAAATACTAAGACAGTAGCTGAAGTGTTGGCATACAAAGCCGCAAATCCAAATTAGAATGTGGGGTTAGTGGGATCCATGTAAAGTATCTTCAAGAGATAGGGATATATATCAAGTAAAAGAAAGAGACCCCACAAAACATTTAGCATGTGATGAAGGGATTCATTTCCTTCAACTATAAAAAAGGCAATAAGAAATGACAGGATTAAAGATCTAAATGTAAGACCAGAAACTATAAAACTCCTAGAGGAAAACATAGGCAAAACACTCTCCGACATACATCACAGCAGGATCCTCTATGACCCACCTCCCAGAATATTGGAAATAAAAGCAAAAATAAACAAATGGGACCTAATTAAACTTAAAAGCTTATGCACAACAAAGGAAACTATAAGCAAGGTGAAAAGACAGCCTTCAGAATGGGAGAAAAATAATAGCAAATGAAGCAACTGACAAACAACTAATCTCAAAAATATACAAGCAACTCCTACAGCTCAATTCCAGAAAAATAAATGACCCAAACAAAAAATGGGCCAAAGAACTAAATAGACATTTCTCTAAAGAAGACATACAGATGGCTAACAAACACATGAAAAGGTGCTCAACATCACTCATTATCAGAGAAATGCAAATCAAAACCACTATGAGGTACCATTTCACACCAGTCAGAATGGCTGCGATCCAAAAGTCTACATGCAATAAATGCTGGAGAGGGTGTGGAGAAAAGGGAACCCTCTTACACTGTTGGTGGGAATGCAAACTAGTACAGCCACTATGGAGAACAGTGTGGAGATTCCTTAAAAAACTGGAAATAGAACTGCCTTATGATCCAGCAATCCCACTGCTGGGCATACACACTGAGGAAACCAGAATTGAAAGAGACACATGTACCCCAATGTTCATCACAGCACTGTTTATAATAGCCAGGAAATGGAAGCAACCTAGATGTCCATCAGCAGATGAATGGATAAGAAAGCTGTGGTACTTATACACAATGGAGTATTACTCAGGCATTAAAAAGAATACATTTGAATCAGTTCTAATGAGGTGGATGAAACTGGAGCCTATTATACAGAGTGAAGTAAGCCAGAAAGAAAAACACCAATACAATATACTAACGCATATATATGGAATTTAGAAAGATGGTAACAATAACCCTGTATAGGAGACAGCAAAAGAGACACTGATGTATAGAACAGCCTTTTGGACTCTGTGGGAGAGGAGAGGGTGGGATGATTTGGGAGAATGGCATTGAAACATGTATAATATCATGTAAGAAACGAGTCACCAGTCCAGGTTCGATGCATGATACTGGATGCTTGGGGCTGGTGCACTGGGACGACCCAGAGGGATGGTATGGGGAGGGAGGAGGGAGGAGGGTTCAGGATGGGGAACACATGTATACCTGTGGCGGATTCATGTTGATATATGGCAAAACCAATACAATATTGTAAAGTTAAAAAATAAAATAAAATAAAAAAGAAAGGACAGGAAAAAAGTACAACTCATGGCCCAAATATAAAACAATCCAATATGTCATGGTTTTAAAGGGAAAGAGAGGAGACATTTCACCAGTAACTTTGATAGTAGGATTATTGTTATTCAAATGATGGAGGGAGGTGTAATGTTAGGAAGTGCAGACAATGAAATTTAACTGCAGCAGGCTCTGACTTGACGAGCAATATTTATATAGTTCCAATCATCCTATGATATTTAGTGGTTATAAACTTTTGTAATCAACTTGTAGTCAAACAAGAACTGCAATTAAATGTTTAACGTAGATTGGGAGGTGAGAGGATAGGGTGGGAAGTGGGAATGATATATGCACTAAAAAATTCTTACTTTACAAATTTGAGGATTTGATCTACATTTTCAAAAATGTATGGACGATGATAGCCATTCTGGATGGTGATATCTCCTAGTTTTGATTTGTATTTCTCTAATAATTAGCTATGATGAACATCTTTTCATGTGCTTATTGGCCATCTGTATGTGTTCTTTAGAGAAATACCTACTTTTCAGTCCTAAGATTTGACTGGGTTATTTGTTTTGATCCTGTTAAGCATCATGAGCTGTTTGTAAATTTTGGAGACTAATCCCTTACTGGTCATATCATTTGCAACTATTTTCTCCCAATCTGTGGGTTGTCTTTTTGTTTTGTTTGTTTCCTTTGCTGTGCAAAAACTTTTGAGTTTCAATAGGTCCCATTTATTTATTTTTGTTTTATTTCCATTATTTTGGGAGACAGATTGAAACCGATATTGCTGTGATTTATGTCAGAGAGTGTTCTGCCTATGTTTTCCTCTAGGAGTTTTACAGTGTCTGGTCTCACACAAAAAAATCTACAAACAGTAAATTCTGGAGAGGGTGTGGAGAGAATGGAACTCTCCTACCGTGTTGGTGGCAGTGTAAATTGGTATAGCCACTATGGAGCACAGTTTGGTGGTTCCTTAAAAAACTAAAAATAGAGCTACCATAAGACCCTGCAATCCTACTCCTGGGCATATATCCAGAGAAAAATATGATCTGAAAGGATACATACACTCCAGTGTTCATTGTAGCAATGTTTACAATAGCCAAGACATGGAAGCAACCTAAATGTCCATCAACAGAGGAATGGATAAAGAAGATGTGGTACATATATACAATATAATATATTACTTGGCCATTAAAAAGAATGAAATAATGCTATTTGCAGCAACATGGTTGGACCAGAGAGGGTCATATTGCATGGACTAAGTCAGACAGATAAGGACAAATATCGTTTGACATCCCTTTTATGTGGAATCTAAAAAGAAATGATACAAATGAACTCACAAAACAAAGAGACTCACAGGCTTGGAGAATTAGCTTATGGTTGTCAAGGGGAAGGATGACAGGGAAGGGACAGTTAGGGAGTTTGGGATGGACATGGACACACTGCTGTATTTAAAATGGATAACCAACAAGGACCTATTGTATAACATGGAACTCGGCTCAGTGTTATGTGGCAGCCTGGATGGAAGAGAAGTTTTGGGGAGAATGGATCCATGTATATGTATGGCTGAATCCCTTTGCTGTTCACTTGAAACTACTACAACATTGCTTGGTAATTGGCTGTACATCAAAACAAAATAAAAAGTTTTAAACCAAAGGAAAAAGATATATGGAATGAAACCAGGGGCTACAAATTTCATTTGCAGTTTCAAAAGTAAGAATTAGCAGTACTAAAAACTGTCATATAACTGTTATAAACTGAGAGAACAAAAAGAGGGTATGGAAGATATTTAAGAGTATTCTTTTCAATCATATCAGGAAGTTAAACTGATACAAAGTTTGCACATCAAAAATTAACCCTAAAAACAAATTGTTCAGATCCATGTCTAACGGTCAAAAAACCCTAGAAACAGAAATAGGATTGCCCTTGGAGGGTGCAGTGGGAAGTTTTGAGGTGATAAGACTCTTGCTGTATTTTATAAGGCTCTCTCTTCTATTTGCTTTTCTACTACATGCATACGTTACATTGATCAAGGGAGATAAAATTATACAAGATCCACTGGCTGTAACCTCATGAGAGGCCCTGACCCAGTACCATTCTGCCAAGGGATGTAAAGCAATACAAAGGGTGCACACTCAGGAAACACCTGCCACAGTGGTGAAATGTTGAGAAGGGAACAATAAAAGCCACAATGGAGAATCACAACCCAAACAACACATGTAGGAACATCTGTGTTAATTCTGACAAATTCTGCTGGTCACGGTTTGACCTCATCCATCACTGAAGAACACCTAACTCGATCAGGGGAAAAAACAGCCTTACCTTTGAGAGATTAATTCCACCTTATCAACATAGGTCCCCACACATATCGACTATATGATGGAGATTAGATATCGCTGGAGTAATTTCAGGGTGATGGCTTTGACAATCCTAAAGCAGTCTACATCTATAATGGCTAGTTATTCTATTTATGTACTGTATCAACTCTCATGAGAGACTGGCTTAAATGATTTCTGCTCTCATGCATCTACACGGTGAATTATATTTCTGAAACATATTCATCCATTTTCAGTCATCCTTTTAAATACATGCATCTTGTTACATTAGCAGCTTCTACCTCTGTCGTGATTCCTTTCAACTCTCACTGCCTGTGAGACACGGTGGGAGGATGCAGCCCGTCTGATCTTGACAGCTTCTCTGATGGCTATTCAGGAAGTAGGGGCCTCAGAGCTGACTGTAGGCACCTGGTAGCAGAGTGGATTTGGGTTCTGGGCCAGCTGGGCTCTGGGGTTTAAAGCAACTTCAAGAAGCACAGTAGGTGGAGCTCAGGTGCCACGTTTCACCCTGACACCCTGCCTTTGGAGGGAGGGACTTGCCGCTTTTAACCAAACTGCCACCTCCATTGACCCTTTCCTTGCAGGGAACTTGTCTCTGAGCTGAAAGGCACATAGACAGGAATAATTATGAGAAGAGAGCAATTCTTGAGAGAAAGCTTTTGGTCCATCCTGTCAGAAGAGGGCTTCCCAGGTGGCTCAGAGGTAAAGAATCCGCCGAATGACACAGGAGATACGGGTTCGATCTTTGTGTCAGAAGATCCCCTGGAGGAGGGCATGGCACCCCACTCCGGTATTCTTACCTGGAGAATCCCATGGACAGAGGATCCTGGCTGGCTATAGTCCATAGGGTCACAAAGGGTCGGGCATGACTGAAGTGACTAAGCACACGCAACACAATTGAAAATGGGTTTCTGACAGCATTTATCATACCTTCCTCTCTCTCAGGATTAGGAAGTTTATACTGTATTTGAATTAATCTGTCAAGTTATAGATCTGCAAGCTTTGGTCATTAGAGGAGTGCTTTTTGTTTTAAGTACCTGAGATCTGGAGTCAAATTGACCAGACTTAACCTCTGGCTCCACCATTTATGAGGTGTATAGCCTTGTACAGGTGAGTTAACTTCTTTGTTTAATGGGATAATGATAATAACCACTTTCTTAGAGGACGTTGCAAGGGAGGTACCCTGTGTGGTGGATGCTGGATACTCAATAATTAATAGGGATTATTATTTTTCCATAAAACTTACACCAGGCACATAAGGTGTGACAAGAATATCTTGAGACTGCAAGTTGCAACTAGGAACTTAGAAGTGGGAAAATGGTAAGAAAATAACTTCTCATACAAACCCTTGAGGCTTCTTTTCTGGACCTTTCTGTATATGACACTTTCAGTCATCAGCCATCTACATTGCCTCAAGGAGAATTAGAGTGGCAGGAATATAACAAGAAAGCAAAGCAGTTAATGTTCCCTTTTGAGCTTCTAAAAAAAGCCAGCCTCAGAAACCTACTTGGACAGCCAAACTTTTCATTTGCAAGAGCTGATTTTGTGGAGAGAGATTTAAAAAAGGCTGTGAAGAACCTGAGCATAATGCCCAGAAGGAGGCAAGGAAACAGTTTGTGCTGTAACAGCAGATTGCAAGAGAAGACTGGGGGACTCGATAGTGATCTCCCAGCAAGACTGGACAAGACTAGGGTGATCACATAACTTCATGTCCAATTAGGTCACTGTTGAGAATGAAAAGGCACATTATTACTCATTATTCTGGGACCAAATGAGCAAGTCAGGATGTGACCCAGACAAATCAAGGAATGTCTGATTTGCTGATTTTCACCTCAGCTGTGGTGCACTGGGCTGAGAAAGGGGAAGAGGAACTGGATGAGGGAGGCAAGTGTCACCTGAGCATCACATGGAGGAAAGCAGGATCAGCAGAAAGAGCCCAACACCATCTTTTGCCAGTACCACCAGCTGGGACTGGCAGCCCATTCATCAGCCTAAGAGTAAACCCCACTTATCACCTGCCTGATGAGCCACATGGCCCTCTGTGTGTGGGACGGGTGGTTTCGGCCTGTATCTGTCAGCGTTTTGCCTGTATGTAATCCAGCAGAAGTGATGCCCACGCCTCCCACAGACTTTGCTGAGCCATATTCAAATGTCCTCACATGGATACACTCTTTTTCAATAGCCCAGGACAACCAGAAGCCCAGAAGCAGAGAGAGGTAGATCAGGGAGTCCCCAGCATCCACAGTTGGGTAGAATTAGACAGTGTTGGAACCCACCTTTTGTTACAACAGATTCTAGATGAATTTCTTCAGCAATGGTGAACAGCATCTGGGCAGATGAGGGAGATGAGAAGATGCCAGCTTGAAGACTGGGAGGACTGAGATCTACCAGCAAAGTCTTAATGCCAGTTTTCCTACTTCAGAAGAGAAATAGAGCTGACTTCCCAGAGATGAACATAAAAGTTACATGGTGGTGGTTTTATTCTGGTATCAACATTGTAGGAGTCTTAATTTGATCTAAAGGATATTTCTTACTAGAATAGTAAGAATATTAATGTTCACAATCACCTCTTGTAACTACCAGGAACCTTTTAGAAAACATTTCTTAGGGTGAATTATGTATTTATATGTAAAATACCAGCAAACATCCTTATGGTCATAACTTTTGGGTGTTTCAAACTGGATTATAGTAAGACAATGTATTTTATTCAGCAGATTTGTTTTAATCTAATTATGTAGGTGAATAAAAATTACTGCATGCTGGTGCATCTAATGTAAGTTATCTATTATTCACACCACATTTACTTTTAATATTCATGCAGATTCCCTTTGACATAACCTACTGTGTCACAGTTAATCCAATAAAGATAAAATATAGCTCAGCAAAACACCAGTCGATTCCAGCTTTCTGGTAATTATTAAAGACTATTTCACACTGGTTCCTTCAATCAATGTATTTCCCCTTGGATATGATGGCTCTCCTCTTTGAAGCTTTCAATCCTCCCAGTGGATTCAGAGGAATACTCAGGCCCCTTTTCAGTCTCTGGTCTCAGAGGTAGTTCAAAGAGCACAACAAGGCTTCACAGGTTTATCCTCAAAGGCTGACACTGTCTGTTTGATGTATGGTGACTTAAAAAGTCGTCTCTGGCAAAGCATGTGTTTGCTACCAGTCTATCGAATCAGCCATTTATCAACTTATCTGTATTCACCCAGCACACCTGCTAACAGCTCAAAGGAGAACACATACTGTCTCTCGCTGGACTGACTATTGATTTGATTCCCTCCTCTAATTTTATATTGTTTTGCTACCCTGTGGATGAAGCAGCTCCTTTACTGGATGAAATCAACATGGAATCCGTGAACTGATGGCCTTTGGTGGTTTTATTCAAGAGCCCTGAGGGTGACAGATTCTTTACAGGTTGAGGACAGCTGGCCTGGGGGAGTGGATTTCCTGTCCCAGCATGCCTTGCTTTTCACTATTATCTACATCTCAGGTATTTCACTGTACATGCCTTGCTAGGAATTTCAGGGAGATCACTAGGAACTCTCAACCTCATCATCAGAAGCTGGACATACCCAATGTCTACCCAATGCATGCAAATAGAACCCTGGCTTGAAGATAGGGATACACCAAATTCCTCTCAGTTTAACCATTTCATTTTAACCATCTCTATGTTCCAAGGAGAATTTCCTCTATTCTATGGAGCCTGGTGGGATGCTGTCTATGGGGTCACACAGAGTCGGGCACGACTGAAGCGGCTTAGCAGCGGTAGCAGCAGCATGAAAGCCTAAGCACTCACTTCCAGCTGAGACTTTTCCCCTTCCACTTCTCTGTCATTAGTGAAGCCGCTCAGTCGTGTCCGACTCTTTGCGACCCCATGAACTGTAGCCCTCCAGGCTCCTCTGTCCATGGGATTTTCCAGGCAAGAGTACTGGAATGGGTTGCCATTTCCTTCGCCAGGCGATCTTCCCGACGCAGAGATCGAACCCGGGTCTCCCGTATTGTAGGCAGACACTTTACCGTCTGAGCCATCAGGGAAGTCATTATCTGTTGTTAAATAAAATGAGACTACCTCGCTGCATCATGAAAATTATCATTTATGACTGTCTTCCTCACTTTAATCTCTGATGTGATCATATAACTTGATTAACATTATAGGTAACACTTCTATTGCAGAAAATACTATCTTGATGGACTCTTACAGAAAAGGACAGATAAGATCAATATTTTTCTGTGTGATATTATATATTTTAAGTAGAGCCGTTATTATTTTGAGATGGCAGTAATTCTGTGATTGAAGATTCAATTTTAATATGAGGTAGTCTCTTTCTCTTTAGCATGCCTTATAGGTGGTGAAATTCACCAACATTCTATCCATAATACTTTTTTATTCTTGTTATGTACACATTCTCTGGATGGTCTGATTCAATCATGGCTCCAGTTATCATCTGAATTCAAAACACTCCCCAGTATATATTTCCAGCTTTGACTTCTCTGCCAAGAACCAGCCCTATTTCCCTCTGATAAATATTTCCACTGAGGTTGCAGGTAACTTAATCTCAACATGATCAATGTTCAACCCATTATCCTTATCCATAATTTCTCCAGAATTCTTTGTCAGTAGCATTGTTAGGTATTATGTCCCTTATCAATGGAGTCAACACTCCAGATATAATTAATCTCCAAGTAGCACCCATTAAATCTTTCTCATATCCACCACTTTCTCTATATGACCACTGTCACAGCTTATCTCAGGGCCCTATCATTTCTAGCTTTGACCTCTTCAATAAACTCCAGGTTCATCACCTATCTTCTTTATGACTGTTATTATATTTGTTTAAAACAAGATTTAACCATTAAATTCATCTATTTAACCATGAAACTTATTGTCTCATCTAACTTTTTTTATTAAAAAGCAATAAAAACTATTTGCTTGCTTAGATTGTTTTACTGTCTCCTATTTGCCTTCAGGATAAAGAACAAAACTAACTAGCAATGCATAGCAAACTGACCACAGCCAAATAATTCACACAATGAAACCTAGTTCTTTACAGTAAGCACTGGTAGTTTCAGTGGCTAGAGGCAAATGGAGACCACCCTTACAAACTCCGTACCATGGAGCACATGCCAATCAAAATCAGTCTCAGGTCAAACTCTGTCAGACTCACGATCCTGAAGAACAAAATGCAAAGATATATTATCATATCACTTATATTAAATAATAAAGCTATAGTCATTAGTACTATAAGGATAGAGTACCAGATCAATGGAATAAGTAGTCCAAGTGTAAGCTCACATATTCCTGGCCACTGATGGATGACATCTGACACCATAGAGCAGTAGAGAAAGGGCAATATTATCAATAAATAGTGCCCGGTCAATTGTATAGCCACATAGAAGAAAGAATGATTCTTCAGCACTCCCTGATACCATAACCTAAATCAGCTGAGGAAGACTGTACATTTAAACGTGGAACATAAAACAATACAGTTTCTAGAAAAGATTTTCCAAGTGTGAGAAGGATTTGATGTTAAGTTACTGGCTCTGAGATTGAGGGAACCATGTGCAAGGACTAAAAGTGACCTGGAAGAGCTAAAGACAACTTCAAGTTGACAGCTAGCAAGGAAACAGGGACCTCCATTCTACAAACACAAGGGGCCATCTTCTATCAACCACTAGGATGAGAAGGAAGCAATTTCTTTCCCAGAGCCTCTGAATATGATGCCAGGTCTGCCGACACTTTGATATCAGCCTCATAGCACCTGGAAGAAAGGAATGAGTTGAGCCCTCCTGGACTTCCAGCCTACAGAACTGGGAGAAAATAAATGTGTGCTGTTTTAAGCTGCTAAAGTTGTGATAATTTCCTATAGCAGCAATAGAAAACTAATATACCAATTAAGAAGAAAATGGAGAGAGAAATTGTGATAAATCCTTACAATGCACTGCAATAGGGCAGGAGACACTAAACTATGACCCACAGGTAAAATCTGACCTATATTTGCTTCTGTAATAAAGTTTAATTGGAACAGAGACAGGTCTATTTGTCTATGTATCATGAGGCTGGTTTCACACCATAGCAGTGGAGTTTTACCAGAGCCCATATGGTGGCCACAGCTGAAAATATTTACTGTCTGGCTCTTTAGAGAAAGTTTGCTGACTGTAGTGGAGAGGACTGAGAAACAACTAACTGCATAAAATAATATAGATGAATATCATAAAAATAATGATAAAATTAGAAACAAAAGAGTACTCACTGCATGGTTTTATTTCAAGTTTACAGCAGACAAAATTAACCTCTGCTTGTAAGAGTCAGATTGGTTAAGAAGGCAAGAGTAGTGATTTAGACATGGGTGTGGGTAGGCATCTAGGATGCTAGTAATATTCTCTTTCTTGGTCAGGATGGTGGTTAAATGGTTTTGTAAAAGATTCATGAGGCATAATCTACTTACCTATTATGCATGCTGTTTACTTCCACAAAAAAATTGAAAATAGTATGACTTTATGGAGTTGGTGATGGACAGGGAGGCCTGGCGTGCTGCGATTCATGGGGTCGCAAAGAGTCGGACACGACTGAGCGACTGATCTGATCTGATCTGATGACTTTATTCAGACATTTAAAAAAATATATACTTATGAGGTCCTTAGTAAACCACTGAGATAAAATCCAAATCTTCTATTTAGAATGTCCTCTAGAGTTTGTATGAGGACTTCACTTGTCTCTAACATCTTGCTACTTGGACCAGTAGCACTGACATTGCTGGGGAGCTGGTTCAAAAGGCAGAACGTCAGCTCCACTGTAGACCCGCTGAGTCAGAAACTGTATCTTAGTAAGATCCTGCTGCTGCTGCTGCTAAGTCGCTTCAGTTGTGTCTGACTCTGTGCGACCCCATAGATGGCAGCCCACCAGGCTCCCCCATCCCTGGGATTCTCCAAGCAAGAACACTGGAGTGGGTTGCCACTTCCTTCTCCAATGCATGAAAGTAAAAAGTGAAAGTGAAGTCGCTCAGGTGTGTCCAACTCTTAGTGACCCTGTGGACTGCAGCCTACCAGGCTCCTCTGTCCATGGGATTTTCCAGGCAAGAGTACTGGAGTGGGTGCCATTGCCTTCTCCTAGTAAGATCCTAGGTAATTCCTTTCCATTAAAGTTTGAGAGGTACTGCTCCTCTCAATTTGCTATTCATGGCTTTTTCCTTCACAGACTACATATTCCTACATGGACAAAAGTGCAGTTCTTGGCAGCCCACGTGCCACAGGCTTCTTACAGGCATCTGGACAGGACTGCTCTGGCAGCAAACTCACCTGCCCATGTTACCTGAATTCAAGCTCTCTGACCTCTGATACTCAGGCATCAGAAGACACTAGGGCCCACATTTCCCTAATTTGCATTTGAATAGGCAAACAGACCCAGATTTATCTTTTTTTATAACAATAATGGGATTAACTTGAGAAGTTTCAGTTCAGTTGCTCAATTTTGTCTGACTCTTTACAACCTCATGGACTGCAGTACGCCAGGCCTCTGTGTTCATCACCAACTCACAGAATTTACTCTAACTCATGTCCATTGAGTCAGCGATGCCATCCAACCATCATATGCTCTGTCGTCCACTTCTCCTCCTGCCTTCAGTCCTTCCCAGCATCAGGGTCTTTCCAAATGAGTCAGATCTTCACATCATGTGGCCAAAGTATTGGAGTTTCAGCTTCAACATCAGTCCTTCCAATGAATACTCAGGACTGATCTCCTTTAGGATGGACTGGTTGGATCTCCTTTAGGATGGACTGGTTGGACCTCCTTGCAGTCCAAGGGACTCTCAAGAGTCTTCTCCAACACTACAGTTCAAAAGCATCAATTCTTCGGTGCTCAGCTTTCTCTATAATCCAACTCTCACATCCATACATGACTATTGGAAAATCCATAGCCTTGACTAGATAGACCTTTGTTGGCAAAGTAATGTCTCTGCTCTTTAATATGCTGTCTAGGTTGGTCATAACTTTCTTTCCAAGGAGTAAGCGTCTTTTAATTTCATGGCTACAATCACCATCTGCAGTGATTTTGGAGCCCCCCAAAATAAAGTCAGTCACTGTTTCTACTGTTTCCCTATCTATTTGCCATGAAGTGATGAAACCGAATGCTAAGATCTTTGTTTTCTGAATGTTGAGCTTTAAGCCAACTTTTTCACTCTCCACTTTCACTTTCATCAAGAGGCTTTTTAGTTCCTCTTCACTTTCTGCCATAAGGGTGGTGTCATCTGAATGTCTGAGGTTATTGATGTTTCTCCTGGAAATCTTGATTCAGCTTGTGATTCCTCCAGTCCAGCATTTCTCATGATGTACTCTGCATATAAGTTAAATAAGGAGGGTGACAATATACAGCCTTGACATACTCCTTTTCCTATTTGGAACCAGTCTGTTGTTCCATGTCCAGTTCTACCTGTTGCTTCCTAACCTGCATACAGATTTCTCAAAAGGCAGGTCAGGTGGTTTGGTATTCCCATCTGTTTCAGAATTTTCCACAGTTTATTGTGATCCACACAGTCAAAGGCTTTCACATAGTCAATAAAGCAGAAATAGATGTTTTTCTGAAACTCTCTTGCTTTTTTGATGATACAACAGATGTTGGCAATTTTATCTCTGGTTCCTCTGAGTTTTCTAAAACCAGCTTGAACATCTGGAAGTTCATGGTTCACATATTGCTGAAGCCTGGCTTGGAGAATTTTGAGCATTACTTTACTAGCATGTGAGATGAGTGCAATTGTGCAGTAGTTTGAGCATTCTTTGGCATTGCCTTTCTTTGGGATTGGAATGAAAACTGACCTTTTCCAGTCCTGCGGCCACTGCTGAGTTTTCCAAATTTGCTGGCATATTGGGGGCAGCACTTTCACAGCATTATCTTTCAGGATTTGAAATAGCTCAACTGGAATTCCATCACCTCCACTGTTTTTGTTCATAGTGATGCTTCCTAAGGCCCACTTGACTTCACATTCTAGGATGTCTGGCTCTAGGTCAGTGATCACACCATCGTGATTATCTGGGTCATGAAGATCTTTTTTGTGCTGTTCTTCTGTGTATTCTTGCCACCTCTTCTTAATATCTTCTGCTTCTGCTGGTTCCATACCATTTCTGTCCTTTATTGAGCCCATCTTTGCATGAAATGTTCCCTTGTTATCTCTAATTTTCTTGAACTGATCTCTAGTCTTTCCCATTTTATTGTTTTCCTCTCTTTTTTTGCACTGATCACTGAGGAAGGCTTTCTTATCTCTCCTGGCTATTCTTTGGAACTCTGCATTCAGATGCTTATATCTTTCCTTTGCTTTTCACTTCTCTTCTTTTCACAGTTATTTGTAAGGTCTCCCTAGACAGCCATTTTGCTTTTTAGCATTTCTTTTTCTTGGGATGGTCTTGATCCCTGTCTCCTGTACAATGTCACGAACCTCCGTCCATAGTTCACTAGGCACTCTGTCTATCAGATCTAGTCCCTTAAATCTATTTGCCACTTCCACTGTATAATCATAAGGGATTGATTCAGGTCATACCTGAATGGTCTAGTGGTTTTCCCCACTTTCTTCAATTTAAGTCTGCATTTGGCAATAAGGAGTTCATGGTTTGAGCCACAGTCAGCTCCTGGTCTTGTTTTTGCTGACTGTATAGAGCTTCTCCATCTTTGGCTGCAAAGAATATAATCAATCTGATTTCGGTGTTGGCCATCTGGTGATGTCCATGTGTAGAGTCTTCTCTTGTGTTGTTGGAAGAGGGTATTTGTTGTGATCAGTGTGTTCTCTTGGCAAAACTCTATTAGCTTTTGCCCTGCTTCATTCTGTACTCCAAGGCCAAGTTTGCCTGTTACTCCATCTCTCTCTTGACTTCCTACTTTTGCATTCCAGTACCCCATAATGAAAAGGACATCTTTTTGGGGTGTTAGTTCTAAAAGGTTTTGTAGGTCTTCATAGAACCATTCAACTTCAGCTTCTTCAGTGTTACTGGTTGGGGCATAGACTTGGATTACTGTGATATTGAATGGTTTGCCTTGGAAATGAACAGAGATCATTCTGTCATTTTTAAGATTGCATCCAAGTACTGCATCTCGAACTCTCTTGTTCACTATGATGTCTACTCCATTTCTTCTAAGGGGTTCCTGCCCACAGTTGTAGATATAATGGTCATCTGATTTAAATTCACCCATTCCAGTCTATTTTAGTTCGCTGATTCCTAGAATGTCGACATTCAGTCTTGCCATCTCCTGTTTGACCACTTCCAATTTGCCTTAATTCATGGACCCAACACAGACCTAAAGAGGCTTGATTCAAGCCTCTTTATCTCCTTACCATTCAGACCTTGGGAGTGTGGGGTATATAAACATATCTATGGATTATGTTTATAATCTCAAAGCGTCAGTCTTTCATCTGCAGAGAATCAAATAGAATGATAGACGTTGTCTCTGGGAGAAGAAGATCTTGTTCATATAGGAAATAAAATGATATTTTCTTTCCTAGAAAACTGAATAAAGGCTATATATCATAAAACTAGATGTGGGAAACATAATAATGTTTCATTAGAAGAGAAGAATGCAGAAATGATCCTTGCTGGATAATAGTTCCTATGTAAATGACAAATTGAAAGTTAGAAAAGTTGTATTAGAAATTTAGATAATTGTCCTTAGATTTGAGTGATCCTGATATTTCTTTCTGGACAGAGGAAGCTGGTGGGCTACAGTCCATGGTGTTGTAAAGAACTGGACACAACTGAACGACTAATACTTTCACACTTTCACACACATAATATGGCTTTAAATGGCCACTAATGTGACTATCTTTGTCGTTTGTCATTCCTCCCAATTCTAGAATGTCTTGTGTTACTGGAAAAATCAGATCACCCAATGGTGCAAAATTTGAAAGCACTTGAGTTGAGGGAAGAGAGACTTTGAAGGAAAGTAACTAACCCTGCTCTACCAAATAATGTAACTATTATGTCATGAAACCAGTAACTCTACTGTGGCAGGGGATGAGTAAGCAACCAGATGTGGGGCCTCAGTCTGTGTAGAAGAATGGCCAGAATAAGCAGTTTACTGTTAAATCTTAAAATTTTGTGTTTTGATGTATAAAGCCCTCAACTTTGTAAAACCTTTAGTAAAGACATTGAATGAAGGAGTGAATGAATGAGGGATGGATGAATGAGGGAGTGCAGGTGTGCATATTCTGAAAATCAGTTCAAAGGAACTAACTTCCATATTAGGGTCAAGATAATGAGGAAAACATTTGGGACACTTGGGAGCTGAACTGTGCTGAGTCCAGGCATGGAGCTTCTTATACCTGCTGGAGCCTGAGGGACCTAAGACCAAAAGGCTCCCAGTATTTGCTGCAGTTTTACAAGGGATAACAGACTTGCCTTTGGAGTCAGCTGCTGTTTGCTGTTTGGTCCCTAAGTCGTGTGATCTTATGAACTGCAGCCCACAGGCTCCTCTGTCTATGGCATTTTCCAGCCAGTTATTAAAATAATTATTTTTAAAGATAAAATGTTTTAATATGTTTTATAATTTACATTATGTTGCTTGTTATATGGGCTTCCCTGGTGGTTCAGACGGTAAAGAATCTGCCCGCAATGCAGGAGACCTGGTTTTGATCCCTGGGTTGGGAAGATCCTCTGGAGAAGGGAACAGCTACCCACTCCAGTATTCTTGCCTGGAGAGTTCCATGGACAGAGGAGCATGGCAGTCTGTAGTCCATGGGATCACAAAGAGTCGGAGATGACTGAACGACTAACACTTTCACTTTTCTGCTTGTTATATACTTTAAAATACTCAACACAAACCTAGTATAATATAAATGTATGTGGTTTAATTTACTAACCAAGAGGCAGTTGGTATAAACAGGAATCCACATTTCAGGGGTGGTTATCTAACATTAGATAACAAAGGCCACACTTCAGAGGTAACAATTGAAGGTGTGTTTTTTTTACCCTCATTGCTTATTGTCACTGGTAGTTTTGTTAACCAGCATAATAAATATTTGAAATAAGTTCTTATTAGAGAAACTGGCAACTTCTAATCAGCATGATGAGTATTAGAAATGGGCTTTCATTGGTGAAATGAATGGTATTTAAGATATATTGACTGGCTAAGAGTCTGAGGAGCGCCTGAAAGGACAGAAAGTTAGGATGTCTTCAATTTTTCTGAGCAGGTTTCATGAACTACTTAGCATCAGCTTTCTAAAGGGTGTTTGTTTACAAAGTCCTGGGCCACTTTGCTGAAGTACATTTTTTAAATACTTATTTGTGTTTATGGCAGTGTTTTGTCTGAGATTCGGTTTGAGAAAGAGGAGGAATTGTCCTTCTCCTGCCTTTAGCATTTTAACAGCTGTCATTTTTCAAAAGCAAATAATGAAGTACATGATCAACTTGGTAGAGTCAGTTTTTGAGAATTTGTTAAAACTTTCTTTATATGCATGTTGCATTTGTTTAAGTGTTTTTTCACCAGTCTGTTATTATCTATGGGGAATAAAGAATGTTCAGACTTGGAGCTGGCGGCCATGAGTGACATCCACTTCTGGCAATTCCCTGGGTGACAATAGCTATCATTTCCCAATTTGGTTTCCTGATGCACTTCTGCCTACTTAGGCCTATCCCATTAGTCTCCATCTGTGGGGATATGAAGATTAACCTTGCTCAGTGTTACAATGGAGATTTGAATTGGAGATCAATTTTCTTTAGGGAAGAGACCATCAATCAATGTCAACCTTTTATTTATTCAACACCCACTGTATGCACAGTATTGTTCTAAGTCCTTGGAGATTTATCAAGATTGCATCTGTATTATAGACCATGATCTCCAGAACTCATGATCTACAGGGGCATGGAAGATAAAAGGGTGCATTTAATTTCATTATCTGAAAGTAATCTTCAGTGACAGCTGTCTATAGATTCACTGCTGAGGGTTCTAATTTGTGATAGACTCATGTCTTTTAATATTCTCTTTTTTTTTTTCTGTTTAATTCCTTGATTCCTCCATACTTTCTTTTCTCTCTCCATCTACCTCTTCCTGTCTTCATTTTCCCCCTTTTCATTCTCCCTTTCACGCCCCTTACTTCTTTCTTTTCCACTCTCCCCTTTCATTCCTTCCTTTTCTGCACTCTCCTTTCCTTTCTTCCTTCTTTTCTTTGACTGAATGGTTTATTTGAGCATCTCCTCCAAGATAGTACAGCTGTTAATCTACTGCGTTTTTCTCCTGTCTTCACATCAGAAGGTTTAAATGGCTTTATTTAAAGACAAGTGTTCTCTCTCAGAATAAGCCCATGGGCATTTCTGCTGCAGGCCATCTGAGGGCAGCTGGCCTTCTACCTTCACTGAAACTTGGTATATTTCCTAATAGCCCAGTTGAACCTGCCCTCTCCTGTTCCTTAAAGCTCCTTGCCCTCATTTTGCTATTTGAGGATCTAGGCATGTAGGGCTTTGAATCTTGATCCAGCTACATTCTGCCTCTGGCACTGGGTGAGGTGTCTAAATTTTCTCAACCCCAATTTCTTCACCCACAGAGTATGAGGCACAGTGTTTAAAAAACAATATAGAGATAATTCTCTCCCACTTTGGTTACTGTCATCACTGTTGCTTTATTTCCACTCTTAATTCTTGGTTTCTGATCATACTGGATCCTGAACCCTCTACTCCATTGCACTGGGATGGCCTGCCTGTGTCCATTCACCAGATCTCAGACCCAGATATGTCTCCTAACCATAGCATGCCTGTCTCTATCAGAATATCAGTCCTCCTTGACCCCACACAAGCCTGAAGTGATCACTGAGACTCCTGGTTCTCTCCTTAGGCTCTACCTGCATCCTGGGAACCATGTATGTCAACAGAGTTCATTTTCTTGGGAAGGTCACTAATTCTTCCTTTCTTTTCCTCAATAGTTATACATTTATTTAATCCCCTTCCCAGGATATATTTAAGCTCCAGTTGATACCTACCAACATGAGATGATTTAGAAATCCTAGTCATCCAAGTGCTTAAGAATTTAGGATCTGGGGTTGGAAAGACTGGCTTCAAATCTTAGCTTTGCTATTTAGTAGCTGTGTGAATTTTGGAAAGTGTTTTAACAGATTTAGGCCTTAGTTCCAACCCTACATATTTATCTAAAGACTGCTGTTTCATGTAGGGGTTCTAAAAAGCATGGTCAGGGGCATCAGAGATACATTTTCAAATCCTGAACCTAATATTTATGGAATGAACAAGTTTTAAAAAAATCTCTTTCTGCTTCTGTTTTTAATATATAAAATAGGATAATGGTGCACGGAAAAGCATTGTGTCTGCTGGCCACTGATTAAGGGGCATTCCTGTTATAGATCAAGGGGAACTGGGGAAAGGAGCACATATCTGTTCAAGGTTGTATTGCAGAGGCCAGGCTGAGTGTTTTCAACTTGGTATTATTATTTTTTTTTAAAGGGAGAAAGATATTCCTGGACTGATACTACTGTTCTTTGTTACCTGGGGCTCAAAAGAACTAGCAGAATTGCAACTTTTCAATCTCTTTTAAGATCATGCCCATTAGTGTGTATTGTGAGGAAGGTAAGAAACTGAGGAGCAAAGTGCTCAAGGGTCAGTGTCCTGTTACTCCATGTTTCTTGCAACACCAGTATTAGTGTATCACTCTGAAGAAATTGTGCACTAAACAAAGGATGAGTCTACAGAGTAGGATACACTTTTGGCCAAAAGATTGAAGGAGGCCAAAGGAAAATGCCAGGAACAGATTGCCAAGAGACAGAGGCTATACCTGTTGAGACCATCTACCTCTGAATCCAGTAAAAACATGATTTTCTAAAAGTAACAAATTAATAAGATCAAACATTACAAAAGATTAAATGAGATACAGATCTATGAATATATTTAACTACAAAAAGATTTTGAAAATGTTATTTCTAGGTCCTAGAAGGATACCTTCACATAAGGTTCATAGTCACGGAAGAAAGAAAGATGGATTCTTTCTTCAGCCTCCTTTCCATGGTATTCGTGGCTGTCCTGAGTCTCTTTCACTTTTCTCTGTTCTCATGCCTTCTCTCACGTATCACTCCTGGGACCCTCTTCTTTCTCTCTGTTCTGGGACAGTGGCCCAGCCCAAACCAACAAACAACAATAATAACCAAATCACTTGTCTCTAAATCTCAGTTCTTGCCACAGAGTGCTTGCTCCAGTCTGTCATTTCACTTCCAGTTTCAGATCGGATCAGATCAGTCTCTCAGTCGTGTCCAACTCTTTGCGACCCCATGAATCACAGCACACCAGGCCTCACTGTCCATCACCAACTCCCGGAGTTTACCCAGACTCATGTCCATCGAGTCAGTGATGCCATCCAGCCATCTCATCCTCTGTCGTCCCCTTCTCCTCTTGACCCCAATCTCTCCCAGCATCAGAGTCTTTTCCAATGAGTCAACTCTTTGCATGAGGTGGCCAAAGTACTGGAGTTTCAGCTTTAGCATCATTCCTTCCAAAGAAATCCCAGGGCTGATCTCCTTCAGAATGGACTGGTTGGATCTCCTTGCAGTCCAAGGGACTCTCAAGAGTTTTCTCCAACACCACAGTTCAAAAGCATCAATTCTTCGGTGCTCAGCCTTCTTCACAGTCCAACTCTCACATACATACATGACCACAGGAAAAACCATAGCCTTGACTAGATGGACCTTTGTTGGCAAAGTAATGAATCTGCTTTTGAATATACTATCTAGGTTGCTCATAACTTTCCTTCCAAGGAGTAAGCGTCTTTTAATTTCATGACTACAGTCACCATCTGCAGTGATTTTGGAGCCCAGAAAAATAAAGTCTGACACTGTTACCACTGTTTCCCCATCTATTTCCCATGAAGTGATGGGACCGAATGCCATGATCTTCTTTTTTGAATGTTGAGCTTTAAGCCAACTTTTTCACTCTCCACTTTCACTTTCATCAAGAGGCTTTTTAGTTCCTCTTCACTTTCTGCCATAAGGGTGGTGTCATCTGCATGTCTGAGGTTATTGATATTTCTCCTGGCAATCTTGATTCCAGCTTGTGTTTCTTTCAGCCCAGCATTTCTCATGATGTACTCTGCATATAAGTTAAATAAGCAGGGTGACAATATACAGCCTTGACGTATTCCTTTTCCTATTTGGAACCAGTCTGTTGTTCCATGTCCAGTTCTAACTGTTGCTTCCTGACCTGATAACAAATTTCTCATGAGGCAGATCAGGTGGTCTGGTATTCCCATGTCTTTCAGAATTTTCCACAGTTTATTGTGATCCACACAGTCAAAGGCTTTGGCATAGTCAATAAAGCAGAAATAGATGTTTTTCTGGAACTCTCTTGCTTTTTCCATGATCCAGCAGATGTTGGCAATTTGATCTCTGGTTCCTCTGCCTTTTCTAAAACCAGCTTGGACATCTGGAAGTTCATGGTTCACATATTGCTGAAGCCTGGCTTGGAGAACTTTGAGCATTACTTTACTAGCGTGTGAGATGAGTGCAATTGTGTGGTAGTTTGAGCATTCTTTGGCATTGCCTTTCTTTGGGATTGGAATGAAAACTGACCTTTTCCAGTCCTGTGGCCACTGCTGAGTTTTCCAAATTTGCTGGCATGTTGAGTGCAGCACTTTCACAGCATCATCTGTCAGGATTTGGAATAGGTCAACTGGAATTCTATCACCTCCACTAGCTTCATTCGTAGTGATGCTTCCTAAGGCCCACTTGACTTCACATTCCAGAATATCTGGCTCTAGGTCAGTGATCACACCATCGTGATTATCTGGGTCATGAAGATCTTTTTTGTACAGTTCTTCTGTGTATTCTTGCCACCGCTTCTTAATATCTTCTGCTTCTGTTAGGTCCATACCATTTCTGTCCTTTATCGAGCCCATCTTTGCATGAAATGTTCCTTTGGTATCTCTGATTTTCTTGAAGAGATCTCTAATCTTTCCCATTCTGTTGTTTCCCTCTATTTCTTTGCACTGATTGCTGAAGAAGGCTTTCTTATCTCTTCTTGCTATTCTTTGGAACTCTGCATTCAGATGCTTATTATATCTTTCCTTTTCTCCTTTGCTTTTCGCTTCTCTTCTTTTCACAACTATTTGTAAGGCCTCCCCAGACAGCCATTTTGCTTTTTTGCATTTCTTTTCCATGGGGATGGTCTTGATTCCTGTCTCAAGTACAATGTCACGAACCTCATTCCATAGTTCGTCAGGCACTCTATCTATCAGATCTAGGCCTTTAAATCTATTTCTCACTTCCACTGTATAATCATAAGGGATTTGATTTAGGTCATACCTTAATGGTCTTGTGGTTTTCCCTACTTTCTTCAATTTAAGTCTGAATTTGGCAATAAGGAGTTCATGGTTTGAGCCACAGTCAGCTCCTGGTCTTGTTTTTGCTGACTGTATAGAGCTTCTCCATCTTTGGCTGCAAAGAATATAATCAATCTGATTTCGGTGTTGACCATCTGGTGATGTCAATGCATAGAGTCTTCTCTTGTGTTGTTGGAAGAGGGTGTTTGTTATGACCAGTGCCTTTTCTTGGCAAAACTCTATTAGTCTTTGCCCTGCTTCATTCCATACTCCAAGGCCAAATTTGCCTGTTACTCCAGGTGTTTCTTGACTTCCTACTTTTGCATTCCAGTACCCCATAATGAAAAGGACATCTTTTTTGGGTGTTAGTTCTAAAAGGTCTTGTAGGTCTTCATAGAACCATTCAACTTCAGCTTCTTCAGTGTTACTGGTTGGGGCATAGACTTGGATTACTGTGATATTGAATGGTTTGCCTTAGAAATGAACAGAGATCATTCTGTCATTTTTGAGATTGTCTCTTTTCTGAGGATCTCCTCTGTGAGGGACACACTGTGATGAAGGGTGGGGTTGCAGAGCATGCCTGAAGGCCCACTCGTTGCTGCAGCTCGTCCAAAAGACAAACTGCTTTCAATAGTAGGGCAGTTGGTTGAATATGATTCTTTTGACCAGACTGCTGTGTTGAGGAAGCCATGTGGGAAGGGAAGGGCTCTGAGAAGACATCTCCCTGTGCTTCTATTCAGGGTGAGTGCCTAACCATTCCCAGAAAAAAGGTATTGGGTTGGCCAAAAATTTGTTATGGTTTTTCTGTAAGATGATATGGAAAAATCTGAATGAAAATTTTGGCCAACCCAATAACTTAAGTACCACATCACTTTCAAACCTTAAGACAACACCCCTACATGGAAACCTGAAGCATTTGTGACACTGAAGGAAATCCCTTCTGATTTTGAATGCAGAGTGTGAGGAACAGATTCTTATGTGCAAAGCAAAAGTTGTAGTTAGTTATGCAACAAAAAGAATAAAATACCTAAGAATAAACCTACCTTAGGAGGTAAAAGAACTGTTCATGGAAAACTATAAGACACTGATGAAATAAATAAAAAACAACCCAAACTGATGGAGAGATCTACCATGTTTTGGATTGGAAGAATCAATATTGTAAAAATGACTATACTACCCAAAGCAATCTACAGATTCAATGCAATTCCTATCAAGTTGCCAATGGCATTTTTCACAGAACTAGAACAAAAAAACATTTACAGTTTGTATGGAAACAGAAAACCCAAATAGCCAAAGCAATCTTGAGAAAGAAAAATGGAGCTGGAGTAATCAGGCTCTCTGACTTCAGACTATACTACAAAGCTATAATAATCAAGACAGCATGAAACTGACACAAAAACAGAAATTTAGATCAATGGAACAGAATAGAAAGCCCAGAGATAAACCCATGCACCTATGGTCACCTAATCTTTGACAAAGGAGGCAAGAATATACAAGAGAAAGACAGCCTCTTCAATAAGTGGTGCTAGGAAAATTGGATAGTGAAATGTAAAAAAAAAAAAAAGAAAGAAAGAAATTAGAACACTTCCAAACACCAAACACAAAAATAAACTCAAAATGGATTAAATATATAATGTAAGGCCAAGACACTGTAAAACTCTTAGAGGAAAACATAGGCAGAACATTCTTTGACATAAATCCCAGCAAGATCCTCTTTGACCCACTTCCTGGAGTAATGAAAATAAAAACAAAAATAAACAAATGGAACCTAATTAAACTTAAAAGCTTTTCACAGCAAAAGAAACCATAAATAAGAGGAAAAGACAACCCTCAGAATGAGAGAAAATATTTGCAAATGAAGCAACTGACAAAGGAGGTATCTCCAAAACTCCCACTCATGCAGCTCAATTAAAAAAAAAAAAACAAAAAACGATAAAAAAATGGGTGGAAGTCCTGAATAGACATTTCTCCAAAGAAGACAAACAGAGGGCCTATAAAAACATGAAGCCATACTCAACAATACTAATTGTTAGATAAATGCAAATCAAAACTACAATGAGATATCACCTCACATGGGTCAGAATGACCACCATCAAAAATCTACAAACAATAAATGTTGGAAAGGGTGTGGAGAAAAGGGAATCCTCTTGCACTGTTGGTAGGAATGTTAAGTTGATGGAATCACTGTGGAGAACAGTATGGAGATTCCTTAAAAAACTGAAAATAGAACCACCATATGACCCATCAGTCCCACTCCTAGGCATATGCCTTGAGAAACCTATTCAAAATAGACATATCACATAATTCAAAAAGACATATTACCCCAATGTTCACTGCAGCACTATTTATAATAGCCAGCACATGGAAGCAACCTAGGTATCTATTGACAGATAAATGGATAAAGAAGTTGTGGTACGTGTATACAATGGAATATTACTCAGCCATAAAAAAGGAATGAAATTGAGTTATTTGTAGTGATGTGGCTGGGCCTAGAGTCTGTAATACAGAATGAAGAAAGAAAAATGAATATATATTAATGCACATATATGGAGTCTAGAAAAATGGTACAGAGGAACCTATTTGCAGAGCAGGAATAGAGACACGGATGTAGAGAATGGACATGTGAATAGAGGGGGAGGGGAGTGTGGAACAAACTGGGAGAGTAGGATTGACATATACACTACTTAGTATAAAATAGATAGTGGGAAGCTGCTGAATAGCACAGGGAGCTCAGCCCATGCTCTCTGATGACTTAGAAGGGTGGGATAGAGGCTAAAGTGTGAGGGGATAGATGTATACATATAGCTGATCCATGTTGTACAGCAAAAACCAACACAACATTATAAAGCAATAATATTCCAATAAAAAATAAAGGTAATCTATATCCTATAAATAACCTGAAAAACCCAAACAAGCAAAAAAACAAAATTGTCCCCAAACTTAAACACAGACAAATAGAGACTATATGAACAGCATTATTGGGAATGAGTTTGTATTGGGACTTATGCGCTCTAAATTTAGAACCTCGGAATGTTATAGCTGGATACTCCAGAGTTGGGGTGGAAAGGGCGTCCAAAATTCAAATACCGGTAGGAGAGGAGCACATTTTCTTAACAAGAGAAATTGCCTGGTGGTGACTGTGGTGTTAGGAAAGCGCTGACATCTAAAGGGGCAGATGCAACTTCACTTCTGGTGATTGTTGCTTTGATGTTCATTGTTGTTAGATTCTCTAATTTGTTAGGAAAATCTGGATCTTAACATAAAATCTTTTTAAATATGTACAGCTAATTAAAAAAACAAACAAGTAGATGCTGTGTTGTAATTGCCAATCTAGTTAATGGACTTCTATTTTTTTTTTTTTTTAAACTGAGGCTCAGCAATGAGAAGTGACTGCTTTACAGAAAGTTGTCAGAGACAAGTATTCTAGATGTGATTGATGGCAAGACCCTAGTCCTAAATTCATTTATTAAGGCCAATTCCATGGTCACTTGAATGCTAAAAGTACACTGATGGAACCCAGTGTGGTAGATCAAAAAATTAATCTAATTCTTCATTCCCCTTTAAATAGAATTGTACATTCATGCTGTTACCATGCCTTTGCAGTAGGTGGAGTATAAATGCCCATCCTTGACTCTGAGCTTGACTTTGTGGACTGCTTTGACAAATGGGCTATGACTCAAGTGGAGCCTTAAAATGTGTTTTCATATGTCTTTCTTCTGTGCTCATACACTTCTTATATTTCTTAGTGTGCCCAAATGTCCCCTTGGATAAGGCCACTGTAACAGACAGATTTTTAACTTAATCACCTTTGTAAAGGCCCTATCTCTAAATAGTCACATTTTGAGGCACTGGGGGGTGGGGGGTAAAGGCTTCAACACATGAATTCTAGGGGACACAGTTTAACATAGAGGTTACCATTATCTAGAGTGACCTTTTCTTGTTCAAAACCAGACATATTGAGAGTGCTAAAATGTCAAACCACAGCAGATTCTGGGACAACTGGTGGAAACTAATTACTGGATATATGGCCATGCCATCCTGGTGGTGCTGGTGGCGGTGGGAGGGGAGAGAGTATTAGGCTTTCCTCACTCTGGATCAGGGTCTGCTCCAACAACTCTGACTGCTGTTACAAATGCTTGTTTCAGCTCTCAGGCTGAACTAAAAAAGACCTTGGATGACAAATATGAAAAGAGATTTAACTAACCTCTTTGAACATTATCGCTCGGAACTGGTCTTGTCTGCTTTCTCACTTCTGACTGTTGATCCCATATCACCTGTGCTTAAAAATCGTTGAATCAGTTCTAATGAGGTGGATGAAACTGGAGCCTATTATATAGAGTGAAGTAAGCCAGAAAGAAAAACACCAATACAGTATACTAACACATATATATGGAATTTAGCAAGATGGTAACAATAACCCTGTATACGAGACAGCAAAAGAGACACTGATGTATAGAACAGTCTTATGGACTCGGTGGGAGAGGGAGAGGGTGGGAAGATTTGGGAGAATGGCATTGAAACATGTATACTATCATGTATGAAACGAGTCGCCAGTCCAGGTTCGATGCATGATACTGGATGCTTGGGGCTGGTGTACTGGGATGACCCAGAGGGATGGTATGGGGAGGGAGGATGGGGAACACGAGTATACCTGTGGCAGATTCATTTTGATATTTGGCAAAACCAATACAATATTGTAAAGTTTAAAAATAAAATTAAAAAAAAAGACGGAAAAAAACACAGAGGGTGATAGCAGAAAAGAAAGCATTTAAATGAGAAATTACTATCAAATGAAAAATTAATATTAAAGATACTTAAAAAAAAAATCTGTGATGCACATACACCTATTCCTCATGCAGCCTTTGTTTTGATGCTGCACAAACCCCAAAGTAAAACTCAGTAGCCTCCATGGAAGATGATGTCCAGTACGGCCCACTTGCTTACACTATTAGATTTGCAGAAACAACTGGGACTGTTTCTGCCTTTTCTCAACAGCAGTGGTTCTCAACCTGGGCTGCACTTCGGAATCACATGCAAAGCTTTTAAAGCCCTGATGCTGTCAGCACTCCTGACCAATTCAATCAGAAGCACACTGGAGGCAAAACCCAGGGGTCAGTATTTTTTTTTAAAGCTCTACTGGTTACTCCATCGTACAGCCCCATTTGAGAATCAGCTCCTTAGATCCTGACTGCTCAAAGTGTGGTCAGTGGATCAAGAGCATTACCATCCCATGGGAGCCTGTTAGAAACACAGAATCTCAAGCCCCACCCCAGACCTATGGAATCAGAATCTGCATTTTAACAATTCCTACATCAGTTAGTGTTTGAGGAGCACTGAGCTATGTGATCTGTTCTCACCTTTGGCTGCACACACACTAGTAATGCATGGGAAGCTTTTAAAATGGTGGTGCTCTGGGTGCACAGAAACCTAATTCGGTTACAACCATAGGAGTGAGGACCAGCAATCAGGATTATTTTAGATCTCAGCAGGTGATTCAAATTGAGCTGCTGCTTTAGGCTTTAATATTTATCTGTTTGAAACAAATGTTTCAAATAAATGCTGAAGCCTTAATGGGTCTGTGAGCCATGCTGTCTTCCAATGCCACAGTGCCAGCCAGGAGTGATGCTTCATCATAGGAGTTGTAGAGGAATTGCAGTTTGGACACCTCAGGTCCATTGGTGCTGACTCATTTGTATTAATAGAATCACTATGGTTATTGCGACCTGGAGGGCCTAGACATGAATTCAAACAGAGGTCAGAATGAGTGCCCAGATATTTTATTAGGAACCTTCAGGAAAAGTTCTGCCAGACAGAGATCCATACCTGCTTCTGTCCTGCAGTTTGCCTGGGATGGGCTGGACACAAGTTAAAATGAGGTTAAAATGAGATCATTAAGATGGGTTCAAATCTGATATGACCAGTGTCCTTAAAAAAAGGGAAACTTGGGCACAGAGACAGATATGCACAGAGGGAAGACAATGTAAAGAAACACAGGGAGATGGCTAATAAACACATGAAAATATGCTCAACATTGTTCATTATTAGAGAAATGCAAATCAAAATAACAGTGAAGTCTCACCTCACCAATTAGCATGGCAATCATCAAAAAAAAAAAAAAAAACAAAAACACACACACACACACACACACACACAAAACAACTCCAAACAGTAAATTCTGGAGAGGATGTGGAGCAAATGGAACCCTACTGCACTGTTGGTGGAAATATAAACTTGTACAGTCATTATGGAGAACAGTATGGAGATTCCTTTTTTAAAAAAATTTATTTATTTTAATTGGAGGTTAATCACTTTACAATATTGTAGTAGTCTTGCCGTACATTGACATGAATCAGCCATGGGTGTACATGTGTTCCCCATCCTGAACGCCCCTCCCACCTCCCTCCCCATCCCATCCCTCTGGGTCATCCCAGTGCACCAGCCCTAAGCACCCTGTCTCATGCATCAAACCTGGACTGGAGATCTGTTTCACATATGATAATATACATGTTTCAATGCTATTCTTTCAAATCATCCCACCCTCACCGTCTCCTGCAGAGTCCAAGACTGTTCTATACATTTGTGTCTCTTTTGCTGTCTCACATATAGGGTCATCGTTACCATCTTTCTAAATTCCATATATATGCATTAGTATACTGTATTGGTGTTTTTCTTTCTGGCTTACTTCAACTATATAATAGGCTCCTGTTTCATCCACCTCATTAGAATTGATTCAAATGTATTCTTTTTTATGGCTGAGTAATATTCCATTGTGCATATGAACCACAACTTTCTTTTTTTTTATTTTATTTTTTAACTTTACAATATTGTATTGGTTTTGCCATATATCAACATGAATCTGCTCTCTCCTCCTTCCCCGTACCATCCCTCTGGGTCGTCCCAGTGCCCCAGCCCCAAGCATCCAGTATCGTGCATCGAACCTGGACTGGTGACTCATTTCATATATGGTATTGTACATGTTTCAATGCCATTCTCCCAAATCATCCCACCCTCTCTCTCTCCCACAGAGTCCAAAAGTCTGTTCTATACATCAGTGTCTCTTTTGCTGTGTCGTATACAGGGTTATTGTTACCATCTTTCTAAATTCCATATATATGCGTTAGTATATTGTATTGGTGTTTTTCTTTCTGGCTTACTTCACTCTGTATAATAGGCTCCAGTTTCATCCACCTCATTAGAACTGATTCAAATGTATTCTTTTTAATGCCTGAGTAATACTCCATTGTGTATAAGTACCACAGCTTTCTTAACCATTCATCTGCTGATGGACATCTAGGTTGCTTCCATGTCCTGGCTATTATAAACAGTGCTGTGATGAACATTGGAGTACACGTGTCCCTTTCCCTTCTGGTTTCCTCAGTGTGTATGCCCAGCAGTGGGATTGCTGGGTCATAAGGCAGTTCTATTTCCAGTTTTTTAAGGAATCTCCCCTCTGTTCTCTATAGTGGCTGTACTAGTTTGCATTCCCACCAACAGTGTAAGAGGGTTCCCTTTTCTCCACACCCTCTCCAGCATTTATTGCTTGTAGACTTTTGGATTGCAGCCATTCTGACTGGTGTGATGTTACCTCATAGTGGTTTTGATTTGCATTTCTCTGATAATGAGTGATGTTGAGTATCTTTTCATGTGTTTGTTAGCCATCTGTATGTCTTCTTTGGAGAAATGTCTATTTAGTTCTTTGGCCCATTTTTTGATTGGGTCATTTATTTTTCTGGAATTGAGCTGTAGGAGTTGCTTGTATATTTTTGAGATTAGTTGTTTGTCAGTTGCTTCATTTGCTATTATTTTCTCCCATTCTGAAGGCTGTCTTTTCACCTTGCTTAGAGTTTCCTTTGTTGTGCATAAGCTTTTAAGTTTAATTAGGTCCCATTTGTTTATTTTTGCTTTTATTTCCAATATTCTGGGAGGTGGGTCATAGAGGATCCTGCTGTGATGTATGTCGGAGAGTGTTTTGCCTATGTTCTCCTCTAGGAATTTTATAGTTTCTGGTCTTACATTTAGATCTTTAATCCATTTTGAGTTTATTTTTGTGTATGGTGTTAGAAAGTGCTCTAGTTCATTCTTTTACAAGTGGTTGACCAGTTTTCCCAGCACCACTTGTTAAAGAGATTGTCTTTAATCCATTGTATATTCTTGCCTCCTTTGTCAAAGATAAGGTGTCCATCAGATCAGATCAGATCAGTCACTCAGTCGTGTCTGACTCTTTGCGACCCCATGAATCACAGTGTGTGGATTTATCTCTGGGCTTTCTATTTTGTTCCATTGATCTATATTTCTGTCTTTGTGCCAGTACCATACTGTCTTGATGACTGTGGCTTTGTAGTAGAGCCTGAAGTCAGGCAGGTTGATTCCTCCAGTTCCATTCTTCTTTCTCAAGATAGCTTTGGCTATTCGAGGTTTTTTGTATTTCCATACAAATTGTGAACTTATTTGTTCTAGCTCTGTGAAGAATACCATTGGTAGTTTGATAGGGATTGCATTAAATCTATAAATTGCTTTGGGTAGTATACTCATTTTCACTATATTGAATCTTCCAATCCATGAACATGGTATATTTCTCCATCTATTAGTGTCCTCTTTGATTTCTTTCATAAGTGTTTTGTAGTTTCCTATACATAGGTATTTTGTTTCTTTAGGGAGATATATTCCTAAGTATTTTACTCTTTTTGTTGCAATGGTGAATGGAATTGTTTCCTTAATTTCTCTTTCAGTTTTCTCATTATTAGTGTATAGGAATGCAATGGATTTCTGTGTGTTGATTTTATATCCTGCAACTTTACTATATTCATTGATTAGTTCTGGTAATTTTCTGGTGGAGTCTTCAGGGTTTTCTATGTAGAAGATCATGTCATCTGCAAACAGTGAGAGTTTTACTTCTTCTTTTCCAATTTGGATTCCTTTTATTTCTTTTTCTGCTCTGATTGCTGTGGACAAAACTTCCAAAACTATGTTGAATAGTAATGGTGAGAGTGGGCACCCTTGTCTTGTTCCTGACTTTAGGGGAAATGCTTTCAATTTTTCACCCTTGAGGATAATGTTTGCTGTGGGTTTGTCATATATAGCTTTTATTATGTTGAGGTATGTTCCTTCTTGTCCTGCTTTCGGGAGGGTTTTTTATCATAAATGAATGTTGAATTTTGTCAAAGGCTTTCTCTGCATCTATTGAGATAATCATATGGTTTTTATTTTTCAATTTGTTAATGTGATATATTACATTGATTGATTTGCGGATATTGAAGAATCCTTGCATCCCTGGATAAAGCCTACTTGGTCATGGTGTATGATCTTTTAAATGTGTTGTTGGATTCTGATTATTAGCATTTTGTTGAGGATTTTTGCATCTATGTTCATCAGTGATATTGGCCTGTAGTTTTCTTTTTTTGTGGCATCTTTTTCAGCTTTTGGTATTAGGCTGATGGTGGCCTCATAGAATGAGTTTGGAAGTTTACCTTCCTCTGCAATTTTCTGGAAGAGTTTGAGTAGGATAGATGTCAGCTCTTCTCCTTTTTGGTAGAATTCATCTGTGAAGCTGTCTAGACCTGGGCTTTTGTTTGCTGGAAGATTTGTGATTACAGTTTCAATTTCCATGCTTGTGATGGGTCTGTTAAGATTTTCTATTTCTTCCTGGTCCAGTTTTGGTAAGTTGTACTTTTCTAAGAATTTGTCCATTTCTTCCACCTTGTCCATTTTATTGGCATATAATTGCTGATAGTAGTCTCATGATCCTTTGTATTTCTGTGTTATCTGTTGTGATCTCTCCATTTTCATTACTAATTTCATTGATTTGATTTTTCTCCCTTTGTTTCTTGATGAGTCTGGCTAATGGTTTTTCAATTTTATTTATCCCTTCAAAGAACCAGCTTTTGGCTTTGTTGATTTTTGCTATGGTCTCTTCTGTTTCTTTTGCATTTATTTCTGCCTTAATTTTTAAGATTTCTTTCCTTCTACTAACCCTGGGGTTCTTGATTTCTTCCTTTACTAGTTGCTTTAGGTGTAGAGTTAGGTTATTTATTTGACTTTTTTCTTGTTTCTTGAAGTATGCCTGTATTGCTATGAACTTTCCCCTTAGGACTGCTTTTACAGTGTCTCACAGGTTTTGGGTTGTTTTGTTTTCATTTTCATTCATTTCTATGCAAATTTTGATTTCTTTTCTGATTTCTTCTTTGATTTGTTGGTTATTCGGCAGCGTG